>NC_083338.1:116407971-116731566 GCF_019175385.1 Lycium barbarum
AGTACAATGCAATGCAATAATGTATGTATGATGAATGCAATGCATATGCACCGCATACATGTACTTCGACAACGGAACATTACATCTCGGCAGCACAACCCATGAGGGACCCGCGAAGTCCATGTACCATTCGCTCCGAAACTGACCTCGAATCACGAGCACTCTCTCAATCCCGACAGGAAACCTCGGGTATCGAGCACTCAGTCATTCTCGAAAAGAAACCTCGGGCAACGTACACTCATTCATCTCCGGTAAATGACCTCGGATCACGGACTCCCATCTCTCTTCTACGCTCTTCAACAAAGACCTCGGAGGCTACACTCTCTCACTTATCATCATTAGTACCATAACCATGCAATATCAATGTATCATAGAAATGAGTATGAATACGATGCCGTGTAATATCAATAACCAATTCAATCCCAAACAGTACTATACATGGCACATAATAATATCAATAATAAGACTACATAATAACCCATAATGGAATCACAATTCTTATGTCAATATCAATCAAGTAAAGTATCACAATATCATAGCAATGATATATCACTAATCACCAATATCCGATGTTTCAACGTGGCAACGAGCCAATAAGTAAATAGAACAAGATAAGTCAACAATGCAACGGGGTGGCTGTTATACCCTATTTTAACCGAAGTCAAAATAGTTTACAACATCCCGGTAATTCCGGGGTTATTTAAAGTTAGGAGTCGCCACCTAATTATTTATGGTGAATTAGGGCACCTAAAGTTAATTAAAGTTATTTTTAAAGTTAACTCCATCTTAAAAGTCTGTGAAACCAAAATGATTCTAGGTACGGGTTCAACTAACTTAGAGGGAAGGTATTAGGCATCCTCTAAATTCCATTAATAATGGTTAACCGACCGGACTTAAAGTTAATTAGGCTAAAAATGTAAATGTATCATTTTATAATATTTAAGAAATAATTTTATAAGTATTGCCAAAATTATAGATAGATATATAAGAATGCTATTTAAAATAGGACTGGTAGAAATAATAATATATATAAAAGAGTTTAGTTATAAATTGAAAGAGCGCGGTACATCTAGCGTTTTAAACATAGTTGAAAATAACTCAAAAGGGAAGTCCTTAACTAATTTGTTTTAAGAGTACGGACAAGATAGTACTTTTTCTTTCTCCCTTTTTTATTGTGTTCACGCCTAGCTAAGAGACGTACATGATTGATTCAAGCTTGAAATGTTGTTTATAAAGTATATTGAGTTCATATTTATATATCAGTAACACCTTAAGATTTCCAATATAGTAAGAATGGAAATATAATTCAAAATATGTGTTCGTGGTTTCACGCCCTTGAAAATCAATTGTTTTAATATAGATAAAGATTATAAGTATTATAGATAATTTAATATAAAAGAAGAAAATGGAACTATGGAATTAATTATTGGTTCTTCCTACCTATTTACTAAACCAACCCCACTAATTTCGCTAAGGTTCACCTAATCTAAGCAAATAAAACGAGTAAAATGTTAGTCATGTAATTACAAATTAAATGCATGAAATAAAGTAGATAGGTGAGTATAAGTGATGGGCTCAGCCCAATTTGGGGCTGCTGCGTTTGGCTTGCCGTTGGGCTTCGGCCCAGGAATCTTTTATTCGGCTGATGGCAGTGACTCGAAAGAGGTTTCGTTGGGCTTTTATCATAACACCGAATGCGGAAGAGATGTTTGTTGAACTCGTGCAGGGATTTCACATACAAAGACAAAGAGAGAAAAGAATTAGTGAATGAGCCCAACTATAATCAATACTACTCAAATCTAAATTCAATGCATCATATTTCAGTCAGTATTTCGCTAAACTTAGAAAAGGCTATTTCCCACAACTGTCAAATGAAGGAACAAAATTTAAATACCAATAAAAATAGTACTATTATACAATATGCGCAAATTGCCCATAAATATACTATTGTATATGTCTATTAACTCATTACACGTGGATTAATTATTCTTCACCTTTTATGAAGTAGAAAAAGATTAGTAGCATCACCACATTACAAAAGTTATACTCATTGGAAAAGCATTATCGGGAGCGCGAAAAACAGAGTGGGAATGGGGGACTTTGCAAGTGAAAGAGAAATAATTGAATTTGTCAAACAAAACTCGCAATGTTAAATCCGCAATTCTTATCGCATCATTGAAAAACACTACTAATCTCAATTCTGCAAATCTTAACCAAAACAGATCTGAATGACTTAATGAACAACAACACGATGGGGTGATGATTCCTCAACGAATTAGAGCCGAATCTTAGAGCAATTTGCCAAAATATGCAGCAGCAAGAACGACAGCGAAAGCGGTATTATAACCTCAAAATGAATAACAATTCAACTCAGAATGAAGGTGAAATTTGACTCAATGTGCAGCAGAAATTCGACTCAAAATGCAGTGGTCTATGGCCCGAAGGTACAACAACAAAAATGTCTAAACTACAGTAGTTCAGGGAAAGGGGCAGAAGGCAGCAATCAATACTCCCTAAAATATTTATTAAGTATGGCAATCTGTTAACAACTAGGTAACTTTTACTCAAAACAGGGGACTGCCTGGTTTAACGTATTGACAGCCTCCAAACGGTAAGAAAAACTTCAATGAATGCAGCAGTCCTTTGATTCATTTTAAAATCCAGAACAATTGTCAAATAACAAACTTCACACGTAGGACAAGACTAAAACAATGAAGAAAGAAGATTGTCCCTTCCATTTTTAAGAAAAACAGATTTTCAGCCCAGTGATACCAATTTTAGTTCCATCTTAAGCACATATTCAGCACATGCTAGAACAAAACATTAAACAAGAACATGACTATACTAGATGAACATATGAATACACAATACCATAGGATAATCTAAACTAACAAAAGTAGTATGGATGCACAAACTAATAATTTGGAGTCTACATAAATGATATAACTGATATATACTTTGATATACAAATTCTTGTAGATCAAAGGTATACAGGAACTATATACATCTAGTATACCTAGGTATATCTCCTATACTCTCAAACAGAAAATCAATACATACCCAAATAAAGACATGCTTAAACATTACTACTACCAGCAAACGTCTTCTATTATACTAACATACCCGACTACCGCAATCAGGAGAATACACCAAATTACACACAAAACCCCTCGTTAAAACCACTAATAGCATGCTCTAATACCAACTAACACATAATAACTCAAGCAAGACAAAAATAAACAATACAAAGAAGAACAGAAATGAAAGGCAAATTACACACCTTTTTCAGGTGCAGTGAACGGGCGTCGAGGTCTCGAATCTGCTCTCTCGTATTGATAGATCCGAACTTCGAGCCAAATAAAGTCGATTGAAAGTATTGAGGGCTTTAAGGAACTAAAGTTTCGTATTTCACTTTCGGATGAATTGAATGAAAATGCTAGAGTAAGGATTGTTATTAGCAGTGCTGTTTTTCTTCAGATATAGTGACTGAAAAAGTGTAAATGTTTAGGAGGTGTTTAGGCGGCTGAAAGAGCTCCCTTTTGTTGAATCAAAACGTGGGTATTTATAGGATGATTTAGGGTTTTCTCGGATTCGAAGTTCCCCTTTTGTTTGGGCGGGATTCAATTTGAATCCTCTTCGAATCTGACCGTTTGTGAATCGATCAGAAACAAAAGAAGAAGGAGACAAAGCCCATTGAAAACTTGTACTCGAAAAAGCCACGCATGGCCTGTAAGAACAAAAGGTTTTCTGTGATTTTCCTTTTCCGTCGAAGGAGAGAGAGGGAGGAGAGAAGATGACAAGGGGGTAGAGAGTATTGCACGAAAATGGGCCTGTTGAATCTGCCATGGTTGAAAGGGAAATTGACCTTTGCCAAAAATGGAGGAAGAAGAGAGTGACCAAGGGAAAAGTGAAGAAGAGAAAGGTGCCTTTGTTCTGTGTTCTTTTGTGAAAAGAAGATTTTAGGGATTTAAATTAGTGGGTCGGGTCGGGTAGAAAGTAATGGGCTGGTTTGGGCTGATTAGGTGAGTTATTAGGGAACGTGGGCTGGACGGGTGAAAGGAAATGTGGGCTGTTATTTGGCTGAAATTCCTCCTCCATATAAATTCCATTGGGCTTCTAATTTAATAATTAGTACAATATATATTGTGTGAAGACAAATAGTAATTAGTATGTAGAAAGTAAAGGATTTCATGAAGTAAAATTAATTTAACGAGTACAAATCCTAAAATGAAACGAAGACGAACCATTTAAAAATTTGTGATAAAGTAATACTAGTAATGTTAATAGTAGAATAGTGAAAATGAAAGTAACAGTGTTAATAGTAGTAGAAAATAAAAATAGTAGTGAAAACAAAATGTTTAGCTCGTCAATAAATTTAGAAGCCCGAGGAAATAAATTGGAATAAAGGAGGGTCAAAATTGGGTGTCAACAGTGGATAGCCCCCAAAATACACAACAAGACTTAACCTAAGACAATATCCAACCCAACTTTATACATGAAGGTTTACATGCATTCTCTGAAAATATCATCTAAATATACGTTTCTCTAATCGAAGTCTCAACATAAGGTAAACTGTAACCTACCTGGAAAGTCGAATAGCAAATCTCCAACAGTCAAACCTTAGTCTTTCCCTTTCTTTGTCCTAGATATAATGAAAGTCTAATCATATCTGGATTAGAAAATTAGAATCAAGAAGAATCATTATTCAAACCTTACTTTTGTTCAAGACCCAATCCTAACTCATGAAATGGGGTTTATGAACTAAAAAGAGGAAGTTAGGAATCTATAAGTCTCAATATGAAATTAATACTCTAGGTGGTCAATTCCCATCAATTATAAGCTAGAAGAACTCATGGATTACTCAAATTCGGATTCTAGGCAAAACCCCAATTTTGGGTATAAACCCTAGCTTTTCAATTCAAGAATTAATCTCTAACAATGGTAGATATAAGCTCAACAACATTAGATACATAATATTTTATAACTAACTTAACCAATTTCATCGACATAATCAACTTAGGAAGTCTAAACACTTTTTAAGAAACTTTCATAAAAACCCATTTAATCCCTCTTTGATTCTACAGATTTCAAGCATTAGATTCATGATTAGGAGTAGTAATTGATGAAATCTAAGACTAAGAGAATTACCTCAATGAGGAATCTACCCCAAAACTCCTAAAATGCCTCCCAAGCTTAAGTTTATGAGAATAGAATAATGATATAAGGATTTGGGGTTTTAACAAGTCATTAAATGATATCACTACCCATCAACCGCTTCTGCAATCACGGGACTGCTATAACGGTCCCGTTTCAATGCTCACCCCACCGCTACGACGGTTACCCAGAAAATGCACTTTGGCGCTTTTGCAGTGTGGCCACTGCCATAGCGGTGCCACTATATTGGTACACCAGAAACCAGAAAATAATTCAAGTTCACAAACTCATTCCGAAATCCAATTATCACCCAACGCCCTATACACACAAATTAGATATGCGGATATAAATATAAACATGCTACGAACCCATTCATGGCCTCAAAATTTCCAACGGAGGTCCCGTTGACCGATTCAACCCCCGATAACTCAAAACTAACTTTTCACCCCGAGTCCCAAAATGCACCCGAGTGCATTGGGAACCAAACCAAATATACACACAAATTCTCACCATCCAGACCCCTCAAAATCGACGGATTCCCGAAAAAGATCCGTTTACCCAAAAGTCAACTTTGAGTCAACTCTTTTCTCTTTAAGCCCAAATTTCCCACAAAGTCACCCAAATCATATCCAAAGACCTCGGGAATCGTACCACCCATTTCCGCGGGTCAAATATAAGCTGATATAGCTCGGGAAAGGGCCAACGGGGTCAAACTAGCCGTAACGACCAAACGGGTCATTATATCAGATACCAATTAAGCAATCAGTCGTCCTCGAGCGACAAGAAAGAGAACGAGGAAAGATACCTGAGCCCGCAACAACTGGGGATATCTCGAACATATATCGGGCTCTTTCTAATAGGAAGGATTCGCATCGAACAAAACTGAACCCCAACAAATGATATAGGAACTATCAGGATGGTACTTCTTCTACAGAGAAACATGGAAGACCGAATGAACACCTGACCGGCCTGGTGAAAAACTAACTTCTAAAATAGAGGATCAATACAACCGATAGTCTCAAATAGGCCAATACACCTCGGGCTCACTTGCCCTCTTTCACACACCGCATGACACCCTTATTGGGTGTAATATTTAGAAAAACCTGATCGCTCACTTTACCAGTCATAACTTTCCAAACTTAACTCAAGCTCTAATTCTCATATTTCCGTATTTGAATTTCCCTCACAACTAATCCTCAAATAAATGAATTGCTTTTGCTCGAATCCTCTAATTTGATAAAACTGCAGCTCTGAACCCGATCAATAGGCCCCACAAACACTTTCCCACACCAAAGTAATCCTTTGAAACATGGCCACAAACCATAGCCCATTCTGAACTGGAAAGATATTCTGATTCTGCTAACTTTTCTTTCGTACTTGCTAAAGCCATTTTTTCGCACCGCTATTCCTTAGAAACATATGAACACACACACCACAAACCTGAAACGATGACTTACTCTTGCCAGAAAGAATCCTTGATTCATCTAAGTTCTCTACGCAATTTCATCAAAATTGGTCTTACTAACAGCTAACTGGGCTAGTTCCAAGTCTTCTTAAACCTTCAAATCACCATATTGGAACCACACCACTAAATATCTCATTGAGCAAAGTCCATCGGAGCCCAACTGACCACTATAAAGACCTTTTGCATAACTATTCCTCCTCGAATCTGTACTAAGTTCATTGTAAACCATCACACTATATATGTAACCGTTCTCAGAAAATATCGTCAAATCCACTAGAAAATCCTGACAAAGCTCGGTGAATCTGTCAAACCTCAAATCTGAGCCGAAATGCATCGAATCTTAAATATATTTCTGAAAATATAAACATAGACCATTAAGCTTAACTCGAACCATTTGACCGTGAATGAAGGTACCACCGTTGGATACCACTAATAGTCACTCGAATTGACTCTAAATTTTCGAAACCAATCACAGTCCTACCACACATCTATGGCGGCCAATTCTAATCTTTTACTCATGCATAACAATTCATGCCCGTCACCCTCGACTCCAAAAGATGAGTCCTATCCAAGCTGTCAACTTAGTACCGAAGAGCTTTACCTTACGATTCCAATCTTCATGTTTCTCAACCTTTACCCCATACACTAATCTGATACACTTCGAACTTTTCGATGGAAAACATGTAGCCTCATGTAGTGCCCCTGTAACCATCAATATCCAATAGTATCACCTAGATATGCCCTCAATTTTTTTGAAAGTATCCAATCTTACACTGCCGCTCTAAATCTCACACAACTACCCCCAAGTCTTTAGTAACCAAAAGCGCTTTCCCAAAGTGTCCAGTCAATATTATTTGCAACATAAAATATTACCACGAGTAGGTTCTCAGCTCGAAGACATAACTCTAGTCCTTATATGATAGGGATTCCACAAATCTTTTCTCTTAAAGCATGCTAATTCATCCACTATAGAATGTTATGAAACTTATCCGACGGTGTACCACCAAGCCACTTCTTATAAACTTAAACATGTCGGTTCACTGAAATATTCTTATCACTAGTTGTTGATCACGAACCCCAAAGAATCTTCCTCGTATCACTTAGTCCATTTCTGTAGACTTCCTTCCTTAAGTTCACACAACAATCACACCTCATCTGAATATGCAAGACAGCGACGCCACAATCTAAATATACTCAAGTAATCCCAAGATGTACCTCATTCTTGCCAACTCCCAATAAACTATACCTTTTCTTGACTCTTCAATTCCTCAATTTCTGCCAGTTCACATACATCGACATTGTCTGACCATTACTCGAACCACTTAGTAGTCTATGACATAACCATAATGTCACGACCCAACCCCGTAAGTCGTGACTAGTGTCCGAATT
This sequence comes from Lycium barbarum, assembly GCF_019175385.1. NCBI lineage: Eukaryota > Viridiplantae > Streptophyta > Magnoliopsida > Solanales > Solanaceae > Lycium > Lycium barbarum. The sequence continues at coordinate 116,415,980 of NC_083338.1, forward strand.
GGACACTCATATCACATGTTAACTATAATCTTTTATAACCAGCATATTATGAACTTATTTGTATAAAAAGGCAGGACGTTATTTTAAAGTTGTCACAATTCTGTATGTCGTAGGCACCTGTCTCCTGAGGAGTTATGATCTTCAACAACAACATATATATATCTACGCAAGCCGACAAGGCTGCCACTACACGCAACATCCCAAACATATATATATATATGCAAGCCGACAAGGCTGCCATTACGAATGGGTACGCCCCAAACATAAGTCGTATTCATACAATGCAACAACAACTATATACAGACCCACACAAATGTCCACAGACCTCTAAGAGTAATGACAGAATCATATGACTGGACAAGGCCCCGCCGTACCCCAAATAAACACATACATATACAACAAAGGGAGTTATACCACAAGCTAGGCTCCGGAACAAAGGAGCACTTCAAAGTAGCTGAATAGATATCCTCGGCTGGCGGATCTCCGAAACGAGCGTCTGTACCAGCGGGCATGAACGCAGCCCCCCGAAGAAAGGGGGTCAGTATGAAATATGTACTGAGCATGTAAGGCATGAAATATAGTAATAGACTCATACTGAGACAAGGTGTGTAGGACCCAATGCAACAAACAGAATTTTATAAAACTTACCTTTGAACATATTTCATCGGTATCGTTCTCATATCAATATCAATATAGAGTTTTGTAATCAAAGTTGAATAATCATTCTATATATAACATATATAACGTGTCCCGGCCCTTTAGTGAGGGACTCGGTAATTACAATCATAGCATCATAAACATATACATATACGTGTCCCGACCCTCTAGTGAGGGACTCGGTGAATAATGAACATATGCCCTCCTGGCCGCCATCCCCATATCATCATGTCATCATATCATCATATCATCATATCATCATATATATATAACGTGTCCCGGCCCTCTAGTGAGGGACTCGGTGAATAATATAGTAAATATGTGCACGAAAACGTGTCCTGGCCCGGGACTCAGTGAAGGATGTAACGGTAAGCACGAGCAGAATAATAAGCAACCACATACATGCAAATCATCTTTGGAGACTCAATAGATAAGTAACTAATCAACTTTCAAGTGTCAGGATAATAATCCTATTCAGTTCTTTCTAAATCTTATTACAAACCATAGCAAGGAACGTTTCAGGATTCCTATACATGTATCAATCTAACATGATATGGCTTTTGAAAGTCAAATATGACTCTAATTATGCAATTCTTTAAGAGTAGGAATTTCCATACATCATTTGTTAGTCAATCATATAGTAGGCTCGTGACAATAGCATTAAGGAATGAATAGAATCATAAGTCATGCTTGGAACTAGAGAGTAGAGTTTACCCCAAGGCTCATATCATTTCTTACTTACGTCTAGGACATGCCAAAAGAAGGAAGGATTAGGCTTTACATACCTTTAGCGTTTAGTCGTATTATAACTCGTACTCGCTGCCCAATAGTACCTTATCCTATATCAAGATATCAAGAGTTACGATTAGTCCACGAGGGAATTCAATACGTGTATTTTAACGATAATAATCCCTTTCTAACATTTTGACGACGTTTTCCTTATATCCAAACCAACTACATACAAGCAGTCCAACATCAATAATGATACGTTCAATACCAACCCGGATAGCCCACATAACATTCCAAACAGCCCACATTCACAATATTCAATAACGATTCACATACGGCTACTACATTCTCAAGTTACTCCTAATAGTCCGTAGCCTTAACGTTTTCATGTAAATACTTTACAACATCCCAAACAACATAAATACAACACATATTCTTAATTATCATCAATATCCCAAGCTCAATAAGAACAACAACGACACACCCAAAACAGTCCCTAACCGATCAACATGGAAGTGCCCGAAATTCTTGCAAACGTTTACGAACATACCAATCAAACCACATACGATTCTTACACATTATTTCTTATCTTCTTTTCATATAATTTCAGTGAAATACGACCAGCAGTCACACGACATTTACAGCTTTAATTCGTACGCAAATAAGCTACATTGTCATCACTATAATCTTTACAACAACCCACAAACAATTTTAGTTCCAACTCTAACCATTAAATACCTTCATTTCCATCATGAAATTCATGACAACAACCATCAAAATACCAAGTAAAATCAGTTCACTATCTTCCACACAAAACAGTCCACTACACGGCCACAATTCCACAAATAACAAGTTCATATCAACACAACTTCACCTTTAACCTTCCAATTCTTTTCATTCTTTTTACCATGCAATCTATGATAGCAACAACCATAATTATTAAATAAAATCAATCAATTATTCCACACCAAACAGTCCCCCTACGGGTTCCACAATGTCTCAACATCAACACACAATTTCACACATGTAATTCACATTTACACATGCACAACATACCCAAATCACCCCCAAAACAGCCCCTACGGCTATAACAATATTTCAACACCAACATTCATAATTTCATACATGCAATGTACATTTACATATTCACAACACATCCAAATTCGTCCTAAAACAGTCCCTACGGCTCAACAACATTCCAACACCAACATTCGAAATCTCATGCATGCAATTCATGTCCACCAAGTTACAACCATACTTCATCATCAACACCTATAATTCCATGGCTACTATCACGCTCAAACATCAACACACCTAATTGCATGGATTCAATTTACATTTGCACATTTACAACACGTCCAAATCCTTACTAAAAACGTGTAAAAAGATGATCAATTCTTACCTTAACAATCTAACTTCTCAACTTGGCTAGAATTTGATGACTTGAACTAATACTTGTTCTTGTTGCTCCAATGGCTACTCCACGTTGCTATGCACCTCCCTAAAGGTTGAAACACCTTGGAAAATATTTTTTTGTGAATCAAAATGGAGAGTTCAAATCTGGCCGTGAGCTTATAAGAGCTTGCATGGCATATTTATGGTTTCTCCTTCACTTGAAACTTAATAGTGAATGTGTAGAACACTTTAAGGACTTATTGGTAAGAGAAAAATAGAAGGCTGGCCGTGGTATGGTGGTGGAACAGCCATGGCTGGCCGTGGCTCTCTCTCTATCTTCCAAGTTTCTATGTTTGTGAAATGAAGCTTCTCTCTCCTATTCCACTTTATGTAGTTGGGAAATGAGTTGTGGATGAACTTTTGGTCAACAAGGAGACCATTTTGCTGCCCAATATAGTCTTACACGTTCCCCTAACTAAGCATGGGAAAAAAAAATCTGATTTTGTCATGTGTTTGTGGGGCCCACACGGCCACTAGTGAAAATTTGTGAACATTTAAGTCTTAATCCCCACTCAGCCCAACTTTCATCGTCTATATCTCCTCATCCCGATATCATTTTGTCGAGCAGTTTCTTGCGTTGCAAACTAGACTCGATGAACTTCATTTTAGGCTTTTGAAACACCTTAAAACTCCTCATATACTAGGAGATATGCCTCCTACAATATAGGCTAAAACCGGGTCCGAGATTTTACTGAAGTTGTTCCGATTCATTTCGTTTAACTTCTAATCCTCTTCCAACCTCATGTAACCTCTTATACATACATATACACACTCATATACATCAATAACAATCCATATACGCGTCTCGAAGGGTCCGAAGAATCACAATAACCTTAACATAACTAGAGAACTCACAAAGCTTCGACGAAACTCTAATCGCAAAAGTATATTCCTATCTTTTGTCCATCTTCTAAATCATTATTAATAATCTCAAATACTTTAAAAGGTCACTCACATTACTTCATATACATACTCATAACACGATTTCAAATCCTTTAGGTTACCATGTCACCTCAGGATACTTAAGGCAGCCATATACATATAATGATATTCTTACTAACTCGATTAACTTTCCTTGAACTTTCTTAACTCATTATTTCTTGTCTTAATTAAAATAGCACAGAATCTTATGGGGTGTAACACATAAGTCTAGCACACTAGCTGAATCACACCTGGAGATAATAGTAGGCCATACACTATTCATTATAGTATTCCCTTAACTCACTCAAATCTAAACTGAAAACTCTCTAAATCCAGCGTATCGCATAATCCCAAGTTCGGCATATCACATCGCTAATCCGGCGTATCACATCACCAACCTTACTCTAAACTAAAAATTCTCTAAATCTAGCATATCGCATAATCCCAAGTCACGGTGTATCACTTTCTAGTAACGAGATCTTATCAATTTTAAACAATGAATACAGGGTTCCCAACCTTAGTCCGCCACTCACCTCTATTAGTCTATGGCATAGCCGAACATACCAACTCAAGACCACTCTACACTGTACAATCGCAACCAAGCTCTCACATCACTAACTCTTGCATTAACGATTTCCTTTCTGCCCTTAATCTCGAAGACACAAATCAACCTCATCGATCATACCCCTTTACTGTAGGTCATGATATAACGCCCCCACAATCCAAACACGACTCAAGTACCCACATTATCTCACCTCAAGTCTTACAAACCTTAATCCACTGAACCTGATAGCAAGATACCTTATTGTAATCCTTCAGTTCTCGTATTTATTTCATTTCGAATCACTTTTATCACTATCAACCAAAAAACACTCAAATCTACTCGATCCTCTAAACTAATCATCCCTCTAAGCCAAACAAACCACAAACAATATCAATATTTCTCCTCAAATCTAAGTGTAACAACCAGTAACTCCCTAAGTCATTAACTCATCGCATACACCCATATTTGAAGTTATTTCTATCAATATATTACTAGATCCTCAGAATCCTACAACTCCGTCAAATTTACCGATCAATCGATGTGCCCATAACATTCTCTTTATAGCAGAATAGTCCGTTAATACTAACGAGCCTATAACAAGAATGACCCTTATCACCAGTTGCAAACTTATCCTGACAATCATGTCAGATACCAATTTTACCTTCCTAATCTCACGAAAAGTACTCTGAAGTCTCACTTCACCACATGCTTTCCACAAAAGATTTCCTTCATGTCCTTATTGTGAACTTCTTTTCTTTATTACCCGCGACCACATTATGTTTGCCCGAATTCGATGATCATTACTGAACTTACACTTATCCTCACATGTCGAAGTTTAATACTCTACCGTTGCTGAATCATTGACCTGCCATTGGTACACCAGTGTCATGCACACCATCATAAATCCTTGACGAAGCTGAAGTTTTTCCCAAACCGATCATATCATCGAGCAAGCTACTATTGTTAAGCCATCAATGCACTTTGTCACTTCCGAGCAACCCAACATTGAGACATGGAGATCATGTAACCCTCTGAACTGTCTTTCCCATTTCTCACGAACTCCCACAATAACGAGTCTAATCACGACTCCACACAAGAACCGAGTCTAATCGCGACTCCACACAATCGAATCCTTAGGCCATAATTAGATACTAAACTTGATTACGTGTCCAAATCAGACTAACACATCTTGTACCATACCATAACATGACATAAATCAACCATTCACATAAGAATGTAAGGAAGAGTTTCCACCCTCCGTGGGTGATTAAGATAAGAAAGTCCAGATACCAATTGGGATCGACTAGATACCAATTTGAATAAAGTAGCACGAAAGAATGAAAGAAAGTGAAGTTTCCTAAATGTCCTATAGCCCCTCGTAGATAAGTACGGAGCTCATCGTACTGATCCATGAGACTCTACTAGACACGGTCTTGTATTATAGATCGGGTAACATAGGGCTCTGATACCAACTTGTCACGACCCAATTTCACATAGTTGTGAGGGCACCTACCTTTCCCACCTCGGTAGGTGAACCTTTAACTCAACATTCACAATTAATAAAAACTAGCGGAAGAAAGTAAAATAATGTAAGTCTAACAATATAATATAAATAAGTGCGGAAGTAAATGAAATCCACCCCAATATCTGGTCTGGTCATACAAGAGCATCTAAACTAAATACTACAATTCTGAATAATAATACATAAGTAGTCTCAAATTATGTCTCTCAGAATAGAAGTAAGGCCATAATAATAGGAAGGGTCTTCGGGTAGCGAATGTCCTCATGCTCACCCTGAAGAGACTCGAATCAACAATTATTGAATATCAGCCACAAGGAGTAGAAGTATATCCCACCTGATACTCTGCATTTATAAAATAATGCAGCAAGTGCAGTCAGTACAACCAATAAGGAGCTATGTCTGATAATTTCCCCTTGGCCATTCATGAAGTGAGGGATGGACATAGTCGGGCCATTGCCAGCAGGATCTAGTCAGGTGCATTTTACGCTGATAGTAACTGACTATTTCTCTAAATGAGTCCAGGTGACAGTGTACAAGATGGTCCGGGAGAAGGAGGTAATCGACTTTATTTGGCAGCACATAATCTGTCGGTTCGGAATCCCGAAGGAGATAGCTTGCGATAATGGTCCATGGTTCATTGGATCCGAGGTCACTAAGTTCCTGGAGGATTTGACCATCAAGCATATAAATTCTTCTCCGTATCACCCCAGTGGGAATGGTCAGAGAGAGTTGACAAACAAAATGGTTATCCAGAACTAGGACGCCAAGCGTTCTTGGCCGTCCAAGCTTCCGGAGGTACTTTGGGCTTATATTACAATGGCTAAATCGAGCACTGAAGAAACTCCTTTCTTTCTAGTAGATGGGGCGGAGGCATTGATTCCGGTGGAGGTTGGTACTCCTAGTCCAAGGTACAATCGGGCACAAGGACAACTCAATGCGGAAGCAATGTTGGTACAGTTGAATTTGCGGGAGGAACACAGGGACCTAGCGTATGTTTGGATGATCGCCCAAAAGTAGCGGATGGAACGTTACTACAACCGTTGAGCCAACCTTCGACACTTTAAAGTGGGGGACTTGGTACTTGATAAGTTGGTAAAATACCAACTTATCTCTTCTTTAATCTTATATTTTTTCTATATTTGCTTGAGAAAATAGTGTATTTAATATCATTTACATCTATTTTACAGGTCTTATGTGATTTAGAAGTGATCAGAAGAAACCAAGTGAAAATTTAGTCAAAAAGAGGCCAAATGGGACAGTTTTGCAAAAACGGGACAGAACTGCAAAACACGGGCAGAACTGCAAAAACTGAAAGTTGGGGCATATTTTGTCATTGTTTTGACTTGGAAAAATCTGGGCATAAAGAGAGGCTTAGGGCAACAAAACATGATCATCTTTGGCTCAACACAAGTCCTTGGAGGCTAGGGTTTCACACCAACACATTGGAGGAGAAGATTGGAAGCACTTTAATGAGATATTCTTAATCCTTTCTTCAATTTCTTGTTTGGTATTGAATATTTATGTGTGTAGTATTTCATTTCAATACTTGAACCTTGTTTATGGAAGTATATATTGTTTAAGTTTGGATTGAATCTCTTGTTTTGCTTATGTGTTGAATGATTTTATTCCTAATGAAGTGAGTTATTGTTTCTTTAATTAATCTCATTTTGAATGATTCTTAAGGGAGTAGCTAACCCTAAGACTTGCCCATTTATTTCGGTTTAAACTTGGAAGAGGCAAACTCGGGATTGGGAAAGATTAATTAACAAGAATTTGGGGCGTTAACCCTCATCTAATGGAAATCGACCTAGGAATAGGCGACACCACTTGTAGCCATATTCGGGTGTTCTTAATGCTCCTAATTGCTTTAGGGATATTCAATTAGGTAGTCTAGTTAGTCTTCGGAAGAAGCTAATTTAGAGTCATTATCCGAGGCTAAGTAATATAAATTCACCATTATTTGTAAATCATGAAATACATTGGATCGTTACTTGAGCGTAGTCTCCCTTGTATCCATGCTTGTGGCCATTGATCATTTTACTTGCTTTCTAGGTTAGTTTACATTTTTGCATTAGTTATAATTTTCTCTCAAACAAAATCAAAATATTATCCATCGTTTGGCTTTAGCTATTATTGGTGAAAATTCCTACTTTTCCTAATCGCCTACATATTGTTCTCTGTGGGATTCGACCCCGACTCATAGTTGGGTAAATTATATTTGCATACGACCGTGCCCATTCTAATTAATAGGGTGGATTTGGACGTTATCAAAAATGGCGCCGTTGCGGGGGAATAATTTGGCGTATTTGAGTTAGTTTGGGATTTAAGCTAACTTGCTTTGGTCCAAACTTTCTTTGCTTTATATAAATAAAAATTAAAAAAAAAACTGATCAGTTTTTGATTTTTGCAAAACTGTCCAGTTTCTGAAAAACTGTCCAGATTTTGCTTCTGCAAAACTGTCCAGTTTCTGAAAAACTGTCCAGATTTTGCTTCTGCAAAACTGTCCAGTTTCTGAAAAACTGTCCAGATTTTGCTTCTGCAAAACTGTCCAGTTTCTGAAAAAACTGTCCAGTTTTTGCTTTTGCTAAAAACAAAATGGCATCATATAATGAAAATTGGTTGGATGGTAGTTGTTCATACTTTGATGACCCATGTCCATATTGTGGCGGACCTCACTTTTGGCAAGATTGTGAAAATGCTCCCGGGAGAGAGATGTGTGCACCGTCTCAATCCTATGATGAGAATATTTGTAATATATGTGGTGGTCAAAATGGACATTGGAGTGATTGTCCTAATTATTTTCCTTCCCCTCCCCCAAGTTGTTCTAATGAAAATACTAGTTGTGCTTTTGAGTTTGATAGGAACAATGATATGGCAAACGAAGGGCAAAGTACCGGATATGAAGGTATCATGGAATTGCTCCAAGCATACTTTGACCGGGAAAAGGAGGAGGAGCGAGAACTCGCCGGGCAATCCATTTTGGAAATGAACAAATCACTTGAGGATGAAATTTTTTCAATTTCCATGGATGTGCCTATTCCTCAAAATGAAGTAGTTGAAGAAGAGATTTCAAATTTACAAGATGAGCCCGAAAATTCTTGTGACCCCAACAAGAGTTGTGAAATTGAAGAAGTGGTTCAACTTGAAGAAAATGAGCCAAGTCATAAAGAAGAAATCTCCAATACTCGAAAAGAGGAAATTGAGGAAATGTTGAGTGGCATTATGGGGAGAAATGAAAAATATGGGAAAATTGTGGCCAAATGGTGGGAAGTAGTTCAATATGGAGATGATGAAACTATCCAAAACATGGATTTCACTACGTTAGGATTTTTACAAGCTTTGGACGATTCTCACCATGAAGACAAACTTGACAAAGTGGATATTATGAGCCAAGATTGGCTAATGAATCAAGCTTAACAACTTGAACTCTATGGGGATCACCGTGATGGCTATTCACGGATGATAGAAGAATTGCTAAAAATGCATGTGGAGAAAAGTCAAGAAGTGGAGTTACTTGAAATTGCTATAAAAAAATTGGAGGCCGAATTGAATGCAAAGATTGAGGCATGTGACGCTTAACATCAAAAGGCCATGGATAGTAGTTTTAAGTTGATTTCCAATGAAGAAGTGGTCACTATTGATTTTCAAGAGCTAATGATAAATTACCAACCAACAAATCCAAAAATAGTGAATGATGCCGAGATTGAAGAAATGATACTAGAGTTGCATAAAAAATTTCATGAAATCGTTTTTGAAGACTCTAGTTCATTTATGGGTAAGGATGTCAAAATTCATGCAAATTTGAAATTTGAGCGCGTTGGACCACATTCGAAACATTTTTCAACATTGTGCTTGGTTGATGATATGGAAGTTGAACCAAACAAGCCAATGGAGAATTTTGGATATGAAGAAGAAAGCGTTTTTATTTTGAAGTTTGCTATGCCAAGAAGACAAAAGGGCATTCCTCACTCAAAGGCCAAAAAGTGCAAAATGCGACATCCGAGAGTTGGCCTCTTTGCTTTCCTACCACCGCCTCATGAGCATCACCGGAATCTTGATTCAAAGTTGGGGCGCAAATTCATATCTTCCAAATGGAGGGAAAAGTGGTAAAAGGTAACCGTCGTGCCGCGACGTTAACTTAAGCGCTTGGTGGGAGGCAACCCATCGTTTTAAAAAATTTAAATTATTTTTGAAATTTGATTTTTTAGAATAGTTTTGTTTATGGTTTTTGACTAATCTGCAAAGTTTCAGAATTTTTGGAGTTTTTTTGAGCAGGTCGAATTTTCGGACAGCCCCAAACTAGTAGCTGCTGAAAATTGCAGAAACTCTCCAGTTTTTGCAAAACTGTCCAGTTTCTGCAAAACTGTCCAGTTCTGAAAAACTGTCCAGTTTTTGCTTGTGCAGTGAGGACACTGCAATGTTTTTAGTTGGGGGTGACATGTGGTAGCACGCTATATTTTGGTTATGCTTGATTGTGTGCCCTTGTCGGGTTTATTTTGTGACTGTTGGTGTGGCTGTGGATAAATGTTACAAATGGAACTTGCTCAAATTCTTGAAAATTTCGTTCTTTTTGCATGTTGTGGATTAGTCACTTTTGTTATTTTATTTCCGTTCTTAGTTAGGTAGTTTAGGAGTAAAAATGGTGTTGGGATGTGAATTTTTACCCCTTGGCTAATTTTTGGCTTGCTTGGTACCAACTTATTTAAACCTTAACATATGAACTCTTGATTTTGGAAAAAGAAAAATGATTGAAGTAAGGTTTCTTGTTGTGACTTTTAGATTTAATTTTTTGCTCTTACTTTCACTAATTAGTCTCTTTAGGCTATGAGTGACTTTTTGAGTTCATTTGTTTCAATTGGTTCTTGGATACATATTCTACTTGAGTTTTCATGTGCCATGTGTGATGAGGTTTATTTGTGAGTTCTTTTGCATTATTTGTGGTCTAGAACTTGCTCGGAATGAGTTTCAAGGCGAAATCCTAGACTACACTTGGTTTGAAAAATGATGTTAGGCCTTCCTTGAACCGCTTTTGTTGCCTTAAATTTCCTACCCTTGCATATTTTCCCTAGTCAACCCCTTTTGAGCCTTTAACCTTTTCTTTGGCAATCATATTACAAGCTTTAACATTCTGTTCTTCATTGATCCATCTTTTGGTACCCTATCTCCTTAAGTGCGTTGAAAGTGCAAACGTAGGCTAAAAGCCTAAGTTTGGGGGTGATAGTTGGAAAAAGTTGTGATGTGGGAGTTACTTTAAGGTGAAAGAAAAAAAATGAAGTAGTAAAATAAAATAAAATGGAAACTTCCTTGTTATTTTGAAAAAGAAAAAAAAAGGAAGGAATAATGAAGAGTTGTGAATAAAGGGAAGACTAGTTGGTGAAATGAAAAATGAAGAAAAGGGTGGAAAAATTTCAAAGGAAGTGTGCTTTGATTGTTGAAAATTGTAGTGCTTAGGGAGGTTTTTGAGTCACTATTTCCAAATTATGTTCCTACCTTAACCAAAAGCCTACATTACAACCCTTTAAGTCCTAATTGATTTTGAACCAAGTGTGTCTATATTAGTGGAGAAATACATGAAGGGCAAGGTTATGGTACTACTTGTGCAATTGAACATCTTTGTGAGAGAAGAGAGTTAATTCTTTCTATTTAATATCCCATTGTGCTTTGACTTACATTTTCTAAATGTGGGATTCTCTCTTGAGTGTGAGGGCACATGAGAATTTAAGTTGTGAAATTGTTCCATTTTTCAATTGAGAGGAATGAACAAAAGAAAGTTGTTTTGTGGTAAGGAGTCAAATTTTGAAGCTTTAGTGTCATGACTTGATTGCTACTTTGATCAACTTGGTGTTTGAGCACTTGAAAAGAAAATGAAGTTTTTAATTCATATGTTTTGAATTAATTGTTGGTACCAATCAAAGTCATGTTTTTGTGCTTAAAGTAGACTTTTTAATTTGGTATGATGTTGGTGCACTATTGAGTCAATTCCTTAGAAAGAGATTTTATGTTTTGAATTGCTTGAGGACAAGCAATAGTTTAAGTTTGGGGGTTTGATAAGTTGGTATTTTACCAACTTATCTCTTCTTTAATCTTATATTTTTGCTATATTTGCTTGAGAAAATAGTGTATTTAATATCATTTACATCTATTTTACAGGTCTTATGTGATTTAGAAGTGATCAGAAGAAACCAAGTGAAAATTTAGTCAAAAAGAGGCCAAATGGGACAGTTTTGCAAAAACGGGACAGAACTGCAAAACACGGGCAGAACTGCAAAAACTGAAAGTTGGGGCATATTTTGTCATTGTTTTGACTTGGAAAAATCTGGGCATAAAGAGAGGCTTAGGGCAACAAAACATGATCATCTTTGGCTCAACACAAGTCCTTGGAGGCTAGGGTTTCACACCAACACATTGGAGGAGAAGATTGGAAGCACTTTAATGAGATATTCTTAATCCTTTCTTCAATTTCTTGTTTGGTATTGAATATTTATGTGTGTAGTATTTCATTTCAATACTTGAACCTTGTTTATGGAAGTATATATTGTTTAAGTTTGGATTGAATCTCTTGTTTTGCTTATGTGTTGAATGATTTTATTCCTAATGAAGTGAGTTATTGTTTCTTTAATTAATCTCATTTTGAATGATTCTTAAGGGAGTAGCTAACCCTAAGACTTGCCCATTTATTTCGGTTTAAACTTGGAAGAGGCAAACTCGGGATTGGGAAAGATTAATTAACAAGAATTTGGGGCGTTAACCCTCATCTAATGGAAATCGACCTAGGAATAGGCGACACCACTTGTAGCCATATTCGGGTGTTCTTAATGCTCCTAATTGCTTTAGGGATATTCAATTAGGTAGTCTAGTTAGTCTTCGGAAGAAGCTAATTTAGAGTCATTATCCGAGGCTAAGTAATATAAATTCACCATTATTTGTAAATCATGAAATACATTGGATCGTTACTTGAGCGTAGTCTCCCTTGTATCCATGCTTGTGGCCATTGATCATTTTACTTGCTTTCTAGGTTAGTTTACATTTTTGCATTAGTTATAATTTTCTCTCAAACAAAATCAAAATATTATTCATCGTTTGGCTTTAGCTATTATTGGTGAAAATTCCTACTTTTCCTAATCGCCTACATATTGTTCTCTGTGGGATTCGACCCCGACTCATAGTTGGGTAAATTATATTTGCATACGACCGTGCCCATTCTAATTAATAGAGTGGATTTGGACGTTATCAGTACTGCGAAAGGTGACAAAAATTACCCAAGATGCCAATGTTGGAAAGCTTGGGTGGAATTGGGAACGTCCCTATAAGGTGATCGACATTGCAGGCAAACAAGCATACCAGCTGGAAGATAGAAACGGGGAAAAATCCTAACTAATTAGAATGTCAGCTTCCTTAAAAGGTACTATGTCTGATCGGCGAGACCGTTATTGATAGTGTTGTACTCTTTTTTCCTTCTTTCGATTTTTGTCACAACCAGGTTTATTCCGGCAAGATTTTTAATGAGGCAGCGCCATTCAGTTATCTAAATGTTTAGTCAGAGGCATTCACCAGTGCTTAGAGTTTCATCCTTTACTCCCAAATAGGGGTGTTCATGGTTTGGGTTGGGTTGGTTATTGATTAAACCCATAACCAAACTAATTTAGTCGGTTTTTAAAAGTCTAAAACCATAACCAAACCAAATAAAATAATAACCACCAGTTTGGTTATTGTCGGTTTGGTTCGGTTCGATTTTTCGGTTTATGACTAGCAGCCATTAGACTTATCAGTAAAATATTAAAAAGTTGAAAAAGACATGTTTTTTTTTGTTTGTTGAAATGATAACTTTTATTTCTATTTTAAGGTGGAACATACATCATAGAAACATTTTCACTATTAGTGATAGTGTAGTACTCAAGTTACCCAAAGTTGCTAAACTATTACATATAGAGCTAAAGACTAACTTAGTAGTGGCTGCACCATTTTTTTCATCTCAATACACATACCTGAAAATAAAGTAAAGTATAGGAGCTCTTAGTTGTTGTTACAAACATACATATTAATTAAACATAAAGACTACCTAAAATTAAAATGAAAATATATGAAATAATTTTTTTTTATGTAATGATCCCAAACTTTGGGGCAGTACTTGCATTTTGCCCTCAATTCTCCCATTTTATTAAAAATTTTTTGTATAATGATCCCAAACTTCAGATGTTTTTCTATCATTATCCCCAAGGCTAGGGTCTCGACTACAAGGAGTTGTTCTTTTCTGCTTTTTGGGAGGATTACCCACGGAAGAAGTATTAGAGCATTACCATGTGCTTGAGTTACAACAAATGCTGATGTTACTGAAGTATCTTAGGGCATTACCATGTGCTTGAGTTGCAGCAAATGCTGATGTTACTGAAGTATCTTCTATAGGAACCTCCAAATCTACAATCTCTATCCTTTTCATATAAAAATATTAGAAGTTTAGGACCCATTCAGACAAGAAAAAAGAAAGGTATAAATTCCAAAAAAAAGAAAAAAAAAACATAAAATCAAATGGCTGACAAAGAAAGGCTAAAAATTTAAGTTAAAGACATTAGACTCTGACATGAGCTTCTATTAGTACGTTTACACTTCACACTTAAAAAAGTTAAAAGACTTAAAGACATGAGCTTGGGCATATTTTTGAAACATGGGCCCTGAACAATCATTTGAAATAAGTAGACCAAAAATCAAATCAGTGATTAAAAGGTATAAAATATTTAAAATTATATATGAAAAACTAATATTATACATATAAATAATTATAAAATTTATGTATATAATTTATCGGTTTGGTTCAGTTATTTTTTAATAGAACCATAACCAAACCAAATATTATCGGGTTTTAAAATTTAAAACCAAATCAAACCAAACCAAATATCAATTTTTTTATTCGATTTGGTTAAATTTTCGGTTTGGTTTAGGTTTTAACCAAAATCGTGAACAACCCTACTCCCAAACACTGAGGGGGCTATACACATGCATAAAACAACGAAAGTCGTTTAAAGCTACAGTCAGAACGGGGGACTGCCCGGATATAGAAGCGAACATGTAATCGGACTGACCACACTAGATGGAGGTCGTGTTTATGTTTTGCAGCCTGCATAAATAAAATTTTCCTTCGTTTGAAAAATCTTTGCAATGGAAAGCAAGTAAATTAAGCGGATCCAAATTTAAGCATACAAAAAACCTGTGCCAAAACGAATTAGAGACGTTATTTTCTAAAGCACTGAGAAATAAGGGCCCTCTCTTATTGATAAAAATTCTTCCACAATTTTTTAAAAGGAAAGAAGGTTAAAGTTCGAACACAATAGCAGCCGAACGAAAATTTTTCGGGCATGTTTGTTATAAACCTCGCAAAGGTTACAGTTTGAAATAGTAAGAGGAAAAACTACACGACTGGCTCTTCGAGACTTTGTGGATATTCAGTTCAGATATGTTGCCTTTTGAGGTAAGAATTGCTAAGTCTGGGCCGGGAAAATGATAAAGCAAAAAGCAAGTCGTAATGTTAACTGTATTGCATTAAAGTTACCCCCGATCCAGTAGCACCCGAGGGAAAAAAGCATAGAAGTAAGCCAGCAGGCCTGACTTCATAAGTTAACTAAACTAAAAGTTTGTCTGAAATAATCAAAAACACAAAAAACTAAAACATGGGCACGTAGGCCCGAGAAGTTGATAATTCCTAGGGTGAGGACGGATCTCCCCCGAAATAGAGAGGGGTCCCCATTTCCCCACTCTCGGAGCTACTGTCCTTAGATGATCGAAAGTTAGCCATGGCGGATTCGGCGGCCACAAAATCCATATCCGCATCCAATAGGGCATCAGAAAGGTTTAGCTTATTGTCCAAAGCTTCTTGAAAGGCATCTCTGCGGGACTTTAGAATAGCTAGGTCATGAACCAAGTTGGATTTTTGTTGTTTAGCAACCTGACGCTGTTGCAGCCTTACCCATCGCCCCCAGAGTCGGGCTCAAGAAATCTCAGAACATTTCAATTGATCCCGAGCAACCTTTAACTCACCCTCTAAGCGACAGACCCTTACTTAAAGGTTCTGATAGTCAGAGTCCTTAGCCTGAATGGCCCCGTCCTTCTCTTCCAGCTTCTACTTCATCTCGTCATTGCTCAGCCACAAGGAATGCTTTAAGGATTTTGATTCGCAGCACCTTATTCGGAGCGTCTCTACCTCACGGTGAAGTTGGTGATTCTCCACAACCGTTAAGCTTTCGGTCGGTATTTTCCCCGCTTCAGCCATGGCAGTGGTGGCAGTTGCATGAATTGTAAAGGTTTTCTCCACAAGTTGCGCCAGTATTGTTCTCAAGTTTTTACCAAGGGACCCAGGCTGGCCAGAGCTCTCCCCAAGATTACCGATTTTGAGGTGTGTTTCCAGGGATTCGACCGGCACGCTCCAGGTCGAGTTCAAAAGGCTCCGCACCACTAGGAGAGAACTGGTCCTTATCCTCGTCGTCAACATTCACCACCTCATAGCTGGCCTGCACTGCCCTTCATGCTTCAAGAAGGCAGCGCCGGGTCTTCACTCGGGAACCTATCCCCTCGGCCAAAGTCCCAGTAGGTTGTGAAGGGCTACGCGCCCTACGCGTTCGGTCTCCTGAGTTTCGGGTGGCAGCAATCATTATGTTGCAAAAGGCGGTCTCACTTGAAGGGACTTTCCTGGCAGATGACCGCCTTGCGGGTATACTTGTGCAATATTAGAACAAGTTCGTAAGAAAGTAGGGAGAGGCTTACATGAGAAAGTAAAGGCATTGGGTCCGTTGTCTTACCGTGGTTTTTTCCCCTCACCAGTTGACAGTGAGGCTTTTCGAGGTCCTGGTTAATCCTAAAGTAGCACGCAGTAGGTCCATCAACCAATTGAACATTCCATGCACGTAGTCGGGGGATACAGGGGCAGTTGTAAAACAAAAGCAAGTTACTTATCGGCGCCAATAAAAAATTTGAATAAAGAAAGCAGGACAGGTCGAGCTTACGGGTATGGTTCCAAACTTTCTGGAAGGGCTCTGGGGAAGCACAATGGAGAAGGTCTATTTGAATCATTACAAATCGGTCACACCAGCCCTAGTCGAAGTCATCCTCAGCACTAGTTATCAGCCCGTGGGAGCCTCAAAGGAATAAATGAACCATTCCGTATCGGAATAGATGAGGTCAATACAATTGCATCAGGTGGTCGACGGTAAAGGCAAGTCCGGTGTGATCACCAAAGTTCTAGATATAGTAAACGGTTCTACATAATTGAAGAAAAATTTGGCCTAGGTAGACGTGGTACCTTCGGCAGAAGGTCTCGAACAAACGGGGAGCGAGAATTCAATGGTGAAGGGATAGTTGTGGACCATGGAGTATCCATCAACATGGTTTGTCATCCTTCCTTCTGTGCCAACTGGAAGGGCCACAACTTTAGGTCCCCAGTAGCAATCCTGAAATACTTTAGGAAGATTTTCGTTAGTTATCATCGAGTTGATCTTACCTACTAATTCATGGCGGGTGTCAATCCGGAAGTCTCCCAGATATGCGCAGTCCATTAGGCAGTATCCCTGATGCAAGGGACCCCAAGTTGATTTCCATAATGGCAGAAGCCTCAGGTGCTTTCCCTTGCTTTTGAGAAAGGAAACTTTCAGAGGAGCGAGAAGAAGAAGAAGAAGAAGAAGAAGAAGAAGAAGAAGAAGAAGAAGAAGAAGAAGAAGAAGAAGAAGAAGAAGAAGAAGAAGAAAGAGAGTTCTTAGGGCTGCTCAACGTTAGTGCCGTAATAGAGATTGTATGTGTTTCACTCAATGAAAAGGTGTCATGACCCATTTTAGGATCGCGCGAGCACCTACCATTCCCACTTCGGTAGGCAAACCCTCAACCCAAAACAAGAATCATTTGTAAGTAAAGAACGAGATTCATTAATCTTCAATTATAACATAATCAAAGTGCGGAAATCAAACTATTATATATAAATAAAATAGCTAAAATGTTTACAACAATTTAATAAATCTGACTCCTTTTCCATGACCTGGTCTAGACTAGTACAAGAGTGACTAAGATCAATCACTTGATACAATAATGAATATAAAGACTCAACCTCCATCTAGGAATGATAATGATGAAATCCTTCAAGATAGACACCGTGCATCTTCCGAAAAATTCCAGTAAACCAATATCCTGAAAAACTCTACACCTCAAAAGGGATGTAGCAAGAGTAGTATCAGTACAACACACTAGTACTGGTAAGCATCATAGGCCGACAATGGCTAGAATAACATATTGGTAATAGAATTCACAAATAAGCAGGGTAGGCAAAACTAAGTCAACAATACACATCACCTATCGCTCGTCTCAACAATTATAAAGTTCTTATTACTTTAAGTCATCCTTAGAGATCCATTGCTTAACTATATTACCACTCACCTTATAGCTCATTTAATAAGGACAATTATGCTCAAGTATCACCAGTCAACTATCATTACAATATTCACTCTTGTTTTAAGGAAAGTTCTCTCGTCGTTCTAATATTTATTACTCACCCAACCTGGCAAATCATATACACCCATATTAAGGTCACCTAGCACCACATTTTCCTAATCTAAAATCACAACCTATAGTTATAGCAACTAATCCCAACTATAGACAATCTGAATCAGTACATCACAATCATATCACAATAAGTCATCACCTATGTTATAACATCTAAACCCAACTGTGCCAAGTCTTAGTATAATCATTCCGAACCAGTACATCACAACCATATCACAACAAGTCACAGGAAACCAAAAGTACAATGCAATGCAATAATGTATATATGAGGAATGCAATGCATATGCAGTCTTTGTACAATATGTCCCGGGCGGAATAACTCCACGTCCCGGTGATCATGGCCCATGGGGGACCCGCGAAGTCCATGTACCACTCGCTCCGAAAAATGACCTCGGATCACGAGCACACTCTCGATCCAGGCAAGAAACTTTAGGCATCGTCACTCATTCATTGCCAACAAAAAACCTCGAGCAACGTGCACTCATCTCTCTATTACGCTCTCCGGCAAAGACCTCGGAGGCTACACTCTCTCACTTGCCATCATCAGTACCATAACCATGCAATATTAATGAATCATGGAAATGAGTATGAATACGATGCAATGTAATATCAATAACCAATTCAATCCCAAAAAGTACCACCCAGGGCACACAAGTAGTATCAATAATAAGGCTACACAATAAGTCACAATGAAATCACAATCTCATCTCAATACCGATCAAGTAAAGTACTGCAATATCATAGTCATGATATATCACTAGTCACAATTACCTAATGTCTCAACGTGGCAACTAGCCAATAAGTAAATAGAACAAGATAAGTAAATCAACACAATGGGGTGGCTAGCCCCCAAATCATACAACAAGGCCCAACCTAAGACAATATCCAACCCAACTTCATATCCTAATGGTTTTCATGCATTCTCCGATAATATCATCTAAAGATCTGCCTCGCTAATCAAGGTCTCACCATAAAGTAAGCATAAATCTACAACTATAATAGTAATATGTAATAACCGCTACTTCTTATACGTTATCAATCTAAGTATCCATCCCAATCTCCAAAATCCTATACATGCATTCTCAGTTTCATCTAACACTCGTATATGAAAGTCTAACCGGAGTCTACCAAGAGAGGAAAGTCGTAACCTACCTCAAGGTCGAACAGGTGCGTGAATATCCACTTGGATTCCATCTTCCATCTTTGTAGGGAAATTGTAGATCCGAGAGGTCTAGGAACAATGGATACATTCAAGTAAACAACAATTAGGAATTTGGGGTCATAGGGGTAAAATCATCATTTATCAAATAATCATTCTAGATTCTTGATTTATTGCTATTTCTCCTCCTTTATGGAAATCAAGGTTTACCTAAGTCAAACTTACCTCACTAATTCACATACATCATTAATAACATCTAACAAGTTACCCCATTTGAGGAATAGAAGGGATTTGGGCTTAGAACCAGTTATTAATCTAACTATTGTAATAAATAAGCCATCATCGAGTTACTAATTACTCTAGGTCAACATTACCACGTTTACCCAATAGTCTCATAAGAATTTTGAGAAAGAGCCCTTATTTCATGCCTTATCATAATCATAAATAGTGTAAGAAGAAGGAGGGAATTAAAGGAAGATTAAATGAGAGATTTAAAGAGATTACCTTCCCAACATTCAAGTCTCTAGGGCTGGAATTTTCTCTCAGCGGCGGCTGTAACTTGGGGGGAATGAATATTAGGTCAAGCCAATAAATGGGGCTTTAAATAGGGATATAACTGCTCGTCAACCGCACTGGCGGTCTAGAAGTCTCTAAGGCGGCACCACTTCAGCGGCAACCTCACCGTTGGGGCGGTATTTTAAAGATTATACATCTTCGTTTTGGCAGAGCACGCTGCAGCTGCTGCGCAAGCAGTGGGGCGGCAAGATAGTAACTTTAACGGTATAACTGGGCTCAATAGTCCAAATCCAAAATTTCATACACAATTCGTACGACTGGTCCGATCAAGTTAGCGATTTTTAAGAGCATAACAATCCCAATGTGTTTTAAGGGGTCAAGGTCCGAATATCCCAGAAGTCACGGTAACTACGAAACGAATCGTTACAAAGGTTAAGGGTTTTCTATAAGGAAGGGTTGATGCATAGAAGGAAGTAAATAATTCATTCTAACGTGGTAGTTATGGAGAGAAGATTGGAACTTATATAAGGAAGGGAAATCTAGAAACTTCCCTTGAAACGACGAGTCGACAGACATCGAAGGGGTCAATCGACACTGCCGTTTCTGGTGTTTGGCATGACGATTGAGGTGATTAGATGCCTCCCTTTCCCGCATAATTGGACTAGGTTCAAATCTTTTCCACTTTCCGATCCCAACTGTTCTAATCCCGAAAAGTGGGAGGACTATCTGTATTGGGCTAAATTCGTATAACATAGCTAGACCTGTATCGTTAGGCCACATGGCTTAAGGGATAAGTCAAAGATGAGGCAGTATTGAGTGGCACCGGAGGAAATGCCTTTGCACCGGAGGAACCATTTGGTCCGGTAGACTGTTGGAGTAGTTCCAGAAGAGAGCTAAACGGGCTGCCGTTACGAATCAAGTTGAACGTTATATATTGGGGTTATTAAGCTTAATGGTCCTCTTTATTGCTTATTATTATTACACAATTAATGATCATTATGGGCAGGGGCATAATACATAAAACGTGTGCCCCTAGCTCTTAGTATAAATAGAGATTATCATTCCCATTGTAAGGACACGAAATTCAAGAGGGATACACTCCACTTATACACGATTGCTTCATTTCTTAAGTTCTTTATTATTTCACTAAGTGTTTAGTCACAAGCTTGGTTGGAAGAACTAGCACCGGGCTCGATCTAAGCTCAAGCTATTCTCAACTTTACTTTGCTTTATTTCATTTACATTCGATTTACTTGCATATTATATTGATTTACGGGTCATTTTGATCCACGTGTACTTGACCGCGAACACAAATTCAACTGAACCGTTTTTCCGGTAAACAACCATATATATGTGTATACACACATACATATATATATATATATGTATATATATATATATATATATATATATATATATATAGAGAGAGAGAGAGAGAGAGAGAGAGAGAGAGAGAGAAAATTTTACTTCTATATATTTGAATTTTTGTTAATTGTTTCACTTAAATTTATTTAATTTGCTTAGTTCATGTGGTCGACACACTTCCCATATTTCAAGATAGCGGCCTGTATAATACAAATCCTACAACCTATATGTTTGTGTACGTACGCGGTTAGCATTTCCATCGTATAAAGAACAGGGGCGGAGCCACCCTATACCAAGGGTGGTCATCCGAACACCCTTCGCCAGAAAATTGTGTAGGTTACGTAGGTGAGATTTTGTAGTTTGTGTCGATATTTGATATAATGAACACCCTTAGAATAATTGTTCGTTGCAGCGCAGCGGTTAAGGTTGTTCAATGTCTATCCCGCGTCGCGGGTTCAATACCCCGCTTAATCAATTTTTTTTGATTTTTTCAAATAAAAAGCAAAGCTTGTTTGAGCAACTGCATTTCTTTGGAATAGTACCATTGTTGTCAAATCACAAATGTCAACTCAAA
This sequence comes from Lycium barbarum, assembly GCF_019175385.1. Classification (NCBI taxonomy): domain Eukaryota; kingdom Viridiplantae; phylum Streptophyta; class Magnoliopsida; order Solanales; family Solanaceae; genus Lycium; species Lycium barbarum. The sequence goes on from NC_083338.1 coordinate 116,437,956, forward strand.
AGGCAAATTTATTTTGCCAATAGGCCCAATAACCTCTTTTATTTTCTATTGTTTTTAAGTATTCTTTCTAAATGTTTGTTTTAGTAGCAAAATATTAACTCAGAAAGGTTTCACTCATAGCTTTTAAAAGAATTTCTTATAAGAAAATTTGATAATGAAAATTTCGGTGCAATAAACTTTAAATCTAATAAAGACATTTGTATATATATTTGTGATTTTATTCATATATATGTATATACTTGAAAGTGCTTGATTAAGTTTATAAAAATATTATTTTTAAATTTATTGATGTTTTTCACACCTTGTGAACCCGATAAGTTTACTAGTTTTATTTGGAAAACAAAGTATGTTTGACTTGTTTTTTAATTAGTCAAGAAATTTGTTTAAAACCGCGTCATTTAAACCTGTCGGATACCATCAAATATGGTTGCATGGTTCTCTCTTCTCTGGTTCTTCTTTTGTTTTCTTTTGTTACCTTACAACGTTTTGCTTTCTAATGGGGTCCGGTGATTTTCTTTACTGATCTCCTTTGAGTGATTTTCTTTGCTCAACTAAAACTTTTAGCGAAAACTCAAAAGGACATTTTAAATTTTAGTGCCCGGATAATGCTTCGAGGACAAACTATGAAAAACATGGCAAAGCTAAAAGTTGTTTATTTCGATAAAATTTGATGCACCCATTCATTGAAAAAAATTTATTTAGTTATAAGTTTGAACACCCTTAATTATATTCCTGGCTCCACCACTGATAAAGAAAGTCAAATATTATATTTTAAGATACATGAAATATATCTATAACTACTTTTTAATTATGATCATCAAATGATAGATCGAGGACCAGACTTTTGAGCGAGTTATTTTTGGTATTTTTTACTTGGGGAACGGTTTGACTGTGAATCAGATTATAGTTAGTGTAGTGCATGTATAAAACCAAAGATCTAATCTTCTGGTGTTGTGGGTAGAATAAAGTAGTACTATATGCAGTGGCGGAATCAGAATTCATATTAAGGGGTGTCAAAAATATAAATATGTGAGTGTCAAAAATATAAATATGTTGCTATCCAGGATCAAACACACAACGTTAGGGAACATTTGCAACTCCTTAACCATTGCACTAAACCTTTAGCTTGTGTCAAGGGGTGTCAACAATAATATACATACCTATAAAATTAAAATTCACCTATTTATACAATGTAATTTTTCGGCGAAAGGGTGTCAAGGGCAAGGGTAGCTAAGCTCCTGAGTCTATATGAGAGTTGAAAGTCGAAAATGTGTTTGAATTTAGATTGTGGAAGAGTTTGAATACGCAGTATATGACATCACATGCCAACCGTATCACAGTTGGATTTATATATAATACATATTGCCTGTGTGAGCTCGCTCACATTGCCGGTCCCAAGCCCGGATAAAGGAGGAGGGTTGCCGAGGGTCAATCGGAAACAGCCTCCCTACCCAGGTAGGGGTAAGGCTGCGTACATCTTACCCTCCCCAGACCCCACTATTGTGGGATTACACTGGGTAGTGACCAAGACCAAGACCAAGACATATTGCATACGCGTAATTTAATCCCTTATCTTCTTATTTTGATTAATTTTTTTATTTTCAGTAAATGAGAAATGAAAAGTTAACTATCTTGTGAACCATTAAAAATGGTAATTTAAAGTATAAAGAATAGTAAAAAACCAAAAAAAAAAAAACCTTAAAATTCAACTTTTCACTTGCCGCTTACTATTTTAAGATTCGTGAACTCTCTTAAATACTCCTAAATTGATTATTTCCTACATTATTCCACTAAAACCTATTATTCTAAGATAATATAATTTTCAATGCAATTTAAAACTACTAGATCTCTCTTGTTTCCTTTGTTCTTTGACTTTGAAATTCAGCTAAGATTTTGGCAATATGCTTTGCTAGTTGTTGATAATAAAGTAAGGAAAAGAGCTCCGAAGTACATATACAAAACTATAATCATTTCATTCTCTAATAAATAAATTTATCTTCTACTAGTTCTTCGGTGAAGGTTTTGTCTGATTTATAAAAGTCAAACAAGACAAAGAATTACTAGAAAAATATTTCAAATAAAGAATTCCGAAGTACACATTTCAAATAAATTTAAATTTTTTAATATTGAGTTAATCTAATTCAACTTCTTCAAGGATTAGTTAAATTGACTCTCAATAAAAAAAAAATGTAACATAAATTAGGACAGATTATATACTGAGATGTCAAGCCATTAACAAGTCGACTTCTACATTTACACTGCAAATGCCCAAAAAAAAAAAGACCAAGTTATGTAAAATCTCATTACATGCAACTGTTTAAAGTATCTCATGTAAGCTAGCTACCCAAATAAAAGTATATAAAATGCTACAATTGGTTTCCTTTCTCATGTAACGTGTTAGGCTCTACTTTGTGTTGAAATAGAGTTATATGCATGTAATTAAGCTAGCTACCCAAATAAAAGTATATAAAATGCTACAATTGGTTTCCCTTTCTCATGTAACGTGTTAGGCTCTACCTTTGTGTTCAAATAGAGTTATATTTCATAGTCGGTGTATGTATCATTTGTCCAAAAGAGGAAAATAGAAAAAGAAAAAAAATTCATACGTACATGCACAGGGGCATTTTTGTATTATATCAAGAAAAAGTTCTCTTTCACTTGACTTTTTAAGTTAGTTATGCATTTTTGGCAAATCATTGCCTGAATGTTGGGATTTTGGTCAATCGTTATCACGGTGTTCAACGTTCTGTTTCGTAGATCCATCATCTTCATGGAAAGATCATGCAAGACTGAAAGTCCAATAGTCCATCACCTTACAATACTAAAGTAGTAAGGGTGAACTACAAGGAATTAATTGACGAGTTCCTAGCAAGACGAGACAAAAAAGACAGTTCTATTTTATATATAATTGGTTTAAGCTTTTTTTTTTTTTTTTTAATTACATCAGGGAAGGGATATTACGCTATTGATGGTGTTTGAATCCCTCCACCTCAACTATGGAAGCGAAAGAGCTCGCCAAGTGACCTAGCCTCAACTCCACTTGCTTAGACTTTTCATTTTACCTCTATTAACAATTTTTATAGGCACTCAAATATTATGACATGTTTAATACCACAAATTTGTAAAGTGTTATAACAACACAAATATTATGACATGTTTGATATCATAAGTTTTAAAAGTTCTTCTATTTTTTTCTTCAAATAGATTCAGAATAAAAGGAAATAGAGAAAGTAGCTGTATATATTTTAGTAGAAACTTTGAGAAGATAAACTCGACACGACCCACAAACTAAGGCCGAAATCAAGAGAACAATTATTTATATTTCGTCCCACCAGCTATCACCTTGCGTACTTTGCCTATAAAAGGAAACTCTCCTTGAGGGTAAAGTCATTGTGCCTTGATTAATTTGCTTTCTCATCATCCTATTTCTTAGGTTTAAGTCCTTCGACATTATTGTCTTGTACACTGTCCCCCTTCACTTCCTAGCTACTAAAAGAAAATGAGAACTCAATTATTACTAAGTTACCATGTTTTTCTGTGTCTTGTTTTTTGTGGAGTTGTTTGGGGTGCAGGAAATGTACCACGCAAAAACTTCTATAAGAGCACTCGTTGTCCAAATGCTGAACAACTTGTTAGAGATATCACTTGGAGCAAAGCCAAGAGTGACCCTACCTTGGGTGCTAAATTGCTTCGAGTCCACTATCATGATTGTTTCGTTAGGGTACGTACTAATTAGAGTTACTACCGTGCACGCCTTAAGTTATATGTAGAAACATTATAAAGCAATTATTTAACCTGTTATATAGCGCAGTTATGTTATCATATTTAACAGGTTATCAATTAATGCTTACATTTACTTCTTCTAACATTGTTATTTGTATTTAAAATTTGTAGGGATGCGATGCATCCATATTGCTGGATAAAGTGGGAACAGATCAATCTGAGAAGGAGGCCAGGCCAAATCTCTCACTGGGTGGTTTCGATGTAATTGATGATATCAAGCAACAACTTGAGGCAAAATGCCCTGGAATTGTTTCTTGTGCTGACATTTTAGCTTTAGCTGCTCGTGATGCTGTTTCTTTCCCGGTAAGTAATATATAAGTCAAGCACGTGATATACAAATGTCCATGCGTTCAAGGGGCTGATCTCTATTATCAAAGTTACAATTCAGCAGAATCCAATAACTTCTTTTTTTCCAGATCCTATAATTGTATTAAGAAAATCCATTTAATATATATAGTGTATAAATAATCTATCTTAAACTCAATTATTATCCTCTCCTAAGATTAAGAACTCATGATAAACTTAGAATTTTGGATATGCCTTTGCATGCGCTTATAAAATTCAATTAATTATTACATATGCTGAGAGTATAGGAAATACAAATTTTATTTATTACATATGCTGAGAGTATAAGAAATATAAATTTATTGCGATGTTAAGCATTTTTCTTTTAATTATATTTCTTCACTAACTCTTTGCAGTTTAAAACCTTAATGTGGGATGTGGCAACCGGAAGAAAAGATGGGAATGTTTCCCTTGCAAGTGAAGTGAATGGAAACTTACCTTCACCATTCTCAGATTTTGCAACGCTTCAACAAATCTTTGCAAACAAAGGCCTAAATGTCGACGATCTTGTTGCATTATCAGGTAAAATATATAATTGTCATACAAAGCGAACTGTATGATGAATTAGTTTGTTATCTAAAAGATAATTATAGGTAATCGTACATAAAAAATACGATTACTAATCTAAAACCTAGGGTAGGTTACATGCTACAACAAGTAAAATATATTTGATAATCCCTATGTCCCATGATATATGACACATTTTTCTTTTTAATTTGTTCCGGAAAAAAATGGTACCTTTCTGTATTTGGAAACAATTAAACTTTGAACTTCTCATTTAGCGGCACAAAAATGTTTATGGCCACAAGTTTCAAAAGCTTGTTTTCTTCCTTAAATTCCGTGCTTATATTAGTAACACTATATACTGCCACACAAATTAAAATGAAGGGGGTAGTATTTATGTACGTGTATATAAGTTAAATCGCGAGTAATATATATATATATATATATATATATATACACACTTTATCCATGCATGCAGGTGCTCACACAATTGGTGTTGCCCATTGTGGAGCTTTCTCAAGGAGACTCTTCAATTTCACTGGCAAAGGTGACATGGATCCATCTCTCAATCCTACTTATGCTCAATCTTTGAATCAATTGTGCCCTAATCCAGCCACAACTGTAGAAATGGATCCTTTGAGCTCAACTTCACTTGATAGCAATTACTTCAGCATACTTACTCAGAACAAAGGGTTGTTCCAATCTGATGCAGCCCTTCTAACTGACAAAAAATCAATTAATGTCGTGAGAAAATTGCAAAAAAATAAGGCTTTCTTTTTTGAGTTTGCAAGATCCATGCAGAAAATGGGAGCCATTGAAATTCTTACAGGAAATGCTGGAGAAATCAGGAAGAATTGCCGCGTCAGAAATTAATTCTTGAAAACCCTATGATTTTATCATATGTTGTCACAAAAGTGTACAACATGTGCTATTTGTGTTATTTATGCCATTAATCTTAAGTAATTGTTGGTTACATCCAATTTAAACTTCATGTAAGTTGGTAATGTTAATGTTTGAACAAGCAAGTTGTGACAATAAATTATTACGTTCAAATCTTTGATTTTGTTTTATCGTATACTTCCAAAGTCCAACTTTGTTGGTGATCACGAGATCAACAGTACAATGTTTTTTTTTTTTTGGTTAATTTCGTAGATCATGTTAAAATAAGACCGTAATTATCATAATTAATAGTACTATTCCATTTTCAAAATATATAGCAATAGTTCTCTTATACTACCTCCAATAAATCCCATAATATTAGGAATTTTGTCTTCTCTTTCACACAAACTCTAGCTGGCACCGTCTCATATATCCCACCTGTCGGACAGCCGACAACCGTTGCTTTGTGGAAAAATCAAATCTCTGTTATTTTTTTCTACATCAGAATTTATCTTTTTTTCCCTGGAGTTCTCTCTGTGACTTGACCATAACTTGTTTTCTCCATGTACATTTGTATTCTATTATGTATTATTGTATTATGTCCATGTATAAAATACTTAGCATACACATGACTAAAGTGATATACATTTGCATACAAGACATATATATGACATACACAAACACACAGATACACACACACACATATATATGTTCGCTGCATGAACTTGTATATCATGTGAATCTCACTGTATGTATAGTGATGCAGAGGTCACCGTGGTGGAGTTAGAAGTCCTGATACGAGTTCGACTGAAGTAACCTAGTAGTTATTACCCAAATGGTGTATTTGAATATTAACAAATTCATTAAACATGTACCAACATTAGATTTAGAACTTAATTATATCACTTGAAGCCGTCATTTTATAAACCAAAACCCATAAAGTTGAAATTCTCACTCCGCCTCTGATAAAAATACAGTAACATACACCCAACATACAACAAAAATATATCAAACATAAACCAGAAATACATTGAGACTACTTACATCGTGTTTTCGTGTTTTGGTGTGAACGAAGGCGGCGGCGATGCGGAGCAGGGGGTGAAGACACTGGCGGAGTTATGAGGATCAAAGCCGGTGGTGGCCGGAGTTACAATAGCTAGCGGCTATAGTAGATGATGGGGATGAGTCAGCGGCTGAATTAGAGTTAGGTGGTAGAGAGAGATCAAATTGTGAGAGCCTAAAATTAAGGCCCCTTATTTACTTAAGTTGCTATTTTTCGAAAAATATAGTTATGTTGAATAATTAAGGTAAAGTGTCTTTAAAATATGTAATTAGGGGTCCTTTTTGGTTATAAATGCAAAAATTCTCTTTTTATTCTAGATAAATCTTATACCGCCAAAACAATTATGGAAGTTGGGCTATTTTTAGCCCATCATAATATGTTGACAGGGGTATCCCCATATCTACCTTTTTACAACTCCACACCTTGTACAAACATAGGATTGCAGCATAAGCCTAGTAATCCCCTATACTTGTTATAATACAATTTAGCTAACAAAATATTAGACTTATAATATCAAATTCTGAAGTTTGGGAGCTGTCATTTATCCAAGTGGTATGATGCTCTTTAGAGGTTGTTGGCAGCTCTTGATATATCGTGATTAATTTTGTTTGTGTCCGTTCAGATGCATACTTTTCCAATTAACTTGATTAGCTTTTCTGTAACAATGTCGAATCTCTACATTAGCTTGGGAAAGAATCTGAGTTGTGCCACCCAAAATAACGTTCATTTTATAGTTGTATGTCCCCGTCCTCTCCAGGGAATTTGAAATAACTAGGAATGTTCCTCGAATGAACGGGTCAAAACCCGGAACAAATTACATGAACATGTTACCGTTAGTTAAGGAATCCAATTTTATAATCAAAATACACTTTTGATGTCAATTACTAGTCCTAATCCAACTCTATAATTAGCTCTATTTTCGTTCAATCTTGAGTGACTAGCTACTTATATTTGATCCATGTTATCCCTGGGGAATCTAATTCAACAAACAATGCCTTCCCGAATTGAGAAGAAAGTTTAGGGAGTGTTTGGTAGTGAAGATTTTCTGAAAAATGTTTTCCATATGGTCAAAATTTCTATAAAAAATTAGTTTCTTAACTCTTAAGAATCAAGAAAATGACTTTTCTAGTGGCCAAACTAGAAACAAACAAGTTTCATAAATGATATTCCAAGCTCATTGTCACCTCTCCACTACCCTAATCTCCACATCCTTACTACCTCATCCCCCGCCAATCCCCACCCCGCCCCACTCCATCTCCATAGTGTTTTTTTTAAATTACATATAAATTCTCTTAGGATAATATTTTTTTGTTTACCAATTACGAAACACTATAAAATAAGTAAGAAAATCACTTTTTTTCAAGAAAACATTTTCCTTCATGCCAAACAGACCCTTAAAGAATACAATAATCCAATGAAATAAGCAATGGCGGATTTAGGACTGTTAAATTGAAAATCTTGAGGGAAAAAAACGATTTTAAGAAACTAAAACTTACGGGAGCTAAGTTTTCAGGTTAACATTATTGTCACGCTAATGATGGGCAACAACAACAACAACAACAACAACATACCCAATGAATCCCATAATGTGAGGTCTGGGGAGGGTAGAGTGTACGCCTATCTTAGGTAGGGAGGCTATTTCCGGAAGACCCTTGGCTCAAGAAAAGGCATAGAAGAGGTTAGATACGGGCAAACAATTCAAAGTAATTATGAAAATGAAAACAACGAAAGTAAATAAGCCATGATAAACCATTCTGTGCAAACAAATACTCGCAGAAATCAAGGGACAAGAAACTAAAGATCAATGCAGCTACTCGCAAGAAAGGATAAACGCGACTACCTACTAGCCTTCTACTCTGATCTGAGTCCTCCATACCCTCCTATCTAAGGTCATATCCTCGGTAAGCTGGAGATGCGCCATGTCCTGTCTAATCACCTCTCCCCAATACTTTTTCGGCCTACCTCTACCTCTTCTGAAACCGTCCATAGCTAGCCTCTCGCACCTCCGCACTGAGGCATTTGCGTCTCTCCGCATCACATGCCCAAACCATCTCAGTCTCGCTTCCCGCATCTTGTCCTCCATCGAGGCTACTCCTGCTTTGTCTCGGATAACTTCATTTCTAATCCTATCGCTCCTAGTGTTCCCACACATCCATCGCAGCATTCTCATTTCCGCCACTTTCATTTTCTGAACATGAGACTTCTTGACTGGCCAACACTCCACCACATACAACATAATCGGTCTAACCACCATGCTAATGATGGGCATGTTGGTCAATTATATAGCGCAGTTCAAACGTCATTTCAATTTTTTTTTTTTTAAAAAGTAAAATTAAAGCCACCTTCAAGATGTACATTAGGCATGGCGGTCCCTACCTTTTACAGTTATATCCAAAAGTTAAATACATATATAAAAGTTATATCGAGACTAACCTCTTCAAAAGGGTTCGGGGAATGAAGAAGCCTATTTCTTTACATTTTAATGCCTCATAGTGATAATCCTCACAGGTAAGGCTAACTCCAACATGTGCTTATGTGATTGATAGAGGATTCCTCTCATATATACAAGTGTTAATACACAAATTGAAATCATACACTACCCAAAATCACGGGACCGTCACTTTGATAAAAATCGAAATATGAACTTGAAAAGGTAGATATTTGAGTCGATGTGTTTCGAGTTCAAATTCAATAATTATGTCTTGGAATAATGAGAGATCGCACATTATCACACTCCATTAGAGGATACAAAAGGTTTTTCCAAGTCTGTGGAGATAACTTTTGGTGAGATACTAAGATATCATGGGTTTCGGCCTTTTTTGCTTTATTGATTTAGTTCATTTTGATCCGCCCAAATTTAACTATACTCGCTCATTTGACACCTCTATTGGTGACATCACCTAACGGATGCACATTTGGAATGCTTTAGGGCACAAGTACTTTTACAAGTCGTGACTAATGAAACAAACACCTATATTACTTCAACAATTACAACTCCATTCAAACTATTACATGAATTAGCAATACTTAACTGAAATACAATGCTAAAGGAAGAATAGGGATGAGAAACAGAAGATATACAATAGAAGAATGGGGATGAGAAGAAACTAACTTTTTTCAATAATACTTAAATAACGTCCAATTCAAAATAGCTGTCCCTTTTAATGGAACCGTTCTCACGCCCTTTACTCAACCTGGATCCCAAATAAACCTAGCCCTATTGCTTATTCTCGACCCAATAGCTCTTGTCAGCCCAATAACTATTGTGACCTTGGTATCTATATTTGGCTGGACTTGGTTCATAACAACTAGTTTATGAACATCAATTATATTTGGATCGTTTTACTGCAATAGTACTCGTAATTAACTAACTGTAAAACATAGAGAGCTTTTTGCAAGTCATTAAGTTTTGTTTTAAAGGAAATCTTGATCATTGAGATGATTCAAAGTATTAGAAAAATAAAAAAAGCAATGACGAGTCAATTGGATCTTGGAAACATCAGACAATTCACACACCATACACAAAAAGAAAACTCTAGCCAAAAGCAATTATGAGCCTATGTTATAATATGCAGTTTCTGTTAGAATTTTCTTGGAACATTTTAATTTATCCTAACTAATGCAATGAACCCACTGAGAACTTTAACTTACATATGTACGAAAAACGTGTTCTTTAGTGATCCATCAGTGGATTGTAGTTGTTAAAGTATATTTGAGATTAAATGCCATTTTGTTTGGTTACACGTACCAAGTGCAGCAGAAAGAAGTAATTGCAGAACACCAAGAATTCATTAACTAAATTAAGAAATGCAAGAAAGAAACCTTAATTAGTGGCCAGCAACAAAACCTGAAGTGACAATTAATTAAGCGGATGTACAGTGAGTGATTAGTGGTTCTTTTTTATATTCATTCCATTATCTAAAATTAAGTGGAAAGGCCAAATGGATTGTTATTATAGCTTTAAGTAATATTGATACATGCATCTGGAAACTTAACACATCTGCCGAACCAAGCACACACAAATTAATAGCTAAATAAAAGCCACATTTCTGGACTCGGTGAGCGAAGTTATGTGACATATACATATGTGCTGGTGGTAGGTAGCAAGAACACAGCGTAATAATCGAGATGCGCGTAAGTTGACTAGGACATTATTGTTAATGGAAAAAAAAAGAGATTTTTGTGGACTCTACAAAAGGTTTCTTTGTTTTTGTTGAAATTTGCTTTCAATTAGTGGAGTAATTATTCAACATAATTAGTTGCTTAGTTTTAGGATAAATTTGAATTTCAAATTTCTATTACATATTCTAGTTTGTTGAGATATTTTAGTCTTTTTGGATTCTTGTTAAGCTCTTCAATCCGCACATAAGACGATTTCTCTTTTTATACTCAATTATGTAAGAGTCCAGTTAGCTCGTCTATGTCTGGCAGTTTAAATCTTGACCCACCAGCTTCTTTTCAATCCAGGAGTTGCATGATAAGAAAGTTCTTGATCTCGGCTAGCTTCAATTAGTTAAATAGATCAGGAAGGATTTTCTATAAATTATAGTATGTTTTAAGTTGGCTATTTAAAGCCTGTTATGCTTAATAAAATTATTGAAAGGCATTTTTAATCATTCTTCAAACCATTTTTGCTGGACCATCTTTTAAAAAATCAACAGTTTTCTGCTCAATCAAAAGTCAAATGTTTGCATCAATGTAGCCTCTCTACTAAATGGCAAGTTATTGTCAATAATAACTATATTGAAGGTGAAGAATGTATTTTAGAAGGCAATGCAATCCTTCTTTGTTTCTTCATGCATAGCAAAGTGTTCTCTTGAAGAGAATGGTTTCACCCCTACATTCTAATGTTCAATCAGGACCATGATTCAAAGACAGCTAACGAAGTCAATTAAGTGTGAGTTCACAGGACTTCTTTCAACTTTATTTGATTTCATACCTCCTACGTCATTGACTCAGTCTTTATTCTGCACAAAAGAGAAAATATTTTATATTCATCTTCATGTACCGAGACCACTTTAATATAAGCAAGAGTTAGCATCTAAATATCTGGCACCGGCTACACAATCAGAAACCATACGACGAGTTAATCGTAAGTCTTATAGGAGACCAAGAGAAGGGCTTGAACTGAGGTTATGACATGGAATTTTTACATATTTGGAGAATAAGTATATGTGTCAACCTGCTCATGGGAGTTATAACAGCTTACAACTGTCTCAGCTAATTGGTGACTTGTCCTAAAACTATTTTACAATGAGAGATTTTACAGTTTACAATTTTCTACAGTTGTTACATCTTATGTCATGATCTCTAGAAGTTCTCTGGTTTGTCCAATTATGTTAAATACTGTTGCTGCAATGGAAGATGGTGTAAGGCCAGCTTCTGCCAACTGATCAGCAGGAGATCCATGGTCAATGTATCGATCACGAAGAACTATTGGTCTCCACTGCACAAAATAAACAAGTGACAGTTGAGAAAATAACCAAATGCACACTACATATAATGTACGAAATATCTTCAGGAGAATTTTACCTTCAACTTGCCATCAAGAAGCCCATCTAAGGCCATAAACTGAACAACATGCGATCCAAAACCTCCAATTGATCCTTCTTCAACAGTGATCAGTACCTCGTGTGATTTTGCGAGGCCCCTTATGAGAGCACGGTCTAGTGGTTTGCAGAAACGTGCATCTGCAGCTGTTACTTGTAAACTGCGGGATTCTAACACAGCAGCAGCAGCCAAACAGCTCTGCACAGCTGAGCCATATCCCAATAAAGCCACTCTCCCCCCTTCAACCAGTATCCTGCCTTTTCCAACCTGAAAATATTTGTTACAGGAAAAATCAAATGTCATTACTCAGTCGACAGCATTAAAGGCATAGTGGAAATTGAAAACGTACCCCAAGGGGAGTTCCTTTGTTTCCAACGGGCAGCTCTACACCAATCCCATTTCCTCTTGGGTATCTGAAATTAACTTGGTCTGTCATCAATGGCGGCAGCAGTTGCTACCATGTGAAATAGCTCGGCTTCATCAGAAGGAGCCATTACTACCATGTTAGGAAGACATGCCATGAAAGTAACATCAAATGCGCCACAATGTGTAGGACCATCTGCTCCAACATGACCTGCTCTGTCCATGGCAAACCTCACTGGCAGCTTTTGCAAATCAACGTCATGCTCTACCTGGTCGCAAGCCCTCTGCATGAAAGATGAATAAATTGCACAGAAAGGTTTAAGGCCTTCACAAGCCAATCCAGCAGCAAAGGTTACTGCATGTTGTTCTGCTATTCCAACATCAAAACACCATGTGGGGAAGCGACGGAGGAAAAGGTTCATTCCAGTCCCACCCCCCATGGCAGCATGGATTGCACAATGTCTTTATCTGCTTCTGCTTCTGCAATTAAAGCCTCTGCAAAATATGTTGTATACGACTGAGTCTTTGCACTGGCTTTGAACTGCTTTCCTGTTGCTGGATCAAACTTGGCTACTCCTGCAACCCATAAACAGATTTAAATATTCATGTTTTCTATTTAAACAAGAATGACCTTTGTGAGACACAAAAGGAAAAAACAGAACAAAACAGCAAGATAAGTGATTGCTTACCATGATACTTGTCTGCAGCTCTCTCAGCATATGGATAACCTCGGCCTCAGTGGCAGACCCATGTACAATTTTTGGGTGCTCCAGCACCCATTAAATTCAGTCACGGAGTGTATAGCTGTATAGAAAATATAAAGGAAACAGATATAAATAGTTAATAGAGCACCCCCGAACTCAAAATCCTGAGTCCGCCACTGCTCGGCCTTTCTCGGTGACAACATGGATCAGTACTGGACCTGTTGTTTTAGTACTTCTAACCTCTTTGAGAATAGAAATAAGATCATCAATGTCGTGGCCATCCACAGGACCGATATAATATAGTCCAAGTTCTTCAACCAATGTTGATCCAGAACCACTGATCATGCCACGAGCATATTCATCAACTTTTGCAGCAAGCTCATGCATAGGTCCACCAATCTGCTTAGTAACTCCCTGCACCAATTTCAATCACATATAAGCCAATTCAGTTTCTTCACTAAAAAAAAACTTATTCAAATGTTTCTATCAGTATCCAAACCTTAGCGACTTCTCTTAGTTCTCTGAGAGGCCTATTAGATTGCAATCTGCTCAAAGCACTACTTAGAGCTCCAACAGGAGCAACTGGCCCATCCAGAGTAGCAGTAGGTAAAGAAACTTGTCTATGGTCGTTTAAAATAACAATCATGTCAGAGTCCAGGTAACCAGCATTATACATGGCTTCATACACTTGACCTGCTGTCCATCACCTATTCCGGCTATAACATTGTTGTTTCTTCCTTTTAGATCTCTTCCAACAGCCATCCCTGATCATTCAAACAAACCACTTTTACAGTCTGGATAACTAAAATTACTGACTCCATACTTGAAGAAGATTAATGTTGAGGTACCAGACTTTTAAAAGAGTGGAGCTATAAAGGTTAAGATTCATGTACATTTATGATGGATACATCTTATTCACCAGAAGAGCAAGACATAGGCCAAGTGACATTAACTTGTATGAATGTAAGGATACCGATTCAAATAAAGCCTCAACATTCATATCACCAAAATAAAACCCTTAGGTGGATTTGGATTATTACTTATGTTCAAAGTGATATACAAGATACAACCAATCCATGTTTAAGGGGGAATCGATTCAAGCATCACGAGTCTTGTTCTGTATTGAACTCAGTGCACAAGAAGGGTAGATTGGATATATACCTAGGCCTGCTGAGATGGTGGTGGAACTGTGGCCAGTGCAAAAGCAATCATATTCACTCTCCAACCGCTTGGTAAATCCTGCAAGTCCATTTGTCTGTCTTAATGTTGACATCTTCTCCCTTCTACCGGTCAAGATTTTGTGAGATAAGACTGCAACATTCAAACCACACCATCAAAATGACGATACTAATAACCCCACTAGTCAAGCTTCTGTTAGTTTACCATATCTTTTTTGTTTTTTTGGGTAATGTTAGTTTTCCGTATCAATCACAAAAACCAAAAACAAGATTATCACCTGATGACCAACATCCCAAAGGATCCTATCTTGGGGAGCATTGAAGACATAGTGAAGAGCAACTGTAAGCTCAACAACACCAAGACTTGAAACAAGGTGACCCCCAGTCTTTGATACATTGAAAATTGTATCTGATCTTAGTTCATCTGCTAGTTGTTTAAGTTCCTACATAAAAATTAATATGAATCTTTAAGCACATAATTTGTTGAGTCGTTTTTTTGAACCATCATATATACCTTTTTTCATGGAGACAAGTAAATGACATATAAAATTTTACCTTTAAAGAAAGATTTTTCATATGAATGGGATAGTTGATAGTGTCCAGAATAGGTGTTGGTGGTCTGTGTGTGCAGTATTCTCCTGATTCTGACAATGATGCCTGAACCACTCGTGACCTTTTCTTGACCTTCATAATAAATGAGTACAAAAAAACAACCATCTCTCTCAGCACTATTTAATCTCAAACTGACAATTAATAACTTGAATATCAATAAATTTATACCAATTTTCACATCTTAAATCAATGACAAAGAGACAAGAGAATCCATCAGAAATCATCTTTGATCTGACAGCTATATGCAGCTCGAAAAAAAGAAAAAAAAACTTTCCAATCTCAATGAAGAAATAGCAAATATTACTTCCAAATAAACTTAAATTGATTGAATCAATCACCATTTATAAGAAATAAAAATAAAAAATACTATAGTACAAGCAATTAATCAGCATAAAAAGAACTACACGTAGGAAAAGTGTAGTTCTTTTTGTATGAGTTAACACTGAAAAGCCTTCAACAGAAAGATGGTTCATCATCAATTTAAAAAACACCAGCAACCAGGAACAGAGCCACATAGGGACAAGGGGTTCATCCGAACCTACTGTTTATACATAGGGCCAAGGGAAAAGTAGATGTTTCATCAACTTTCTTGTTAATATCCCCGCAGGTACTTTCTTTTTTAGATCCATAGATGCTTCTGATTCAAGTAAAAGCGGTGAAATGCTTGCATTACATTTGAACAAAATTATAGATGAAGTTGGAGAGGAAAATATTGTCCAAATGATAACTGATAACGGCTCAAATTTTGTGAATGCCGGAAAAAGGATAATGGAAACTCAAACTCATTATTGGATCCCATGTGCTGCACACTGCATTGATCTTGTGTTGCACACTGCATTGATCTCGTGTTAGAAGATATAGGGAAGTTGAAAATTCATCAAGAAACGCTCACTAAGGCTAAAGAAATGGTTAAGTTCATTTACGGGCATACTTGGGTGTTGGATTTGATGAGATCTTTCACGAAAAATCATGAACTTCTTTGCCCCTCTATCACTCGTTTTGCTACAACATATCTCACTCTTCAAAGTATACTAAAACATAAGCAAGTTCTTCGATCTAGTGACGGAACTAGAATTTTTACTAACGGGTGTCAAAATATTAAAAAGTAAATATACGATGAAATTAAAGGGGTTCAACACTTAATATATATACATAAAAAAATTATGTTTACATATTTACACAGTGTAATTTTTCGGTGTCCTTGGATGCATGTGGCTCCGCCACTGCTCCAATCTATGTTCACTTCCGAAGCTTGGAATAATTCTTCTTGGGCTAAGAAAATTGAAGGAGTGAAAACAAGAGCTACAGTGTTATTTGATCAAAATTTTGGCCTCATATTTTTTACTGTGTGAAGAGTGTTACTCCATTAGTGGGTGTTCTAAGGGAAGTTGATTCTCAGAAGAAGCCTTGTATGGGACATATGTATTATTTGCTGAATAAGGCTAAGGAAAAAATAGCTTTCAATTGTGCAAACAATAAAAATAGTATGCTCCTATTTGGAAAAGAATAGATGAAAGATGGAAGAATCAACTTCATCGTCCACTTCATGCTGCGGGATATTATTTGAATCTACAATTGCATTTTGAAGAAAAGTTCTCTACTCGGTTCGATATCAAAGAATATAAATGTATGGAATGAATGTTGGGTTATCAAGAGAGACTTAAAATGGCTATTCAGTTAGATTCCTATGACCATTTGAGAGGGGATTTCGGAAGCCAAATAGTTATGGATTCTAGAAAATTGAGATCTCCTGCTGATTGGTGGATGCGCTTTGGGAGTCGAACTCCCGAATTAACTAAGTTTGCTATTCGCGTCTTAAGTCTCACTTGTAACTCCTCGGGCTGTGAAAGAAATTGGAGTACCTTTGAATCGATAAGAACTAATTGGTTATGCTCCAGTTTCTATATTTGTTTTGTAATGTATGATAGTTAACTTATCTTTTTATTTTATTTTTCTAGATTCATACAAAAAAGAGAAATAGACTTGAGTATTACAGATTAAATGCTCTAGTTTATGTAAGATATAATACAAGAGTAAGAGCCTGTTTGGATGGGCTTAAAAAAAACAGCTTATAAAAATAATAAGTTGGTGTAGTCCAACTTATTTTTTTTTGGCTTATAAGCTGTTTTCAGCTTATAAGCTGCTTTAGATAAGTTAAGCCAAACAAACCCAATTAATTTTTTGGACTTATTTTAAGCACAAAATGGCTTTAAGCTGGTCAGTCAAACACTCAAAAAAACTGAAAACAGCTTATAGACAACTTATAAGCCAATCCAAACGGGCTCTAAGAGAGAGGAGCATCAAAAGAAAAATGCGAAGTATTGATCCTATTCTAGTTGATGAAGTTGATTCAGATGATGAATGGATTACTGAAAAAGAAGATCCAATGCTTCCTGAAGAATCTTCATGGCTTGATATTTGATGTTGATGTTATTAAAATGGTCCCGTCACTCCATATGAGGATGACCTTACTGATGAAACTACGATTAATGTCGATAGTGTGAAAAACATTGGCGGATCAAGCAAAAAACAACGAGTAGCTGAAACTTCGGGTAAGTATATACTATATATTATCATTTTTTATTGTGTAGATTAATGTAGAGTAAAAATAAAAATAAAAGACGATACTATTCTAAGAAAATATGTAATGATATAGGTGGTGTAAGCTTATAGCTTATATATGTGTGAGCTTTATATGTATCGAACTTGTAACTTGTATTATTGTAGAAACTATACAATCTTGACTTGTTCCATTCATTCACCAAGAGAGAATATATATAGGATACAATCTTGAACCCTAGTGAAACAAGGAAACTAAGATCCTAGTGAAACAAGGAAACTAACCAATATATGGTAATTAGTGAAACAAGGAAACTAACCAATATATGGTAATTAGTGAAACAAGGAAACTAACTAATATATGGTAATTATCTCCCTACAAATATGCTACCAAATAATATCAAGATATTATACCGCAATACCCCCCTCTCAAGTTGGAGCATGGGAATAAAAAATGCCCAATTTGGAAAGCAAGAAGTCAAACTGAGTTTTGCCGAGAACTTTGGTAAAAAATGTCTGCCAATTGTGAAGATGTTGAAACGTGTGACGGAGAAATCAAACCTTCATTAATTGCATCACGAACAAAGTGACAATCTACCTCAATATGCTTTGTTCGTTCATCGAAAACCGGATTTTTTTTGCGATATGCAAAGAGGACTGACTATCACAAAACAATTTGATCGCCTTAGGATGTTGTATACCTAAACTCAACAACAGACCTCTCAGCCACTTCAACTCACAAGTGACCGCAGCCATGGACCTATGTTCAGCCTCTACAGAAGATCTAGAAACTGTGTGCTGCTTCTTTGTCTTCCAAGAGACGGAGATTGACCTAGAAATACTAGCCAACCTTTGGTCATCCCAGTGCAGACGCGGTCATTGACCGTTACCTCATAGGAAAATCATCATCATCGTCCACTAACGATCAATTGAATATGCAACAGAATAACCAGTACTATTCTCAACTTTGTAGAGAACCGGAGACGGAGAAGAAGAAGAAGGAGGAGAGTATTGAAGAATCGAAGTTGGTGAATAATGATGGTAATGATAATAATGGTGGATTTTGGTGGAATGAACCAATTGATGATATGGGAATTGAGGAACTTGAAGAATTTATGACTGCATTGGGAGAATTGAAGAAGAAAGTAACAATGAGAGCTGATGAATTGAATATGATAAATGGTTCTTCTTCATCGAATTCAACAATGCAAATAGCTAGATTTGGGGCTGCCCTTTTGACGCCAAAACAAAAAAAGCTGCAAAACAACATAAAAGAGATTTCTTTATACTACATTGTTTTCGTAGGAAAAAATTAGACTAAGAAACGAATTAAACCCAGAAATGATACATTGGAAGAATCCGTTGGGTCTTCCAATATCAATAGGTTGATTGTTTCTCTCCTGTATCTTCCCAAAGGAAAAAAGATCTCTGAGAGTTGTTTCCTGAATCCGAAAGAGAGTACTTGGGTTCTCCCAATAACTAAAAAGTGTAGCATGCCTTCCTCTGATACCATGTAGAAACTATACAATCTTAACTTGTTCCATTTATTCACCAAGAGAGAATATATATAGGATACAATCTTGAACCCTAGTGAAACAAGGAAACTAAGATCCTAGTGAAACAAGGAAACTAACCAATATATGGTAATTAGTGAAACAAGGAAACTAACTAATATATGGTAATTATCTCCCTACAAATATGCTATCAAATAATATCAAATAATATCAAGATATTATACCGCAATAATTATGAGCTTATAAGCTCTCGTTGACATAAATTTACTTTTCTCTTCCTGCTCTTTTAGTGAAACCTCTTTTGTGCTTTTAGTAATTGGAAAGTAACTTTAATTTTATTTTATTTTTCTTCTAAGATCTACGGAGAGGATAATCCATGCAAGTTCAAAGAGATGAAGGACTACAAGATGTGGAGATTGTTGATGAAATCAGATGTACTGTTACAAGTTCTGAAAATATGAATGACGACGTGGATCATGATAAGCTCCTCTTTGATAGTGACTGAAGATTAAAATCTGAATTATCCATTTTGTTCCCAAATTAATAGAGGTTGATTAATTATGTTTGCCTTTTTTAGACAAACTTGTGTTTTCGATGACATATAATGGTTTATTCTATGAAAAGTTGTCTTTACCTATTGGATGTATTGTTGCTTTGGTTAGTTTTGTTTAGCTGAAGTAGTTTTAGATACATCTTCTACTTATTTTATTTTATTTTTAATAATTTTTATGTAGTTTTACTCTTTTTTTTTTTTTTGGTGATCTATCCCTTTTAAAAAAAATTACTCTAAGTATATTAATTTATAAAATATTAAAAATTAAAGGATCCATGGGCTTACGCCTCGTTCTGTGACAGGTAAAACGCCTTGGCTCGCTCCCCTGCCTTTCAAACCACTGATATGGACTTAGACAATCTTCCTATCATAAACCTTTTTTTTGCGCGGAGTGCCCTTCTTTTGGATTGGTCTTTATATTTTGCCCCTCATTTATGCCTTCTTTAATTTTTGCCCCTGCCGCCTGTTTAATGAATGTTTTTTATGAAATTACCCTTACCCCGTTAAAACCCTTTCTATTTCGTCATTTGCCCTTTTTTTTTTTTTTTTTGCTTCTTCGTTCCTCTTCTGTTTTGTGTCTGTCTTATCTGTTCTAAAATTTAGGTACAAATTTGGATCTTTTGCTCGTTTCAATATTTGTTTTTATGTTAAATTGTTGTTTGTTGAATTGATATCTTTGTCTTCGTCGTTTTTTATATTTAATTGATCCTTTTTTATTTTAAATTATAGTGTTTTGTTACAGTGTCTGTATGATTTTTTGAACTTTAATTTCGTTCCCCATGTATATATTTTGGTTTTTTGAATGTCGTAATATGTTTTAGTTGATTTTGATATGCGTTTTGGTTTTCTCTTTGTTGAATCTTTGAAGTTTTGCCTGTAAACAGCTATTTTATGTTGTTGCTGTTGTTTTTTGTTTAATAATCTGGTTTTCATGAAGACTGTGTTTGTCTGAGGCAACATATACCGGGTCCGGCAGAGTTCTTGGTTTTTGAAACTGAAGTTATGCCGGTTCCGGCATAAAGTTATGCCTGTTCCGGCATAACTTCACGAATTAAGTTAATTTATGTGTGTCTTGATTTTTTGGTGTTTTCTTGTTAATAATTTTGGTTTTTATGCAATCTTATGTGTTTTAGGTGTTGTTTTGTTAATAATGTTTTGTTATTTGCTTATGAAAATGAAAGTTGCCTCTCACGACATACTTTATAATTTTGTAAACTGAAGTTTTTCCCCTTCCGACAGACTTTTCTAGTTCTTAACACTTGTATACTTGAAACAACATACTTTGTTCTTTTGTAAAGTGAACTTCTGCCTCCTCCGGCAGACTTGTCTAATTCTTAACACTTGTGTACTTTTTTATTTTGCTTATGAAAATGAAAGTTGCCTCTAACAGCATACTTTGTTCTTTTGTAAAGTGAACTTTTGCCTCCTCCGGCATACTTTTCTAGTTCTTAACACTTGTATACTTGATGTTTTGCTTATGAAAATGAAAGTTTGCCTCTAACAGCATACTTTCTTCTTTTGTAAAGTGAACTTCTGCCTCCTCCGGCAGACTTGTCTAATTCTTAACACTTGGGTACTTTTTTATTTTGCTTATGAAAATAAAAGTTGCCTCTAACAGCATACTTTGTTCTTTTGTAAAGTGAACTCCTGCCTCCTCCGGCATAATTTTCTAGTTCTTAACACTTGTATACTTGATGTTTTGCTTATAAAAATGAAAGTTTGCCTCTAACAGCATACTTTCTTCTTTTATAAAGTGAACTTCTGCATCCTCCGGCAGACTTGTCTAATTCTTAACACTTGTGTACTTTCTTATTTTGCTTATGAAAATGAAAGGTGTCTCTAACAGCATACTTTGTTCTTTTGTAAAGTGAACTTCTGCCTCCTCCGGCATACTTTTCTAGTTCTTAACACTTGTATACTTGATGTTTTGCTTATGAAAATGAAAGTTTGCCTCTAACAGCATACTTTCTTCTTTTATAAAGTGAACTTCTGCCTCCTCCGGCAGCCTTGTCTAATTCTTAACACTTGTGTACTTTTTTATTTTGCTTATGAAAATGAAAGTTGCCTCTAACAGCATACTTTGTTCTTTTGTAAAGTGAACTTCTGCCTCCTCCGGCATACTTTTCTAGTTCTTAACACTTGTATACTTGATGTTTTGCTTATGAAAATGAACGTTTGCCTCTAACAGCATACTTTCTTCTTTTGTAAAGTGAACTTCTGCCTCCTCCGGCAGACTTGTCTAATTCTTAACACTTGTGTACTTTTTTATTTTGCTTATGAAAATGAAAGTTGCCTCTAACAGCATACTTTGTTCTTTTGTAAAGTGAACTTCTACCTCCTCCGGCATACTTTTCTAGTTCTTAACACTTGTGTCACGCCCCGAACCATGGTCTGGGCGTAACACAGCACTCGGTGCCTGACTGCATGTGACCGAGCGAACCACATGGCTTGCTGAACCATCATGAGGCATACATGAGCGGAAATATAATGTGAAGTACATGATGAGCTTTTATAAAATATAGTAAGTCATAATATTAAACATAAATACTTGATTAAATCATGAATGCGGACAATATCATAAATGAGCCAAACCGGCTAACCAACTCTGGAAGTCTAACATGACACTTGTCTTGTCTATGAAACCTCTAACATGAGTCCGAAACACGTAACATACTTGTTGGGACAAGGCCCCCAGCATACCTTTAGATGCAAAACTAAATAAAGAAAGGCAATGTCTAAACCCCGAATGAGATGGGGCTCACCAATAAGCTGGTACGTGCAGATCCTAGTGAGTAGAGGCGTCGTCCTGTAAATCCGTACCTGCGTCGTGAAATGCAGGCCCTCGGGCAATAAAAGGGGACGTCAGCACATTGAATGTACTGGTATGTAAAGCAACTGAAGAAATAACATGGGACATGGAATAACATGATAAGAACTGAAACTGAAAACCTGGACATGAACATGAGCATTAGTACATGTATATATATATAACATAAGTAAAACATGATAAGTAGGGAGAGCATTTCATAAACCGACATGTGATATCACCACGTGGGTACGTGGAGTCCGGTACCTCGCCGGACCAGCAGAGCCCTCATACCTTGCCAGGGTATGAGGTGGTAACGTGTCTGATGGATCCATTAAGTGTAAAATTAAGGTATCGTCCTAACTGGGCGGAGCGATCCTTGTCCTATGGTGGCTACATAGTTTCAGGCTATCTGAGCCTTCTCAGTAATTCGTGCAACTCCCAAAAACATGAACATAATATAATTGGCTAAGAAGCCCATGATTTTCGTGAATTAACTTGTACTTGTCTTGTAATCATGATTTCACGAAATAACTTGTAAACATGGTTTCATGAAATAACTTGTATTTAGTATGTATGACTCTTGTATCGTAGCATGAAAGTAATCATATAATACAGTTGCATGAAAACTTGTGGACATGTAGAATATTCATGATACAATCATTCTTAGTCAAAAACATGCATGCAAGAACCCATGGAATACATGATATGGGTTTTCATAGATTATGGACGGATTCTCAATAATCATAAAGAAATATTAAGAACTCAATGATGGAATTATAACAATTCATACATAATATAATCATGGACATTAGGGTTATTGTCACGACCCAACCCCGTAGGCCGTGACTAGTGCCCGAGTTGGGCACCCTAACGAACTTATCCAATTCGAATCACATACAGATAGCATATATTGGCACAATTGTCACACGCTGCCTTAAATTATATCAAACTATCTCAGACACATTTTAGCACAACCAGATGCATATACATATATCAAAAGCCGACAAGGCTATCAAATGGCACAACGGCCCCAAAACATATACAAATGCAAGCCGACAAGGCTGCTATGGCGAATGGGATCATACAAACACACCTATGCAAAAGTAGGCACAACCCACATATACGTCTACAGACCTCTAAACAGACCAAACGGATCATAAGGTGGGACAGGGCCCCGCCGTACCCCTGAACAAATATATACATATGCATCGAACAAGTATATATACCAAAAGGCAGGCTCCAAAATGAAAAGAGCACTCCAAACTGCAGAAGAGTGTCCTAAACTGGTGGATCACCAAACTGTGCGTCTGTACTTGCGGGCATGAAACGCAGCCCCCCGAAGAAAGGGGGGTCAGTACGAAATATGTACTGAGTATGCAAAACAGAAAATACAGAAACAAATCTGAGGCATAAACGAAATAGTAGTACAGGACATAAGTATAAGTCCAACATATCAAAATGTTTACTTTAAAACATAAGTCATGCGTAGGGTACAGAAGAATATGGTCGCCCGCCCGTCGTTGGCGCCATAACACAGCATAACACCAGAAAGTTTCAAATCTCCGTATCTCCGTCACGTATCATAGCACAGCATAACACCATACACAGCATAACACCAAATATAAGTGGAACCCTACCCTCTTGGCGAGTAGCTCGGTGAACCATAAACACAGCATAACTCCGGAGTATATAAAAGTGCGCACGACAACAGAACCGGCCCGGGACTCGGCGAAAGGGATAACAGAATGCACGAGTAGAGTCGTGAGTAGTCATATGCATAAAAACATTATCATAAACTCAAACATAAGTAAAATGATCATACTTGAAAATCGAATCATAGTCATAACAAATTCTTTCAAAAGTTCTCCGAATTACATAAAAGAAAGTCGCGGGACCCACGGACGGGTATTGACCCGAGTCGGGCCCGTCTATGGAAAACATACTCATTATACATCATGCGAACTCCTATAAAAATATTGGAGCAATCCGAGCCTTTATGCAAAAGATATGACATTCAAAAATTACGAAATTCTTTAAAGTGAAACCTTTCTATGCAAGGTTTGGAAAGCGGCTATTTCAAAGACATAATGGTTCATATTTCATCAAATCATACATAAGAGTGCCAAGGAATATATAAGGATCAAGACATGCTCGGATTTCGAATCTTAGAATTTTCCTCAAGGCTTATAATCTAGCCTATTGAAAACTAAGGCATGCCAAAAGAAAGAAGGATTGGGCTTTACATACCTTTAGCGTTTAGTCGTATTATAACTTGTACTTGCTGCCCAAAAACACTTATCCTATATCAAGATATCAAGAGCTACAATTAGTCTACAAAGGAATTTAATACGTATTTTGACGCTCACAATCCCTTTCTAACATTTAAACGACGTTTTGTTCGCATTCAAACCAACTAGTGCTACAAGCTAACATTGCTAATCATTCTTTCATATATCAATCAAAACTTGTTTAACATGACTTAGGGGACTTTGGACAGCTTGCACATCATTCAAATCAGTCCCAAACTCACGGCCAAACAGCACATACCACAATACCATTTTCACTTAGCAATTTTCCAGTCTTAACTTACCACGACAACAACACGTTTAATAACATTACTTTCACGATTCTTGGAACTGTTTTAGCATCATTTTTATTCTTACAACAGCCCACAAATCATTTCAATTTCAACTTGAATTATTGCACTTCACTTTCACTATATGTTCATAACAACATTCAACATTCAACATACACTAATTCACTTCTAACCTTAAAACAGTCCACGGTTTTGGACTGCTTGTATACTTCAACATGATTCGTTTCTTTAACACCTCAATTCACATATTCAATATGCATAAAATACCCCATAATGTCCATAACAACAACAATCAAAATATGACACAAAACAGTCCATAAATTCCCCTAAAACAGCCCCCTACACGGCTTCAACACAACTACAACATCTTCATGATTTTCATCCATTTATCCATACTACAACACATTCAATTCATTCCCAATACATGTACAAGAAGATTAAGCATGATTCCATCTAAGTCTAAAACACACGGCCCCCTTCAACTTCAAGAAAAACAGTCCAATACCAACATGCAACACCATATACATTCAATTCATCACAAAACATATGAAAGATTATCAACTCTTACCTTGTCACTCAATCCTTCAATCGGCTAGCCCTTCAAATTCACTTCTTGAATTTCAACACTTGTTCTTGCTATTCAAATAAATGCTACACGTTATTGTACACCTTCAAAGGGGTTAAATTGCTTGAGAAACTGAATTCTTGATCAACTTGGAGAGCCAAGTTCTGGCCGTGAGCTTCAAGAGCATGCATGGCATGTTTATGGTTTCTTCTTTCCTTGAAACATAATGGTGAATGTGTAGAACACTTTAGGGGTTTAATGGTGAGAAAGAAATGGAAGAGTTGGCCGTTTTTTGGTGGTGTAACAGCCATGGAAGGCCGTGACTCTCTTTCCTCTTCACTTGGTGAAGATGAGAGCCTTTCTCTCTCTAAGTTCACTTGGTGGGATTGGGAAATGAGTTGTGCATGCTACTTTGGTCAACAAGGAGACCATTTTGCTGCCCAAGAAGGTCTTACACGTTCCCCCAACTAAGCATGGGCAAAAATCTGATTTTGTCATGTGTTTGTGGGGCCCACACGGCCACTAGTGAAAAAATTGTGATCATTTAAGTCTTAATACTCATCCCAACTTGCATCGTCCATATCTACTTACCCCGATATCATTTTGACGAGCAGTTTGTTGCATTGAAAACTAGACTCGATGAACTTCATTTTAGGCTTTTGAAACATCTTAAAACTCCTCATATACTAGGAGATATGCCTCCTACAATATAGGCTAAAATCGGGTCCGAGATTTTACTGAAATTGTTCCGATTCATTTCATTTAACTTCTTATCCTCTTCCAACCTCATGTAACCTCTTATACATACATATACACACTTATATACATCAATAAAAATCCATATACACACTTATATACATCAATAAAAATTCATATACACATCTCGAAGGGTCCGGAGAATCACAATAACCTTAAACATAACTAGAGAACTCACAAAGCTTTGACGAAACTCCAATCGCAAAAGTATATTCATATCTTGTGTCCATCCTCTATATCATTACTAATAATCTCAAATACTTTAAAAGGTCACTCGCATTACCTCATACACATACTCATAGAGCGATTTCAAATCCTTTAGGTAACCGTGTCACCTTGGGATACTTAAGGAAACCATATATATAACGATATTCTTACTAACTCGACTAACTTTCCTTGAACCTTCTTAACTCATTCTTTCTTGTTTTAGTACAAGTAGCACGAATTATTATGGAGTGTAACAATTATCATGAGCATGGTATTGAAACCCTAGTTTTAGTAGAGAATCATAATTTTATGGATTATGAGGCATGGGGAAGAACAACGATGTTCCCACACATAGATAGTAACTCTACATACCTGGTGATGCTCCAAACTTGAATTAAAGATTTTAACTTTGAAGAAGATTTCCAAAATCTTGAATTCTTGAACCTTGAGATGGGTTTTCTTGAAAACCCTAGTTTATGAATAATGATTTCTTGCTTAGATTACAAGGAATTAGGGACTTGAATTCAACCTAGAATCATGATAAAACTTACCTTGAAGGGTTCTTGAGGCTTGAGACTTGTTCTTTCTGACTTTAGGGTAATTTTTCGTGACTAGGGGTGTTAGGGAAATAAACCCCAAGCTTAAATATGACTTAAAATGCGAAATCCCGATTTTTTGACCCCAACCCGACCTGTTACGCGTTGGGTCCGCGATGCGGGGCCATCGCGCGATGTTCTGCAGGTCAATACTTAGATTTGCGCGATCGGCCCGCGATGCGGGGACATCACACGCGCCCCCACGCGCCCAGAAAGGCGGCGTGTGTCAGTTCTATGCAGTGTTCGGTAAAAGGATCGTAACTTCTTGTACAGAGTTCTGTTTGGGCTCCACAATATACCGTTGGAAAGCTATTTCAAAGTTACAACTTTCATGTTTTAAGTTTTCTTAAATTCCCAACGGATTTTCACGAAATTTGACTGGAAGGCAGACGTATCGAAAATTTAGCCGATTCTATAGAATTTTAAGTGTCTTACTATTAGCCATATTGAGACGATCATATCTCCTTGATCCGATCTCTGATTGGATTGTTCCTTATATCTTTAGAAAGGTATTTTTACGTACTAAAACTTTCATTAAGGGTAATTTCCCAAATTCCTAACTAATCGAGGATTTATGGCTGCCCGAAGTAGGCCTATCAACCATTTTCGCAAAACGTTCAAACCTTCAGTTTTTCCACTAAAACTCTAATGATATGAGTCTAAACTTAGTTCCAAGATACGGGGTGTTACATTATCTCCCCCTTGAGATCATTCGTCCTCGAATGATGGATTCTGATAAAGAGTGACTGCCGATACATGTGCACACTAACTGACATGAGCACATGAAAACTGAACTGAAAAGGGTCTGAACTAAATTATCTGTTGAACTGAACAACTACTAAGCTGACTGTCTAACAGGCTGAATACTGATAATGTAGAAACTGTAGAAGGAAAGATCTGAGAGGTGAAGGTACAATACCTTCACCGGTTTCTACTGATTCTTCAAACAAGTGAGGATATTTGGATTTCATGTCTCCTTCGGCTTCCCATGTAGCCTCTTCAACTTTCTGGCTTCTCCATAAGACCTTTACTGAGGCTACTTCCTTAGTTCTCAACTTGCGAACTTGACGATCAAGAATGGCTACGGGGATCTCCTCATAGGTGAGGCCATCCTTAACTGTTATAGTATTAGCAGGAACAACCAACGATGGGTCTCCTACACACTTCCTCAACATGGATACATGAAACACTGGGTGAACAGCAGCCAACTCCTGTGGAAACTCAAGTTCATAAGCTACTAGGCCGACCTTTCGTGAAATTCTGTAAGGTCCAATATATCTGGGACTAAGCTTCCCTTTCTTCCTAAATCTCATAACACCCTTCATAGGTGAGACTTTAAGGAATACCCAATAATTAACTTGAAACTCTAAGTCCCTTTGCCTCACATCTGTGTAAGACTTCTGGCGACTCTGAGCCATTTTCAAACGCTCTTGAATCAACTTGACTTTCTCCATCGCCTGATAGACCAAATCTGGCCCTAACAACTTTGCTTCACCAACTTCGAACCAACCAATTGGTGACCTGCACCTTCGCCCATACAGAGCTTCAAATGGTGCCATCCCAATACTAGCATGATAACTGTTATTATAGGAAAACTCAACGAGAGGCAAGTGATCATCCCAATTACCTTTGAAATCCAAGACGGATGCTCTCAACATATCCTCCAGAGTTTGAATAGTACGCTCTGCCTGATCATCTGTCTGTGGATGAAAAGCCGTGTTGAGGTTCACCTTGGTACCCAATCCTTTATGAAAGGATTTCCAGAAGTTCGCTGTGAACTGAGCACCACGATCTGAAATAATGGACACTGGGGTCCCATGCAATCTGACAATTTCATTAACATACAGCTTGGCATAATCTTCTGCTGAATCCGTGGTCTTGACTGGCAAAAAGTGTGCCGACTTCGTAAGCCGGTCAACGATCACCCAAATAGAGTCATTTCCCATTTCCATACCGGAATATCAATATTCTGAGCTAAGCCACCAGGCCTCTGGTGTTCGGCTTTCACTTGCTGACAGTTTGGACACTTAGCTACGAAATCTGCTACATTCCTCTTCATATCATTCCACCAATAAATCTCCTTAAGATCATGGTACATCTTAGTGGAACCTAGGTGAATGGAATACCTGGAGTTATGAGCTTCTGACATAATTCGCTCTCTGAGCCCATCTACATCTGGAACACATAATCTGCCTCGGTACCTCAAGGTACCATCATCTCCCCCTTGTTCAAAATCCGTCGTCTTATGCTTGTGAATCCCCTCTCTCAGTTGCAACAAGTAGGGATCACTAAACTGTTTCTCTTTGACTTCAACCACTAAGCAGGAAAGGGCTCTATTCTGAACAACTACGCCGCCATCCTTGGAGTCCAAAAGTCGAACTCCAAGACTAGCCAAACTGTGAACTTCCTCGGTCATAACTCTCTTATCTGCACCAACGTGGGCTAAACTCCCCATGGAGCGCCGACTAAGAGCATCGGCTACCACATTCGCTTTCCCCGGATGATAGAGAATATCCACATCATAATCCTTAAGTAATTCAAGCCATCTCCTCTGCCTATGATTCAGCTCCCTTTGCTTGAAGATATACTGCAGGCTTTTATGATCTGTGAAAATATCAACATGTACTCCATACAAGTAGTGCCTCCATATCTTGAGTGCAAAAACCGCAGCTGCTAACTCTAAGTGATGGGTTGGATAATTCTTCTCATGAGTCTTAAGCTGTCTAGACGCATAAGCAACAACCCTACCATGCTGCATTAAAACACATCCGAGACCAACTCCCGAAGCATCGCAATAAACAACGAATCCCTCGGTTCCCTCTGGTAGTGTCAAAACTGGAGCAGAAGTCAATCTCTTCTTCAACTCTTCGAAACTCTGCTCACACACATCTGACCATTGGAATTTGGCTTTCTTCTGAGTCAACGGGGCTGAGATAGAGGACAATCCCTCAACAAAACGCCTATAATAACCTGCCAGACCCAAGAAACTTCTGATGTCTGATGCTGAGGTGGGTCTGGGCCAGTTCTTAACAGCGTCAATTTTCTAAAGGTCCACCTTAACACCTTCACCTGAAATCACATGGCCTAGGAATGCCACTGACTTAAGCCAAAACTCGCACTTTGAGAATTTTGCATAAAGCTCCTGATCTTTGAGTGTCTGCAACACTATTCTGAGATGCTCTGCATGATCTGTCTCACTACGGGAATACACCAATATGTCATCAATAAACACAATGACGAATAAATCGAGATAAGGCTTGAAGACTCTGTTCATAAGATCCATGAAAGCTGCTGGTGCATTCGTCAACCCAAACGACATGACAAGAAATTCAAAATGGCCATAACGGGTTTTGAAAGCAGTCTTCGGAATGTCAACTTCCTTAACCTTTAACTGATGGTAGCCTGATCTGAGGTCAATCTTGGAATAACACTGGGCCTAATAAACCCCTTGTCAAGAAGGTCTTTCAACTGGGCTTTTAACTCCTTTAACTCTGCTGGAGCCATTCCGTATGGCGGAATAGATATCGGCTGAGTATCGGAAAGTAGATCAATTCCAAATTCAATCTCCCTGTCAGGAGGGACTCCTGGAAGATCTTCGGGAAAGACCTCTGGAAATTCATTTACAATTGGGACGGACTGGAGAGTTGAAGTCTGGGCATTTGAATCCTTGACTCGGACTAGGTGGTAGATGTAACCTTTGGAAATCATTTTTCTGGCTTTTAGGTAAGAAATAAACCTACCCCTAGGTACTACTAAATTGCCCTCCCATTCTATGACTGACTCATTAGGAAATTTGAATCTTACAACTTCAGTTCTACAACATACTATGGCATAACATGAAGCTAACTAGTCCATACCCATGATCACATTGAAGTCTACCATTTCTAATTCCGCTAAATCAGCTATGGTTATGCGGTGATAGACTAAAACTAGGCAACCCCTATAAATATGTCTAGCTATGACTGATTCCCCAACTGGGGTGGACACCTCAAAGGGTTCATACAATTTTTCAGGTTCAATACCAAATTTCTTAGCAACAAAAGGGGTTACATAAGATAGAGTGGATCCTGGGTCAATAAGGGCATATACTTCAAAAGTGAAAACCGTGAGTGTACCTGTGACAACATCTGCTCTAGCCTTTGTATCCTGACGACTTGTCAATGCATACAAACGGTTCTGACCACCGCTTGTATTGCCGGACCTTGCCGTTCCATGCCCCTGCTGGGCCTGATTGTGACGAGGAGCTGCTGAATTTATGGACTACATCACATTACCCCCAGTACCCTGTCTGGCTGATGGATAGTCTTTCTGAAAATGGCCCTTCTGACCACATCTAAAACAGGCATCAGTACCCACACAACACTCACCTGAGTGTCTCCTGTTACACTTGCCGTATATCGGATGAGTATAAGTCGACTGACCCACACTAGCCTGAGAGAAAGAATTTGATGACCTGAAATTCTACTTCTTATTATTACAGAACTTGTGGAATGGGGCACTTGTTGTGGACGGAGCAGGTCCTGCTGACCTATTCTTAAAGAATTTCCTGTTTCCGTTCCCGTTGAACTGTCCGGTAGACTTGACCCTCTTGTTGAACTCCTTGTCTTTATCTTTTTGCAAGGCTTCCTCCTCCTTTAGCCTTATCTCATTGCCCTATACGAAAGCAACCATCTTGGAGATGGTCATTCCCCCATTCTGTGCAATAATGTTGGCCCCATCATACAAATGGGAATCAAGTCCTCCAACAAACCTCCTCACTCTTACCCTCATATTCGGTACCATATGTGAAGCATGCTTAGCCAGGCTGACAAATTCCAAATAGTCATCCTGAACTGACCTGCCATTCTGCTTAAGCTTCAGAAATTACTCAACCTTAGCCTCTCTGACTTCTATTGGCATGAAGTGGTCCAGAAATGCACTTGTGAATTCAACCCATGTAGTTTCAGGTGCATCCTCACATCGGGACAATTCCCAAGATTCATACCAAGTGTTAGCGATGCCCTGTAGCTGATGAGCTCCAAAAGTAGCCGCTTCGGTTTCTGTAACTGTCATAATCCTGAAGATCTTTTGGAGAGCATCAATGTAGTCCTGAGGGTCCTCATCTTTCTTTGTCCCTATAAAGACTGGGGGATTCATCCTGAGAAAGTCCTTAGTCTTAGAAGACTCGCCATTACCTCCTTAACTTGACCCAGATTCCTGACGTTGGGCCTGAGCTGCTACCAGTTGTGTGAGCATATTGATAACATTCCTAACATCCCCATCCGAATCACTAGGAGGTGTAACTGTAGGAGCGGTTGGGGCTGTTGTCTGAGTCGGAATGGTTTCTTCGCGAGTTGCTTCCGGAGTAGCCCCTTGGCTAGTGGTTGTAGCCTTTTTGGTGTATTTCTTTTTCGCAGGCATTTTCTGAAAATACGTGCATGCACGAATTAGAAAGACATCCTAAAAGTACTGCTCTAACTGCACGATCTAGAATATGAAAGAAGTGAGACAATCCTAAATGTCTTGGTGGTCAACTATTTATATGTATGAGGCCCTCACACATATAAAAGTGACCCCACTGGACACGGTTTCATATACTCCGTAAAGACACTTGAACCTAGGCTCTGATACCAAGTTTTTTTCACGCCTCGAACCATGGCCTGGGGGTAACACGACACTCAGTGCCTGACTGCATGTGACCGAGCGAACCACATGGCTTGTTGAACCATCATGAGGCATACATGAGCGGAAATATAATGTGAAGTACATGATGAGCTTTTATAAAATATAGTAAGTCATAATATTAAACATAAATACTTGATTAAATCATAAATGCGGACAATATCATAAATGAGCCAAACCGGCTAACCAACTCTAAAAGTCTAACATGACACTTTTCTTGTCTATGAAACCTCTAACATGAGTCTGAAACACGTAACATACTTGTTGGGACAAGGCCCCCAGCATACTTTTAGAAGCAAAACTAAATAAAGAAAGACAATGTCTAAACCCCGAATGAGATGGGGCTCACCAATAAGCTGGTACGTGCAGATCCTAGTGAGTAGAGGCGTCGTCCTGTAAATCCGTACCTGCATCGTGAAATGCAGGCCCCCGGGCAATAAAAGGGGACGTCAACACATTGAATGTACTGGTATGTAAAGCAACTGAAGAAATAACATGGGACATGGAATAACATGATAAGAACTGAAACTGAAAACCTGGACATAAACATGAGCATGAGTACATGTATATATATATAACATAAGTAAAACATGATAAGTAGGGAGAGAATTTCATAAACCGACATGTGATATCACCACGTGGGTACGTGGAGTCGGTACCTCGCCGGACCAGAAGAGCCCTCATACCATGCCAGGGTATGAGGTGGTAACGTGCCTGATGGATCCATTCAGTGTAAAATTAAGGTATCGTCCTAACTGGGCGGAGCAATCCTTGTCCTATGGTGGCTACATAGTTTCAGGCTATCTGAGTCTTCTCGGTAATTCGTGCAACTCCCAAAAACATGAACATAATATAATTGGCTAAGAAGCCTATGATTTTTGTGAATTAACTTGTATTTGTCTTGTAATCATGATTTCAGGAAATAACTTGTAAACACGGTTTCATGAAATAACTTATATTTAGTATGTATGTATCTTGTATCGTAGCATGAAAGTAATCATATAATACAGTTGCACGAAAATTTGTAGACATGTAGAATATTCGTGATACAATCATTCTTAGTCAAAAACATGCATGCAAGAACCCATGGAATACAAGATATGGGTTTTCATAGATTACGGACGGATTCTCAATAATCATAAAGAAATATTAAGAACTCAATGATGGAATTATAACAATTCATACATAATATAATCATGGACATGGACCTAGGGTTATCATGAGCATGGTATTGAAACACTAGTTTTAGTAGAGAATCATAATTTTATGGATTATGAGGCGTGGGGAAGAACAACGATGTTCCCACACATAGATAGTAACTCTACATAACTGGTGATGCTCCAAACTTGAATTAAAGATTTTAACTTGAAGAAGATTTCCAAAATCTTGAATTCTTGAACCTTGAGATGAATTTTCTTGAAAACCCTAGTTTATGAACAATGATTTCTTGCTTAGATTACAAGGAATAAGGGACTTGAATTCAACCTAGAATCATGATAAAACTTACCTTGAAGGGGTCTTGAGGCTTGGGACTTGTTCTTTCTGACTTTAGGGTAATTTTTCGTGACTACGGGTGTTAGGGAAATAAACCCCAAGCTTAAATATGACTTAAAACGCGAAATCCTGACTTTTTGACCCAAACCCGACCTGTTACGCGAGGGGTCCACGATGCGGGGCCATCGCACGCGCCCAGGAAGGCTACGTGTGTTGGTTCTACGCAGTGTTCGGTAAAATGGTCGTAACCTTTTGTACAGAGCTCTGTTTGGGCTCGACAATATACCGTTGGAAAGCTATTTCAAAGGGAGACAACTTTCATGTTTTAAGTTTTCTCAAATTCCCAACAGATTGTCACGACATTTGACTGGAAGGCAGACGTATTGAAAATTTAGCCGATTCTATAGAATTTTAAGTGTCTTACTATTAGCCATATTGAGACGATCATATCTCCTTGATCCGATCTCTGATTGGCCTGGTACTTATATCGTTAGAAAGGTATTTTTACGTACTACAACTTTCATTAAGGGTACTTTCCCAAATTCCCAACTAATCGAGGATTTATGGCTGCCCGAAGTAGGCCTATCAACCATTTTCGCAAAACGTTCAAACCTTCAGTTTTTCCACTAAAACTCTAATGATATGAGTCTAAACTTAGTTCCAAGATACGAGGTGTTACAACTTGTATACTAGATGTTTTGCTTATGAAAATGAAAGTTTGACTCTAACGGCATACTTTGTTCTTTTGCAAGGCGAACTTCTGCCTCCTCCGGCATACTTGTTCAGAACTTTGCCTGATTATTTTTTGTCAACTGAAGTTACTGTAATTTCAAGTCTAAGTCATTGAGCATTGTATACTAATCAAATGGAACGTATAAACTAATCAAAATCAGAACAAAGCAATAAATTTGATCAATTCTATGTTGTTGAGTAAAATTATGATTCGCAATGTTGAATCTCAACTGAATAACAGTTGTTTAGTTCATAGAAGATGATTTGTTGTTATTTTCAAATATTAACAAATCTAAACTTAATATCAAATTGAGTTGAATTACGTTCAATTAAAACGCTATATATTATGTATTTACCTTTTCCGACGTTGTAGCAGCAAAATCAGTGGAGATTTCTCCGGTGAAATGTTGGAACGATGGAACGATTGAAAGGTTTGTTGTTGGAATGATGGATACGTTTAATTGGATGTTTGGGGTTCGTTACAGACTGTCACACCCCAGTCCTGATAGGGCATGATGGGCACCTGACCCTTTACTTAGAGCCGAGCGAACCCGTTGGTTCTCGTTATATTCATAATCTCACTGGACTCTTAATTCACGAAAATACAGCATATATATAAAGCATGCATGAGAGTCAAATAAAAGCTATGAGTACATCGGAGTGACGTAAGGTCGGTAACCTCCGATTATATTATGGAATAATCATCGTCGCTTTGTCTCACCTTAAAGGAACAAATATTATAAGGTGAGACCAACAACAATGAATAAAATTAAGAAAGGTCAAAAGATAGCTCAATATTCTCATATCGTCATTGAAATCATAAACTTGGAACCTTTGAACACAAAATCGTTCTCATCATAGTCATCATAATAATATAAAGCTCATGTACATGGAAATCTCTATGAATAAAAATTATCTCATAATAACATGAAATCCGTATGCCTTAGAGCTTGGATAAATAAATCCCTCATAATCATCATCATGGTTATCATAAAAATTTATTCATTCTTTACCATCATAAAACTTTAAGAGTCATGATCTCTAACATTCTTGGAAATGAAAATTTTTATGGAATTCATGTATGATTTGGTAGGAAAAGAAGCATGCCTTTAGAAGCTCAATAACATCATAAGGATCACGAAATTCGTGGACTTCTAGCATTTGCGGAACCAATGATATTATGGGTACGACATAAAGGTTTATAACGAAAGGAGCATGCCTTTAGAAAGAAAGGGACTAGCCTTAACATACCTGAAAGATAATTTCTCGACTTCCAACTTACTTCCTGTCTTGCAATTCACTTACGATTATTCGTCGCCTCGTAATCTACATATATAACCATTCATACTATTGTTAGAATCATTATCATACGCTCGTCTTAAGCCCTTAATTAAAATCTTTTTAGATTTTGTCAAAATTCGGGCAACATCTCCCTTATTTATATGCCTAGCCCGAAATTGTAATATCAACAACCAATCAACAACAATAATACCAACATCATCAACACCATTATCCATACCAATATATATCCTAAAATATCCCACACGATGTTTTCTAAATTTCTCAACTAACCAACTTGTGATACGACTATTTAATAACTTTATTTCCGTAAAGAAGCCGAAATTAATACCAATAAGGAGAGATTCATACCTTTTCCTTGTTAGGACAATAATATCTCCAATATTCACCTTGAATCCAAGCCAATTCCGCCGCAAGACAATACTATAATCACAACCGCACGTTACTTGGACCTCAATTAATACTTCGTCACTTGAAATTACCCAAAATTCTCACTTTTGTGATGTATTTTTGCTCCCCTGAGTTGCTGAATTTTCTGGAAATTTTGAGAGCTTTTTATGACCAAAAAGAGGGATTTTATCCCTTTTATAAGTGGGCAAAGTCGGCAGTACTGTAGCAGTACTGTAGCAGCCCTGTTTCTGCTTTGCCATCTCAGCTTGTAACGTCTATAATTCTCTACTCCAATGTCCAATCGACGAGCGGTTTATTGCATTAGAAAATAGACTCGAAGAACGTCATTTTAGGCTTTTGTTTCACCTTAAAAATCCTAATATACTAGGAGATATGCCCCTCCAAAGTTGACTAAAAATCTGCCCAACATTTCTCAAATTTTCGTCAAACTTATTTTCTTCAATTTGCTTGATCTCGAAACCTTCCGAAACTCTCCATACATGATATTTATCATTTATTATACATGATAATGGTCATGTTCTTGTGTTTCAAAATAGTCTTTCCCGATTACGACTTACGAGATCATAATCATCCTTTACTTAAACAATATATTTAATAATGTCTCGTTCCTCATACTCCAAAGTTGTTTTACCTAGCCATAACTCAACATACTTACATTCAAATTTAACTAGTGCTTCTCCGAGGTACGGGGTGTAACACAGACTTTCAGGTTTTTATATGTTATGGGTAGGGGTAGTAACGACTTTTTCTTATTATCTTTTAGCTCAGAAGGGCAAATATTAA
Source organism: Lycium barbarum (assembly GCF_019175385.1). NCBI lineage: Eukaryota > Viridiplantae > Streptophyta > Magnoliopsida > Solanales > Solanaceae > Lycium > Lycium barbarum. The sequence goes on from NC_083338.1 coordinate 116,475,472, forward strand.
AGACCACGCATTACGGGGGCAAAAATTAAAGACCAGCGCATTTGAAGGGCATTCGCGCCAATTGTAACTTTTAGAGTTGAGTTAGGCCCAAGATCCATTTCTTTACGGAAAGTACTTTCTTCAAATATATTTTTTAACTCAAATTAAGATGCCTGTTAAGTTATATTTTAATCTAAATTATAAAAGATTTATTTCGAACGAGTTTCACGAACTTGAAGAAATAGAAAGAAAATATAACGAGAGGAGCCAAATTCTATTCCATGCAGAGGCGGATCCACCCTTTAGGGTGGGGTGGCATGGCACCCTCTCGATTAATAAATTTTTTATATACTTATGTTGTAACTTGCTTAAATTAGGTTAAATATTTGATCCTGCCACCCACAATCGTAAATTAGACAAAGGTGTCACGGCTGGCAGACACAAGTTTGAATATATCTTGAACATTTTTTTACTCCTAGTTTTCTTTGCGCTTTTTACTTCCTTTGTACCAGTAATTCCCTTTTCGGCCCTCCCAATTTTCTATTTATCTTTTTATTATTTATATTGCCTTTCCTCTTTTCTATTATTTTATCTGTGATATCTACCGAGAACACACAAATAGAAACTTCAAAATCTCTTAAATTAAGCATTTCTCTTAATCTCAAATATGTGAGTATTTAAATCGAAAAACTTAGGTCTCAATGGGAATTTTGGATTGAGATCAAAATTCAATTTTTTTTTTATTTTTTATAATTTGTTTTGTTTATTACTCCCTCCGTCCATGTTTACTTGTCTAGATTTGACTTGGGACACTCTTAATAAGCAATGAATAACATGAGAAATGAATTGGAGTACTTAATAATAAAACGAGAAATGAATTAGAGTACGTATAATTTCAATTTAAATCACGTTTACTACTTAAATTGTGATGGAAATTTCGTAATCACTGCTTAGAAAAAATATGAAATTTATGATTTATTTTTGAAAACTTGTAGTTTATCTAATTCTACATTTACTTATGGGGTGTATTTACCTATTGAAGAGTTTTTCTATTATTTTTCTTATTTTTTTTGGTATAATTCTCTTATTGAAGATGTTATTTTAATTGTGCAAATTCATTTTTTTTTAATATACATAAGAGATGTAAGTCCCTGGTGAAAATGTTGATTTTACTTCTGTTGTTAATGGGTATTAATGAGTGTGATTCCTTGTTTAAGATGCCAATTATGTTCGTTTCTTGATTTTTGAAATGTAATTTTCATATTTGCAAATAAAAAAAACCTATTAATTTGACCCGAATAAATTAAAAAGAGATGGACCCGACCCAAATATACGTTTCTAACAAGATGTACATTGAAGAAAATAGTGGCACCCGCCACCTTCAAATTCTAGATCCGCCTCTGATTCCATGCATTGTAATTCATAACTAAACAACGCTGGCTTGCCATCACCACTCTACAACAATTTCAATGCCAATAACAGTTTGTATATTGCATTGTTGCTCTGATGATAAGTACCTTCCACCTCCAATGCCAAGATTCTGAAGTCGAGTCACCAAGGGAGCAAAAAGGGGGAGCTCGTGGGGGGAGGGATAAAAAAAAATGCATTGGGTCACTTATAGTCAAATAAAGCCAAAAACTTTGCACAAATAATTAAGCCATACAGGGAGTCAAATGTTTTTACTTTATAAGTATATATTTCTACTATATATAAATGGGATAAGAGGATGAACACAACACTAACAAATTGTACAAAAGGCATTTTCAATTGTACTATAAACTTTGCCAATAAATCATTATTGTAAGGACACGTGGATTCCAGTTTCTTTAAATATTCACATGTAGCACATCAATACTTTATCAAGATTAATTGTAAGTGTCTCTCCTCAACTAACACAACAATGAATGCTTATGTCAAAAGCTATATAAATTCTACAGTTTAACCAATTTTTTTTTTATTTCATATTGATACATGTCATAGTATTGAATATTTATTATTTTCTCATATAAATACATATGTACTTTAATTTTAATTCTCCGACACATTTATTTCCTCCGTTCACTTTTACTTGTTCACTTTTGACTTTTCAAATTCGGTAAGAATTAATAAATGAAGTACTCCCTCCGTCCCATATTACTTGGCCACATTACTAAACTACTTTTTTACCCCACGTGGACATATGTCATAGTACCGAATATTTATTCTCTTCTCATGTATACACATATGCACTTCAATTTTAATTTTCCGACACATATTTTATAGCCATCTCACTAAGTCAGTGGCGGAGCCACATTAGCTCCAGGAGGTTCATCTGAACTCCCTCGGCGAAAACTTACAGTGTATTTTCAAAGTTAAAATTATTTTATTATGTATATATAATAGATGTTAAACCCCTTGACTTCTTCGTGTATTTAACTTTTAGAATTTTTGAACCCCTAGATAAAAATCCTGGCTTCGCCACTGCACAAAATTATATTTTTTTCTAAATATATATATAGAAATGTGACATATTTTTTTTAAACAGATTAAAAAGAAAAGTGTGCCACATAAATTAGAATCGAGGGAGTATTTCGTAGGCATAAGGTGGGGGAAGAGGCTCCCCTCCAGTGCCTCTTCCCTCAAGTTCCTCCGATCCCCCCTTTTGATTGGTGACACATGTCACTTAATTAAATTAATGACTCAGATTAATCTCTAATAATTCAATATATCATACGGAAGTAAACCCATTTCTCTTCTTCCCTGCGTGGTCTCTCTTTTCCTTCGACACAGTGTTAATTAATACACGGTCCACTTTAATTCATGTTCTCTCTAATTCTGTCCATAATCAGTAATTTATGTCCCATATTATTTGGCCACATTATTAAAAATATGTCCAAATTACTTATTCACTTACAAAATCAAGATAAAATTAATGAAATCTTTCCCATTTACCCTCTCCGTCCCATATTACTTAGCCATATTACTAAAAATATATGTCCAAATTACTTGTTCATTTACAAAAATCAAGATAAAATTAATTAAATTTTTCCCATCTTACCCTTAGTAAAAAATGTTCTTGAAAATAGTCAATTTTGATTAGAATGTATTTATTGCAGAGAGATGGGGGTAAGATAGTAAAATAAATCTTTTATTTATGATTTCTTAAGGGGCGTACAAAAGGGAAAGCGGCAAGTAATATGGGACGGAGGGAGTATATATTTTACCATAATATTCATATTTATTGGTGTAAGTCTCAATAGCCGTGAAAAATGATTTGAAAATGAGTAATTAATATGAAGGGTAAATTAATAATAAGAACAAAAATTTCTTTCTCTCGATATGTTAACATGGACAAGTAAAAGTGGACGGAGGGAGTAACTTTTATCCCTATTTTCCTTCCTTGACGAACAATAGCAATGCAAAGTTGTACCAAAAGTTATATTTATTGTACACTTTAACCAACTACTTTTTTATTCCACTTGGACATGTGTTATAGTACTGAATATTTATTCTGTTCTCATGTGTATACATATGCACTTCAATTTTAATTCTCCTACACATATTTATTCCCTCGGTGCACTTTTACTTGTCCACTTTTGACTTTTCACTTTCTTTAAGAATTAATAAATGGAGTATATATTTTACCATAATATCCATATTTATTGTTGTATGCATAGTCTCAATAGCATTAGAAAATGATTTGAAAATGAGTAACTAATGTGAAGGGTAAAATAAGAAGAAGAAAAATTTCTTTCCCCTGATATGTCAACGTGGACAAGTAAAAGTGAAGGGAGGGAGTGACTTTTATCTCCGTCTTCCTTCTTTGTCAATACTTTACTTATTTTACTCTCCTTTGCATTCTCTGATTATTGTTTCTTTACATTTATAAAATGTATTACTTTATATTTTCATTTCGGAATTAAAATTTGGTGATTTACGATATAACATACATCTTTCTAATTTTTATTTCTTTGTAACAATTCTTTTTATCTATAATTGTTAATACAAAAAATTATACTGTAATATATTTTTTCATTAATTTAAATTTTTTTCGCTTTAAAAAATTTCAATATGTACAACAATAGTTCTTATGTTTGGATCTGAACAATTAGTTAATTGAGATGGATATCAACCTATCGGTATACATATAAGATATTTAAAAATTTAAAAGAAAAGAACTAGAATCAAAATATTAATTTACCCTCACATTCTTACTAATTTTCTTTTTCACATCGATGAACAACTTTCATTGTCATAACAATGAGAAAAAAGTCCGAATCTTTCCGTATCAAAGACTTAATTTCATCATATGATTTTAATTTTTAAACGCCATTTTCTAATTATAACTAAAGTGATGTTGTATAAAATACACTTTATATATGTTGCTATATATAATAACAATTAGAATGTTTTTAAAAATTATTTTCAAAATACAAATTTTAAAGACTGACTAATTAAAGTGAATAAACATGTTCAGCCCGTGCATCGCACGGACATATATTGCTAGTATATATACACACATGAAAATTTTACTTCTATATATTTGAATTTTTATTACACTTAAATTTATTTAGTTTGCTTAGTTCACGTGGTCGACACACTTCATACATTTCAAGACAGCGGCCTATATAATACAAATCCTACAACGTCTATGTTTGTGTACGTACGCGGTTAGGATCTCCGTCGTATAAAGAAAGTCAAATGATATATTTTAAAATACATGAAGTATATCTATAACTATTAATTATGATCATCAAATCATAGATCGAGGACCAGACTTTTGAGCTAGTTATTTTGGTGTTTTTTAATTGGGGAATAGAGATGACGGGCCCAAGACTTTTGTAACCCAAAAATAAATTTTTGGAACCAAAATAATCCATTAAAAAAAAAAAGAACCAAAACAGGCTTTGCGCACAGAATCTGTGTGTAAAAGGACAAAAGTGTAATTTTACACTTAAGTCCTTTTTCGCACAGATTCTATGCGTAAAAGATGTTAAATACACCCGCTCCTTCTTCCCCACCACTAGTTCCCCACGATCAAAAGGAAAAAAAAACAGCCATTAAAGGTCGTTTTCTTGTTGATTTTCGAGGTCCCACGCGATCAAAAACATCGTTTTCTTGTTGATTTCCAACCCAAAAGTCAATATTTTTGATATATTGAAGTCTAGGAACAAGTTTCTTCGCAATAAAACGACGTATAATTCAATTCAAAAACTCAAAATCAAAGCTTCAATCTAGGTAAATACTACGATTTTCTATTACATGATTAACCTAAGCATTACTATTGTGTATTATTTGCAGATATGGACAAAAAAAACTTTTACGCACTATTTTTGTGCGCAAAATGGGTTGTTTCTGCTTGTTTTTTCATTTTTTTTATTTGTTTATTTGTTGTTAATTTGTTAATTGTTTATTTAGTATTTGATAATTGTTAGATTAGTTATTTCAATTGTTAGACTAGCTAACTATTTATTTAGTTTTTGTTAAGCCAATTGTTTATTTGTTAATAATTTGTTAATTATTTGATTAGTTAGTTAATTGTTTATTTATTAATTATATGCTAATAATTTGTTAATTATTTGATTAGTTAGTTAATTTTTTATTTATTAATAATATGCTAATTGTTAATTTTTTAATTTGTTAATTATTAATCTTTATATCTTTACTTGTTAATTTATTTATTTGCTAATGAGAAATTGAAAATCCTTAGTTTAGGATTCAATCCTTTGTATAATTTCTCGGTAAAAGATTACATAACTAATACTACGTATTAGAGATTAATTAAAAAAATAATGATTAATTTAAAATGCGTAAAAAATATACCACTTTAATCCTTACTTCATGTATTAATGATTAATTTAAAATGCCTAAAATAGATAGGATACCTCCATGGAGTCGGCCCTTCTACAACAGAGGGGTACTTTATCTACAGCATGAGCATAGGTCCCAGTATGTATGGGATGCACCGGTATCCTCTAGTAGAGTGGTCCGTACCCCGTTCGGGGGAGTCAGCATGGGATATTCTAGAGGCTATTTGTTACACCTCGGAAAATCTTATGTCGTTGCATGATAGCTAGACTAACGCAGGGTAAGAAGTACGCTGTCACGACCCGGCTAGGGGCCGCGACGGGTACCCGGGGCTAACCGCCGAGCACCGCTCTTCTTAATACTCAATTACTCATTAAATACTTCTTTCAGAATTTATAGACGAAACATGTGAAAATCATACTTTACAAGAAACATACTTGCTTTACGTACATTTGCCATACGACTATCAAAATAGTACATACATATAGTAGTATCTTGTGGAACCATCTAACCCACACTGCGCATCTACGAGCCTCTACTGACGTGCTATACAATGGACGGAACAAGACTCCGTCATGCCCCAAAATGGATATATATATATATATATATACGTATACACAAAAGAAATCACAAGCACCTCCGAACAATGGAGTGCTCTCAACAGCTGACTGCTCCTATGGCTCTGGATCTAGCTCGTCTCCCTGTCTACCTGTGGGCATGAACACAGCGTCCAAAGAAAAGGACGTCAGTACGAACATTGTACTGAGTATGAGAGGCATAAATAATGAAGAGAGAAACAATAACAACCTAATGAACATCAAAGTGAACATGTGAAGCTGAATCATAATCATAGGAAAGATGATGCATGCTGTCTTACTCATACTCTTTATCATATCATGTATACATATCATGCAAGCTGCCCGTCCATATCGGAACGGTGTGATCACCCATAATATAAGCTCGCGTCCAGGCCTCCCGCGTCCGGGGTACCATCTCATGCCGCCCACTAGTGGTGTCTGCCCATGCCCAAGAGGGTCATGGTGTATCCGTGTAGCCGCCCGCCGAAGCGGTGTCTACCCGGCCAACTAGGCGCGGTGTAAATGCAATCATGACATGCTTAACATAAAATACTTATCATCATATACTTTTAAAAACATGCTTATCTTATCATCATACATGCGTGAGCTCATGATCATTTGTACTCTACCGGGGTGACGTAAGGTCGTGATCCCCCGATCTCTTTATGGAGCAATTTCTGACATTCTGCCTCACCTCGAAGGAATTAATACATGAGGTGAGTGTAGACAATGAGGACATAATCATCGCTTTAGCATTATCATATCATATCTATTAGCTCATGGAAAGAAGGGGATTTTATGCTATGGGATTCATGCCATTTGAAGAAGGGGATTAGCCTCACATACCTTGGTCGCTTAGCTAGAATACCGTTCACTTGCTCTTCTGCAATATCGCGTCGTTACCTTCATAAGGAAATTTGAATTATCGTTAGTTAGTGGACTATAAGAACGCGTCGCTATTTTCTAAAGAAAATTGGGCAGCACTTCCTTTGTTTATTCTACTTTTCCCATCGTCTATATCAATTCCCAACATTCACAATAATACCCACAACATTACTACCAACAACCATCATTCATATCGACTCATCACATTTCACCATTTTCCTCCAATTTTCCCATAATTTCCTACCTAGCTTATCATCGTGTTTTCACACCTTTAATACTTATTTCATGGTAAAATCATCATTTCTAGCATATTCATAACCTTAACACTTCAACTTATATGATTCAATTCCATCATCACTCAATGGTGGCACTATTCACCCATTTTTCTATGTCTTCCTACAATTCAAGCTTCTCCTATGTTTCTAACACTTAAATTACTTAATAAGGTCATGAAACATACCTTGGATGGTGATTGAACAACCCTTGAGTTGAAATGCTTCACTCCAACAAAACCCTAGGTCCTCCTTCTAGGAATTTCTTGACTCAAATAATCCCTTTTGATGTGTTCTTGCACTAGGTTATGGTGAATTGATGAATTTGATCTTAGATTTCTACTTGTGTTCTTGGTTTGGGAGAGTGTAGAATATTCTAGAGAGAGAGAGGATCGTGTAGTGGAAAGTGGGAATGAAGAAAATGAGACTTGGATCATATTTTATAAAATTCAACTTCAGTCCCGATGTCATTATACGGTTCGTTATACGGTCCGTATAAATTTATACGGTCCGTATAACTGGCCGTAAAATGGACCCAGAGATCACCCCTTTCTGTGACCATTTGACGATCCATTTGACGGGCCGTATAATCGTTATACGGTCCGTATAATTCACCGTAAAATCGACCTTCTTTCAACCTCATTCTGTGACACTTTGACGATTCATTTTTACGGACCGTCAAACTGTTATACGGTCCGTATAGTACACCGTAAAACTCACCCTTCAGCCAGCCTCTTCTGTGACACTTCTACGGTCCGTATAATGGACCGTAAAACACTTTTACGGTCCGTATAATGGACCGTATACTCCCAGTTCACTGAAGCTTATTTTCTTGACTTGGTTCCATTTCCGATCCTTATGGAACCTTCGTAAAAGTTGTTCAACTCCTCGATACCAATCTACGGGACCTTATTACTTGCCTTCAAAATGCCACACACATATTATATCCTTATTAGCCTACTTTGCACATGCTAACGGAAAATTTCCGGGGTGTAACATACGCGATGCTCCTTCAAGTAAGAAGTGGTATCTAATGGTTCTAATTAAGATTTCCAAGGTGTTTGAGGTAAGAGGATGGGGTTCATTGAAGAATGTAAAGTAAAAGTCGTGTTTTGAAAAAGGATTCGCAAAGCACCGAGTTAACGTGAACCTAATGATGTCCTAAAGAAGAGTTATAACGCCCCTTATATTGTTAGTGAAATGTTAAACAAGTATTAAGAAGGTTCCATAATGATTAGAGGCAAAACGAGTCGACGAGGACAAGCTTCGGGAAACTGTGAGTTGTACGGCTCACTATACGGACCGTATAAAAGATACGACCCGTATATATGACCGTATAACCTGCCCAGAATTGCGATATCCACTGGAACCATTATACGGTCACACATACGGACCGTATAAATTGTACGGACCGTATATGTGTCCGTATAATTGTGTCGGAACAGATTTTTAAGTTGATATAAGGGACCCCAAGTTCACTTATTTCATTTCATTTTTCTCTCCACACCTCAAGAACCCTCTAGAACTCTCTCCACACCTCAAGAACCCTCTAGAACTCTCTCCACACTTCATCTACAATAATCCAAGAGAAATTAAGGATTAACTTCATCAAACCAAAGGAATCAAATGCAAGAAGCTCTCTAAGGTTGCTTGGAGTCAAGAGAACTCTTTGGGTCAAAGCTAGGATTTTCCTTCAAGTGAAATATTTTCATCCAAACTTGCTCCTACCCAATCAAAGGTAAGTTTTATGATTCTTCCATACTATTTAGACTATTGAGGGGTTGAAAGAATTGGATTATGGAAGGGAATAGAAAATGGGTTACAAGTATGAGAATAGTGACATTGTTGAGTAGTAGCTTAATATGAATCATGCTTCTTGATATGTTGTGAATATAATTATGTTATAAATAATATTAAGAACATGGGAGAAACATTATATAAGGATGAATGTAATGTTGTATTGCGACCATGGTTATGGGTGATTTGAAATGGAATTGGGAGACTTGAATAATGTGAGATGAAGGAAGATTGTTGATTATGATATGATGAATGTTATTATTGACGTTTGGGAGTTGATATATGATATTGAGAAAGTTGTATAAACAAAGGAGATGCTACCAATTTTTATCTAGCTTTAGCTCAAGCATGCTTATGTTATCGATTATCTAATATTAGTACGAACTCTCTTGAAGGTAGAAACATGAATATTGGAGGGGAACGTTCAAGCGATAGAGTAGCTAAACGAAAAGGTATGTAAGGCTAGTCCCTTCTTTCTAAGGCATGATTCTTATGACATTATTTTCCCCTATCTCTCCATGACTTTCTTACATTCCGAACACTATGAGTCAATGTTGAAAAAGAGCTTCTTATGAGATAAAGATAAGAGATACGTTATGAGTGCGATAATGATGATGAAGAGCCTAAGTTTAAAGATCCTAAAGTTAATGATACGATATTTCTATAAAGCTAAAGATCCTTATATGACCCTTTGATGTTGTTTATTGTTGTTACACTCACCTTATCATGTTAGTTCTTTCAAGGTGAGGCAGAATGCTTATGAATACTCCATAATGGAATCGGGGGTTCACGACCTTACGTCACCTCGATAGAGTTATAGTTGTATTTGAGTTTTTATGCATACATTATGATAAGTGTATGATGATGAGATTACACCACGCCTATATGGCCGGGCAGACACCGCTAAGGCGGGCAGCCTATACACCATGTCTAGATGGCATGGGTAGACACCACTAGTGGGCGGTATGAGATGTTTACCCCGGACGCGAGAATCCTGGACGCGGGCTAATATTGATCACACCGTACCTATATGGTCGGGCAGTGTATGTGTGTGTGTATATATGTGTGTGTGTGTGTGTGTGTGTGTGTGTGTGTGTGTGTGTGTGTGTGTGTGTGTGTGTGTGGACATGATATGATGATGGTTGTGAAGTAAGTTAGCATGCATTATTTCAGTCTTAAGTGACAGTCAGTTACGGGTTGTTCCTCACTTGATGTCTCCTTGTTTCATTGCTATGTTATTATTGTTTATGTCTTACATACTCAGTACAATGTTCATACTGACGTCCTTTCTTTTTGGACGGTGTGTTCATGCTGAGGCTGGGCATAAATACCGAAAATCGAAAAATCGAACCGATCGAAACCGAACTTCAAGAAACCAAAACAGAAAGAACCAAACCGAACTAGTTTGGTTCGGTATTTGGTGTTCACCTTCAAAAAACCGAAACCAAAATAGCTGAACCGAACTTTGATGAAACCGAACTGAAGAACCGAAATTTAATTCAAAATTTATACATTACCCAAAAAAATTAAAATAGTCCAGACCCATTAAGTTTAAGCCCACAAAAAACCCAATTGTAATGAGCTCTCTTTTGCTTTTGTATCCCTAATTTTTCACGTCAGTTGAGAAAATCAAATATCCTTAACAAAGAAAGGTGACTAGGATGTGTCTTTAGGATTAATGTATGTCCTTTATGTGTCTTCTTAATTATTATTACTATATGTATATAACACCTAGTAATCCTATATTATGGTTATGGTTTTCTGTTCTTGTGTATCCTGTTTGTTTGATTTTGATTTTAATTTGTTAGTTTTATGTTTTGTTGCTTTTGAGAATATGAATTAGTATAAATGGAATAGCTTCTAATATCATATCAAAAAAACTGAATTGAAACAACCGAAATCGAACCAAACCAAACTTCAAAAAACCGAAACCGAAAGAACCGAACCGAACTAGTTTGGTTCGGTGTTCGGTGTCCACCTTTAAAAAATCGAAACCGAAATAGCCAAACCAAAGTTTGATAAAACCGAACCGAAGAACCGAACGTCCACCCCTAGTTCATGCCCACAGGCAGACAGGGAGGTGACCCAAATTCATAGGAGCGGATCAGCAGATTGATAGGAGCAGTCCATTATTCCGGAGGTGCTATTTGATTTATTGTTTTGTGTACATCTTTGAGCACGACGGGGTCCTGTCCCGTCCTTATGTCTAGTACCCTAGTAGAGGCTCGTAGATGCGTATGTTTGGGTAGTTAATGGCACATGATGATCACAATTTCTTATTGTATATCATTTTGATAGCCGAGGGGCTTACGTATATAAATGTTGATATGTTTGAAAGTAGAAATGGTTTTCCCCATGGCTAGATGTGTGAGGATAATGTATGCATGTTGGATAAGTGTAATGACTAGTAGAATGAGTGGTGCTCGGTAGCCAGCTCCGGGTAATCGTCATGGCCCCCTAGTCGGGTCGTAACACTATTCCCCCACATCCTCGTGTCATAGATATAGTACGTCGGGGCGGTATCTACCGATGCATCGAGGTTGGTCGTCTTGTGCACGATAGGGCTCTAGTGACGGCCATGATTGAGCGCTGGCGACCGGAGACCCATACATTTCATCTCTGTACTGGCGAGGCTACCATCACCCTGCAGGATGTCGAGGTGATTTATGGTCTACATATTGATGGACAGGCATTGTATGGAGTGGAGCCTCCGCACCTGTCGTATCCCCAGGAGTTGACTAGGCTCACTAGTTTCGGGCCTCATCAGAGGGATATGCGTGGATGGAGTCGGTTGTTGCGGTCCTCCCTCCATGCTCACTTGCGCCTCGTACATCTGCAGCATCCGATTGGCGAGGCGACGCCTCAGGTTAATGTTGACCGACATGCTCGCTTATATCTTCTCATCATATTCGGGGGAATCATATTCCCGAACACGTCGGGTGCGAATATGAGCATGAGGTATCTGCTCTTTATTGAGGATCTAGACGAACTAGGATGTTACAGTTGGGGAGCCGCAGTCTTGGCTTACATGTACAGAGGATTTGATCGAGCCTCTATGGGCGAGAGGCTTGAGGCTGTTGCATTTATCCCTCTTCTTCAGGTAATATATTTAAGTATGTGTAATAAAACACTAAATATATTTTTTCGAAACGACGACTGATAAATATTTTTTTTGATGACTATGACAGATATAGGTATGGACTAGGTGGAGACCTTTTCAGCCCATAGCTGCTCACCCTCCCGATGACTATGTTGCTGAGGATATGCCATACGCGCGGAGATGGTTGCGAGGCCGTGCCAGAGGTGTGGAGACGCACCACGTCATTCTCCCGTTTAGGGATCAGTTAGACCGCATGATGGCACCCGAGGTAAAATTTTTTGATTTAACATTAGTCTGTTATTTTTGTTAGTCTTTTATTGTTAACTAGTTGAATTCTTTTTATAGGCTTTCATATGGATGCCGTATGATCAGATTTTGGGTCAGCTGCCGACATTTTGTAGGGCTGGTGAGCACATGTGGATGGCATGGTGTCCATTGATCCTTATAGACATCGTTGAGCATCACGCGCCCGACCGCATGTTACGACAGTTTGGGCATGTACAGAACATACCCGCGGCTACACGTTGGGAGCACACCCACTATACCAGGGACGAGCGTTCGATCGACAATGCGGCATGGCGGGAGCGTATGCACCAAGAAGTCGATACATGGAACACGAGGATGACGACTCTAGCGACGGTCGGACATGACAATCCGGTCCATAAGTACATGACATGGTACATGCATATCACTCGCTCCTTGATTACCAAACCCTCGACGCCTCGTCCTGATGGCCGAGGATATGCATCACTCTCAGGAGCATATGAGGCGCTAGTAAGTTTTATTAGTCTTAAACTTAATCCATTGTCATATTATGTATTGCTTTACGAATTTATTCAATTCTTAAAATTTGCAAATATATGCAGCTACGGATGAATCTGATGATACGCCATGAAAGCATTCCCCGTACGGAGTCCATCGACCCCGGGATAGCGGCATATGCAGCACGGATAGTTCAGCTTACCGACACTGGTATGACACGGGCATAGGAGTGGCATCATGTCGATGAAGATGTTCCAGAGCATGCTCCAGAGCCTATACCAGAGGGTGTTCCAGAGGGTGGTAGGGCTAATAGAGGTGGTCGGGCTGGCAGAGGTCTAGTAGATGAGCCTGACGATATTGCTCGTCAGGCTCCGTCAGCGACAGATATCCCGTCAACTTTTTCTTCCAGGTCGTCGACTTCACAAAAACCTGGATATATGCCAGAGATGTTCCCACATTATGATCCTTGGTCATCATTTCCACAGGTGCCAGTAAGTGATCTACATATGGGAGACGGAGATGAGGACATAAACTTGGATATTATTTTCGATGACTACTTTCTTCGTTCTACAGCCAGGCCTACGGCACCATCTGCATCTCCGGCTCCGTGGGTCGCTCAGGGGCCCTCTCACATGCCATCTCAGGAGCCCGTCGACACACAAGTTTATTTTTTTACAATAAAATAATGTATTAATTAATTATTTTATTAATCTAAACTAAATTATTTACATGTATTATAGGTTCATTCTTCTGCGCCTGTGGACCCGTCTCCTCTTGTTCAGATTGACCCGTCTCCACCTCCAGCTACAGCTCTGGGTAGCACTCAGGAGACTGTTGAGGAGCCAGCTAAGAAGCCCTCTGACCAGCCATCTCAGGAGGCCGTCGACACACAAGTTTGTTTTTTTACAAAGAAATAATTTATTAAATAATTGTTTATATGTTATTTCATGTTTAGTTTATGAAACATTAAATTGTTTATATGTTATTTCAGGTTCATACTTCTGCTCCTGTGGTCCAGTCTCCTTCGATTGAGTCATCTCCTGAGGCATCTAATGAGGCTACTCAGGTGGAGACCGTCGCCATCTCACACAGGAAGCATATTTTCACCCAGGCCCTGAAGAAGGGAAGAAAGGATGATCATGGCATAAATCATCCTGTCATTAAGAGGAGGAGAGAGGATCCTGATGATAGGGAGGGAAGTGGGGTTAAGAGGATCCTTAGGCCTTAGGAGATTGTGTATTTGTAAATAAAATGTATATTTTATGTTAATATTATATATATTTTTGGGTATATTTTTTTAATGATAATTAGTTATTTTAGTATTTATTGTCGATTAATAATAACTCGCGCGACATCCTATATTAATTAGAACCCTATAACGACGATCTAAATGTATATGTATAACAAGTTTTCAAACTTACTTCGAAGCACTTTACAACCTCTAAAACGACGATCTAAATGTATATGTATACTTGATGTAATGAGTCGATATTATTGTAAACTAAGAAAATATTAAGTTCTATATAAAATATTTGTCACACCCCATTTTAACCGGGTTGATTTAGGGAGTATGACGTATTGGTGATTCCTGTTTATTTTATTTAAGGAGTCGCCACCTAATTAATTTAACGGTGAATTAGGACACCTAAATGTTAACTAAGGTAAAGTTAAAACTAAACCTCCGTTAATAGTCTGCTTAACCAGTGTGATTCTAGGTAAGGGCTCTATATTATCCTAAAGGGAACGGGTTAGGCATCCTTTAGAATCCGTTAACTTACGGTTATCCGACCAAACTTAGGTTAATTAATTAAATACAGTGTTTGAATTTTAAGAAAATAACTTGTAAAATATAGTAGTGTCATTTGAACTGACTGGTAGGAAAACATAATAACTTGCATAAAAGGAATGCTTTTAAAATGAAACTTATAAATACTGTTAAAACTTTTAAAATGTTTCAAATGCTATTTATAATAGGACTTGTAGAAAAAGGCTTCGAATAATGACGCTACTTAAAACGAGACTAACGATTTGTATAAAAGGATATTCTAAAATGCTATAAAATTATGAATGTTGCTAATGATTTAAATGGAAGTGGAATAATGCTATTCAAAATTAGTTTTACGAAATATGATAATTTGCATATAAATGGGAAAAATACGAGTTAAGTGCAATGTTTTAATAAATATTTGAAACAAAACTAAACGATGAGGTATTAATTGACTTTGCGTTTTCAGAAGTACAAAATATTCTTTAATTCCTATTTGCATGTTAGTGATATTTCAAAATTTCCCAATAAAATATGAATTCTTTGACTCAAGATATGAAATTAGGTTGTTTATAAATCAGTTATTTTAAATAAGGTAAATATTAGATGCTTATAAATAATTTTTGACATAAAAGAAAAGAATGGATTTATGAGATTGATCGTTAGTCTTTACCTAACTACCTCTTTGCTAAACTATCCCTACTAATTTCCGATAATTCACCAAAGAGCTAAGGGAGAGAACGAAATAAGAAACAGGTGTTAGTCAAATAATATACAAATTAAGGCATAAAATAGCAGAGGTATAAAATCAAATGGGCAGCCCATTTGGGGCTATTGGGCTTCGGCCCAGCAGCTCTTATTTTTGCTGGGCCGCTGCTGTTGTTACTAGGCCACTGCTGGGCTTCGGCCCAGTAGTCTCCTTTTTCTGGACTGCTGTTGGTCTGACACGGGAGGGGATTTCGTTGGGCTTTAGCCCAACATCGAATGCGGAAGTGGACGAGTCTCTCGGATTCGTATGCGATGATCATGCAACAAATGAAAAGGAAAAGGATTAGTATCTAACCAATGAATAAGGTTAAACATGTAAACTATAACTCAAAACAGCTCAGTAGACTATGTATATACTATGTATATTTAAGTATAGACTAACTAGAACAATCATGCGGACTCAACAATCGGGTAGGCATTGATGACCAGAGAAGCGTGACCAGCAGTAAGCAATTTTACATCAAAGACATAACTTTCACTATCAAGATGGGCCACATTCACGCAGGGAAAAGGGCAAGTTTTATTGATTTATTCCTCAAGTGACTGAACAAGATATTTCTTTCGTTAGATAATTATCACAGTTTTAGTTTAACTTCGAAAATAGATTGAGATGGTAAAAGGAATCAAACTTCAAAATCTTAAGAGTAATTGAATCCACAACAGTTTCGAAAGATGACTAAGAGGAATCAACGATCATACACATAAAGGGGATAGGTATTAATCTCTAACAAAAGATAAATAACTAAAATCAAACAGCAACTTCCACAAATCAGCATTCAGTTAATTTTATCAACTCAAAAGGAAAGACTTCCAGCTAAAAAAACACTTTTATTTCATACAGGTTTAAAGAGAGAAAGATCAAAGAGAGTGGATTACTTTAACCGGGACTAAATTAATTTTAGTGACTGATCCTCCCTCTTCTTCTTCCTTATAACAGTGTGCTAAGTGTTAGCATTATTTAATCTTAAATCATCATGCTTAGTTTAACAAAAAAAAAAAAAAAAAGCAAAAGCAATTCTCTTAAAGAGATGCCAAGAAACTCAAGATTCAGATAAGCATATAAGAGCAAGAACTTAAAACATTCAATTATGGTGGGAGCAAAAATAGGAATTTCACTACTCATACATCATATAAAAAATAGCAGACATAACCAACACAACATGGTTCCAAATAGACATAGAGATAGACTTAACTAAAACAGAAATGAAATAAGTGAGGGAGAAGAGGATCCTTTTAGACTATTTGAGAAAATACTCACCATATGTGTGTTTGAGAGGTTTGAAAAGATCAATTAGCTTCAAAAATACGTTTAGGGAAAAGATGACCAGTTCTTTGAATTATTTAGTTAGAAATGAGAGAGAGGGAGAAGTACAACACGAGACAAGTAAGATAGCTACAGTCCTAAGTATTAGGCACAAGGTCTCAATCAAATATGCCACAAAGTCGCAGACGATTCACCCTACAAATTTAACTACAAAAGATCAATTTAGAGTGATATGCGCAAACTGGATTGGACCGAGCAAAATCCTCTACATATTTGAAGTTTAAACTAATCACATTTTTTCATAAATTACGAGTCACTATAGAACCATGATTCAGCCAACCGAACCAACATAGCATTCCCAAGCTACTCCAATATCAAACAAAAAACAGTGTGGACTATACTAACAACAGGTTAAGTCAAACATAACGAAAATAAACTTGTTCAAGCTAGTTAATCATAAAGCTAATGTGCACGAACAGGATTGACAAATCATCTAGTCTACACTGACATGTGATCTAATAACATACAAGCAAGCAAAGGTAAACTTACAGCACAAGGGTTAATCTAAACTTGCATATAGAGCTAAAACAGTCACAAAACTAAACTGAACCAGACTAAACATGCTTAACATAACTAGAATAACTGCAAACGAAACTGAAGTACAACTAAACAAACAAATCGTACAAACAGTTTCAAACATTCAATCAAATACTTAAATAACTTAAAGGAAGGAAATTACCTTCTTCGGGTGCAGCGAAGTGGGTACGGGGCCTCGATATCCACTCGAACACTTGTCAAATCCGAGCTTGCGATGCTCGATTTCACATCAACAACAAAACAAACGAATACGAACTGAACTAGTATTCTTGATCCAATATTGAAATAAGATTACGATTGCTGAAGAAAACTGATTTTCTTAAGGAATTCTACGCGGTTAAAGGGCTTGTATTTAGAGAGATTTTTTTTCGGGATTTCAAAGAAAACAAAAGAAAACTTATTTCAGAACTTAATTTTTCCCAGGGGGGTTTTTCCAATCAAAACTCCCCTTCTCAACGATCATAGAAATCAATATTTATAGGGGAGATCTAGGGTTTCTTTGTGAAGGAAAGAGAGAGCGGCGTGGGGAACAAAATTGAGTGGAGATGACAGTGGTATGGGTGTCGTGGTGTAGTGGAGGGTGTCAGAGGAGTGGTGGGAGTGGCGTTAGACGCGTGGTGTAGTGGAGTGATGGTGTGACAGAGGTGTCGGAGGCGAGTGGGATGTCGGTGGTGAAGTGGGGATCACGTGGTGAAGTGGGGGTATGGGTGTAGTGATGGAGGATGGATGGTTGCTGGTGATGGAGGTGGGTGGCGACGGAGATGGGAGATGACGACGAGAGAGGGAGGCGGAGGAAGGTGGGGGGAGGTGAAGCGATGCGGCGGTGGAGGAAAGACAATGAGGGGAAACCTAAGGGTTTCCCTTATTTTGTTTGCTACGGGTCGGACCCAGTCCATTTATGGACTGGGTTGATTTTTTAGACCGGGTATTAAAAGAATGGGCTAACGAATTAAAACACGGACTGGTCTAAAAATTAAGGTAAAAAATATAGGCTGGTTAAAAAATATTTATGAATTGATTGGACTTTGATTTGGAATCCGATAAATCAAAATACGGACTGAGTGCAAGAAATAGTTTGGCTTCTAAATTTAAATAAAAGACTTGTTTAAATAACTTCTGTTAAAATATTGCTCAATATGGAATATGTCGTCATTAATGCTTAGATAAAAATGGCGTTGTAATAGCAGTGCAATAATATTGCGAAAAATCCACAGTAAAATAAATACTATTATTTAATTATGCAAAGATAAATGCGATGCGTGTGCGTAAGCTGGTAAAATACTGAAATGATAAAAATTGTGAACTATAATAATAATAATAATAATAATAATAATAATAATAATAATAATAATAATAATAATAATAATAATAATAATAATAATAATAATAATAATAATTAGTAACTGTAATATAATAATGAAACACCAGCTTTGATAAAAGGCTAATTTTTTTAATTTTCCATAAAAATGTTAGAAACATAAATAGGTATTTTGGAAGAGAGGCGGGACAAAATTGGGTGTCAACAATATTTATATTCCGGTGTTTTGAAACGTGACTAATTTTCGGTCAAAGTATGGAAAAAAGCTTAATTTTGAGTTTGATTTCCAAAGAATAAAGGTTGGGGTGTGGTTGCGGGGGGGGGGGGGGGGGGGGGGGGGGTTCACGCACAGATTCTGTGCGTGAAGCGAGTCCGGAACCAAAATGCCCCCAAAAAAAACATTTTGAACCAAAATACCCCAACAAAAAAAAAAGTAACCAAAGTACCAATAGCGCAGTATTTTACTGCGCTATAGCACTAACGGAGATGGAGCCGTTAAGTCTTATAACGCAGTAAAATAATGCGCTATCCAAAAGTTTCTCTCACTTATAACGCATTATTTTACTGCGTTATAGGAGTTTGTCTCTCTCCTATAGCACAGTAAAATACTGCGCTATATTACTCCACTATAACCCGATCGGGTTCCACCACTGGTCCCCTCCAGTGGCAAAAAAAATTCAAAACGCCATTGGAGGCGAGCCAAGGTGGTCCCCACGTCTTAAAAACGTCGTTTTCTATTAAATTTCATCCGGAAAGTTTAGATTCTTGGTATATTCAAGTCAAGGAGCAAGATTCTAAGTTCGAATTTTGAGAAAAAGCGGCGTACAACTCGATTAAAATAACTCTACAAAAAATTTTCGATTAAGGTTTTCTACTATGAACTTTTGTTATATACATTATATTGCATGCATGTTTCGCATTTAATCGTCGTTAATTTCCAAAAAAAATCAAATTTCGTTTTTTTTTTTTTTTTGGTTTGATCGGGCTGGGCAGTGGCTTAGGTCACTGTTCCGTTTTTTTTTTTTTTTAATTCATTATTTGTTAAATGTTTATGAATTGTTAATTTGTTAAATGTTTATGCATTGTTAATTTGTTATATGTTTATGAGTTGTTAATTTGGTTAATTATTTATGAATTGTTAATGAATTATTATTTTGTTAATTGAGTATTTGTTAAATATTCTTTATGAATTGAAAGAAGTTGATTGGTAATGAATTATTATATTGTTAACACTTTGTTTGGATGATTGTTATGTATTGTTTTGACATATATCGTATTGTGTTGTATTGTATAGGACCAAATCAGTGGTTACATAAAATAGAACCTTTCGTCGTTACATAACAATAAAATTAAAGTAGCAATCAAAGCAAACATTTTATTTAAACTAACAACATAATATAATACAATAGGTAACAACCATCCAAACAAGTTGTAAATGATTATGAAATGTTAATCTATACAATTTTAAAAGCGTGAATATATATGTTAAATAAAAAAATTATCTTAAAAAGAATAGTTAAAGTTCTTCTTTTCATAAATACATAAGCTAACGATAAAAATGTAAAGTTTATAGGAAAATATGTGGTCGACGAATATACTCTTTTAGTTTAATTTTATCGTAGTTGTGTTGGCTATTTGGTCAACTAAAAATGTATCACATATTCAAAATAGAGTTCCAAACAAATATTACTGCTAAATTTCGATTAGTTAATATAATTTATCTTTCATTTCAAGAATAATTACTAATTTAGTTTGTACAGACCGGACTCTTTCATGGATCCGAATGTTCCCCCTGGGCCCGATGATCACCCGGGGCCCGCTGTTCACCCGGGGCCTGCTGATAGATCAATATTGTCTTTGCAAGACAATCGTAGGTCATAGTTATTATGGGCCGATACTATAGGGATATCTACTAGGCTCCGTCCCCGTAGGCTGCAGAGAGCGTAGGCTCTTTTACGCGAGCACCCCCCCACACCCTCACGTGTTGGAGATATTGTTTCGAGACGGCATCTACCGTTGTGTGTCCGTTGGTCGGGTACAACATGATTGGGCGCTCATCACGACCATGGTTGAGTGGTGGAGGCCAGAGACACATACCTTCCATCTTCGCACTGGTGAGGCCACGATTACACTTCAGGATGTCGGGGTCCTCTTAGGATTGCGGGTCGATGGAGAGTCACTGTACACTCGGTACGAGCCTTCTCCTAGTGAGACGTGGGTGACAGAGTTGACTAGGCTCACCCACTTCGTGCCTGATGCCGCGGCCCAGATATCGTGACAGAGTCGGGTTCAGCTTAGTGCACTCTGCACTTATTTGGAGGGTCTGGATCCGGTTGACGACGGCACCTCGCAGGACGATGTTGATCATCATTCCCGTTTATACCTGCTTATTATATTCGGGGGCATCTTGTTCCCGAATTCATCGGGTGCCTTTGTCAGTTTACGTTACTTGGTTTTCTTGGAGCATCTGGACCGCTTGGGAGACTACAGCTGGGGCGGTGCTGTTTTGGCGTATCTTTACAGATGCCTATGCCGAGCATCTATTGGTGCTGTCAGAGATGTGTGTGGATTTTTTGCTCTTCTCCAGGTAATATTTAAGTGTGCGTTCCTTTAATGTCAACAAACCTCTTGAAAGGACGACTAAAAAATCGTATTTTCTAATATCGCTTACAGTTATGGGTGTGGGAGAGGATGCTGCCTTTTCAGCCCGTACCTAGGCATCACCTCGAGATTGACATGCCTTATGCGAGAAGGTGGACAGCGGGTTTTGACCGGGATGTCGATACGCACCACAGTATTCTTCCATTCCGGGACCAGCTTGATCACATGACGGACGATGCGATAAAACTATTTAAATTTACATTAATAATTTAATTAAACGTCTTTTATACTTGGTGATAATGATTTGTATTTATATGTTATGCAGCTATTTATATGGACGTCGTACGCTGCTATATTAGATGGTTTGCCCCCCTTCTGTAGGGCAGGTCAGGGGGTTTGAAGGTCGCGGTGTCCATTGATACACCTGGACATCGTAGAGGATCACATGCCCGAGCGTGTCTTACGACAGTTTGGGCATACACAGAGTATACGCCCTGATGTCCGTCATGAGCTCCGACACTACCAGCGGGACGATCGGGCTGCCGTTGATGATGATTTTTTCGCTTTCATGGATGTCCAGCTCCACCGTTGGGAGAACAGGTTGGGCACTTTAGCGGTGGTCGGCCATTTGACTCCCATTGAGCATTACATGCGCTGGTATCATCGGATCACACGCCGATTGATCGACAACCCAGCTGTGCGTCCCCCTAGGGATGTAGGATATTCAGCACTCGCGGGGCAGTACGAGGCATTGGTAAGTTTATCGTATTTAGATTTATCTAATTTCATTAATTGTTACGTTTTAAAAATAAACTTTTTTTGTTTCTGTTAAACACAAATGCAGCTGGTGGCTGTACAACGTTTACGCGTCTTGGGGTTAGAGCATATGCCTTACCCTGGGCTTGCCGCGAAGATGGTTAGGATTTCCGAGGATGGTATCCACCAGGCAGGAGAGATTAGGCGCATGACGGAGCCTGTTCCGGAGGCTGAGTATCAGGCAGCACCGGGTGCTCCCAGAGGAGGAGGCCGTGCTGGCAGAGGACGCCGTGCGCGGAGAGGACGCGGCGCTGCTGCTAGAGGACCTGGTGGTGGAGGACTGGTAGATGAGGCGGATGAGGCCGATCCCATTCCAGAGGGCGTTCACGGTCTAGTCCATCCGCAGCCCTTCCAGGCCGGTGGCAGCTCACCTGGAGACTCACCTACGTTTACGCCGGCGCTCTTACTTGCTGAGATACCCGGGTCTTCATCACAGCCAAGCCAGAATGCATACATGGAGGAGCGTGATAACGTTGATTGGGCGGCGTTACGCGCTTCATTAGCTGATGAGCGGCCTGTGAGGAATTTAAAGGGAGCCCGGATTCTTGACTTCGATGAGTTTTTGATCCCAGTTAGTATTTAAAATACTTATTTGTTCATTTAAATTATTTATTTTAAATATATATATATATATATATATATATATATATATATATATATATATATTACTCATTATTTAGTACTATTTTATATTTTAGGATTCGGCGCCAACGGGTCCACCAGAGCCACCCACTAAGGCATTTTCTCATGGGCCTGCCGAGCCAGTGATGTCTTCCCATGTGACTGTCGAGCCACATGTAAGCTTTTAATTAAAATTAGTTTTATTCAATATAAGGTCAATTTATAATATACATATTTGATCATTTAAAGTACTTATTATTTCATTTTTTTCATATTTTAGGATTCGGCGCCAGTGGGTCCACAGGAGCTGCCCATTCCGGAGCATTCTCATCAGCTTACCGAGGCAGAGGTGTCTTCTCATGAGACTACCGAGGCGCATGTAAGTTTTTTACTTAAAACTAATTTTATTCAATATAAGGTAAATATTTATTTAATTTTTATAACCTTTACTTGGACTTCGAACAGCATCTTGTCCAGGAGACTACTTCATATTCACCACCACACCCATCTCAGGAGCCTACTCAGGCGCCCGTTGACACATAGGTTTGATTAAATAAATAACGTTAATGTATTCAATATAAATAAGAAATGGTACTAATATTTATATACTTTTCAGATTCATCCTTCGGCGCCTGCGGTGGCAACCCCCGACGAGGAAGAGGTCGATTTTCCATACCCAGCTCAGCCTAAGGTTCTGAGCGTGCCAGCGGGACAAGATCCCAAGAAGAATCACGTTCTAGTTAAGGGCGCAAGGGCTAGGGGAAGAGGAGATGATCATGACTTGGAGCGCCCGGTTATTAAGAGGAAAAAGGGCGACGGAGACGATGGCGAGGGCGGTGGGGATGGTATGAGCCTTAGGCCTAGGGATAGTCTCCGGCATACTACATGTGGGACCCATCCTCGATAGTGTATATACATTAGTGTTGTACAATTTATCGTAAATATTATCTATTTTTTGCATATTTATAAATATTATCATTAGTCTTTATTATTGTTTATAGTTTCACATCCTAAATTGATAATAAAAAAAACGTGACACATTCGAAATAAAGTTAAGCATTAATTTAAAAAGAAGACGAAACCCTAAAGGATAAATAACTTAAAGCTAATGACTACAAGTCTTCAAACAAAAAAGGACTTCGAGCACTTTTCAACTACTAAAACGACAATCTAAAGTATCACGTATTCTTGATGTGTTGAGCCTATTTTATTAATTGTACAAATATAACTAGAGTTCTATATAAAATATTGAAGTTCCGGAGTCTCAAAGCATGATTAATATACGGTTAAACTACGTAAAGAGGAGTGAAAGTGTGATGGTGTTGGCAACGGGAAGAACTCCTATAACGCATTAAAATAATGTGTTATAGGTGAGAGAAACTTTTGGATAGCGCATTATTTTACTGCGTTATAGCACTTAACGGCTCCGTCTCCGTTAGTGCTATAGCGCAGTAAAATACTGCGCTATGGGTATTTTAGTAACTTTTTTTTTGTTGGGGTATTTTGGTTCAAAATGTTTTTTTTTTGGGGCATTTTGGTTCCGGACTCGCGTGAAGCCTACTTCGATTCTTTTTTTTTTTTTTAACGGATTAGTTTGATTCCAAAAATTTATTATTGGGTTAGAAAAGTCTTGGGCTCTAGAGATGACAGTGAATCAGATTATAGTTCGTGCATGTATTAAACCAAAAATCTAATCTTTTGGTCTTGGGGGTAGAGTAAAGTAGTACAATATGAGAGTTGAAAGCCAAAAATGTGTTTGAATTTTGATTGTGTAAGAGTTTGAATACTCAATAAGTGACAACACATGCCAACCGTTTCACAGTTGGATTTAGCATACAATACATATTGCATACGCGTAATTTAATTGCTTTTCTTCTTATTTTGATCATTTGGTTTTTTAGTAAATGCTGATTTAAAGTATAAAGAATAGTAAACTACTAAGAAAAAAGCTTAAAATTCAACTTTTCACTTATGGCTTACTATTTCAACTTTCAAGACTCGTGAACTCTTAAATACTCCTAAATTAATTATTTTCCTACACTATTCCACCAAAACCTATAATTTTAAGATAATCTGACTTTCAATGGAATTTAAAACTACTAGATCACTCTTGTTTTCTTTGTTCTTTGACTTTGAAATTCAGCAAAGATTTTGGCAATATGCTTTGCTAGTTGCAAATAGTAAAGTAAGGAAAAGAGTTCCGAAGTACATATACAAAACGATAATCATTTCATTCTCTAATAAATAAATTTATCTTCTACTAGTTCTTCGGTTGTCTGATTTAGAAAAGTCAAACAAGACAAAGAAATTACTAGAAAAATATTTCAAATAAAGAGTTCCGAAGTACACATTTCAAATAAATTTAAATTTTAAAATATTGAATTAACCTAATTCAATTTAGCTTCAAGGATTAGTTAAATCGGCTCTCACTAACCACAATGGTTACATAAATTAGGACAAAGTATATACTGAGATGTCAAGCCATTAACAAGTCGACTGCTACATTTACACTGAAAATTAAAAAAAAAAGACCAAGTTATGTAAAATCTCATTACATTTAAAGTAGCTCATGCAAGCTAGTTACCCAAAATAAAAGTAAATAAAATGCTACAATTGGTTTCCCTTCTCATGTAAAGTGTTAGGCTCTACAATGCGAGGTTAAACATTGCTATCGTGAAGCTAATCAAGTCGCGGATGCACTTGCTAAATGGAGTATTACCAATGGCGACTTGATGAGCTTATCTAGTTCAAGATTACCCTCTACAGCTACTGGAACTTATCGCTTGGATCATACTC
Organism: Lycium barbarum; assembly: GCF_019175385.1. NCBI lineage: Eukaryota > Viridiplantae > Streptophyta > Magnoliopsida > Solanales > Solanaceae > Lycium > Lycium barbarum. Next base: position 116,501,178 of record NC_083338.1, read on the forward strand.
AAATGGCCTCTCTAAGGCATAAACAGAGGACGAACAATTTTTGCGTAAGAGGATGAACTACAGTTTTGCATTAATCTCACTGGACTTACTGTATAGTTTTATTAGGGACTTTAAGAACCCTGTGCTTTGTAAGTGAGGTTGGGTCATTTAATGCCCCCTCTAACTATAATTTTGGTGATATGCTAAGGTAACGCCACCATACGGAGGAAAATTTTATTTAAAAAAAAAAGGTGTTAGGCTCTACCTTCGTGTTCAAATATAGTTACATATCATAGTCGGTCTATGTATCATTTGTCCAAAAGAGGAAAATCGAAAGAAAAAAAAAGTTATACGTACCTGCATAGGGGCATTTTGGTATTATATCAAGAAAAATTCTCTCACTTGACTTTTTATGTTAATTATGCATTTTTGGCAAATCATTGTCTGAATAATGTTGAGATTTTGGTCAATCGTTATCACGTTGTTCCATATCCTGTTTCGCAGATCCATCATTTTCATGGAAAGATCATGCAAGTCCATTACCTTACATTACTAAAGAAGTAAGAGTGAACTATAAGGAATTGACAAGTTCCTAGCTATACGAGACAAAAATGAAGTTTGTATTTACTACTACTTGGTCGTTAAAAAGGACGCTTAAACTTTTTTTTTTATTATTTCTTGTATTAGGGGAAGGGGATATTACGCTATTGATGAGGTCTGAATCCACCATCTCAATTATGGAATAGGCAAAGAGCTCGCCAAGTGACCTAGCCTCAACTCCATTCGCTTAAACTTTTTATTTTATCTTTAATGAAATGTTTATATAGGCACTCGAATGTTGGAGTACTATGTTTAATACTACAAATTTTAAAAGTCTTATAATCACACAAATATTATAATGACATGTTTGATACCACAAGTTTTAGCAGTTCTTCTATTTTTCTTAAAAAGATCGTGTCTAATCAAATAGGTTCAGAATAAAAGGAAATGGAGAAAATAATGGTATATACTACTGTATATTTAGTAGAAACTTTGAGAAGATAAACTCGACACTACCCACAAACTATGGCAAAAATCAATTGAACAATTATTTTTAAATATCTTCCCACTAGCTATATCACACCTTGCAGCTTTACCTATAAAAGGAAACTCTCATTAAGGGTAAAGACATTGTGCCTTGAGTAATCTGCTTTCTCGTCTTCCCAATTCTTAGGTATAAGTCCTTCGATATTATTGTCTTGTATACTGCCCCCCTTCATCACTTCCTAGCTAGGAAAAGAAAATGAGAACTCAATTAGTACTAAGTTATCTTGTTTTTCTGTGTCTTGTTCTTTGTGGAGTTGTGTGGGGTGCAGGAAAGGTACCACGCAAAAACTTCTACAAGAGCACTCGTTGTCCAAATGCTGAACAACTTGTTAGAGATATCACTTGGAGCAAAGCTAAGAGTGACCCTACCTTGGGTGCTAAATTGCTTCGAGTCCACTACCATGATTGTTTCGTTAGGGTACGAATTAGAGTTACTATCATGCACGTCTTAAGTTATATACTATATATTAACAGTATAAAACAATTAATTTGTTTAACCTGTTATAGAGCGCAGTTATGTTATCAGATTTAACAGGTTACCAATTAATGCTTACAGTTAGTTCACCTGACTTGTTATTTTTATTGCAAATTTGTAGGGATGTGATGCATCCATATTGCTGGATAAAGTTGGAACAGATCAATCTGAGAAGGAGGCCAGACCAAATCTCTCATTGGGTGGTTTCAATGTAATTGATGATATCAAGCAACAAGTTGAGGCTAAATGCCCTGGAATTGTTTCTTGTGCTGACATTTTAGCTTTAGCTGCTCGTGATGCTGTTTCCTTCCCAGTAAGTAATATATAAGTCAATCACATGCATATATGACTGTCCATGCATTCAAGGGGCGGATCTATTATCGAAGTTACAATTCAGCAGAATCCGTTAATTTTTTCTTTTCAGATCCTATAATTGTGTTAAGAAAACCCGCTTAATATATAGAGAGTATAAATAATCTATCTTAAACTCAATTATTATCCTCTCCTAAATTAAGAACTAATAAACTTAGACTTTTGGATCTCCCTTTGCATGCGCTTATAAAATTCAAGTAATTATTACATATGCTGAGAGTATAAGAAATACAAAGTTCTTCGATGTTGAGCATTTTTTTAATTGTTTTTTCTTCTCTAACTCTTTGCAGTTTAAAACCTTAATGTGGGATGTGGCAACCGGAAGAAAAGATGGGAATGTTTCCCTTGCAAGTGAAGTGAATGGAAACTTACCTTCACCATTTTCAGATTTTGCAACCCTTCAACAAATCTTTGCAAACAAAGGCCTAAATGTCGATGATCTTGTTGCATTATCAGGTAAAGTACATAATTGTCATACAAAGCGAACTGTATGATGAATTAGTTCGTTATCTAAAAGATAAATATAGGTAATCGTTCATAAAAAAATACGATTACAAATCTAGAAAATAAGGTATGTTACCTGCTACAACAAGTAAAATACATATGATATATAATCCCTACGTCTCATGTTATGTGACATACTTCTTTTTAATTTGTTCCAAAAAGAAGGGTACCTTTTTGTATTTGAAAACAATTAAACTTTGAACTTCTCATTTAGCCGCACAAAAATCTTTACGACTTCTTTTAGGCCACAAGTTTTCAAAAGCTTATTTTCCTTCTTAAAATCCGTGCTTATGTTAGTAACTCTATATACTAACACACAAATTAAAATGAAGGGAGTAGTATTTATGTACGTTGTAAGTGTATATAAGTTAAATCGTGAGTAATATATATATATACTTCATCCATGCATGCATGCAGGTGCTCACACAATTGGTGTCGCTCATTGTGGAGCTTTCTCAAGGAGACTCTTCAATTTCACTGGCAAAGGTGACATGGATCCATCTCTCAATCCTACTTATGCTCAATCTTTGAAGCAATTGTGCCCTAATCCAGCAAATCCAGCCACAACTGTGGAAATGGATCCTTTGAGCTCAACTTCATTTGATAGCAATTACTTCAACATCCTTACTCAGAAAAAAGGGTTGTTCCAATCGGATGCAGCCCTTCTAACTGAAAAAAAATCAATTAATGTCGTGAGAAAATTGCAAAAAAATAAGGCTTTCTTTTTTGAGTTTGCAAGATCCATGCAGAAAATGGGAGCCATTGAAGTTCTTACAGGAAATGCTGGAGAAATCAGGAAGAATTGCCGCGTCAGAAATTAATTCTTGAAAATCCTATGATTTTATCATATCTTGTCACAAAAGTGTACAACATGTGCTATTTCTGTTATTTATGCCTTTAATCTTAAGTAATTGTGTGGTTACATCCAATTTAAACTTCATGTAAGTTGGTAATGTTAATGTTTGAACAAGCAAGTTGTGACAATAAATTATTACGTTCAAATCTTTGATATTGTTTTATCTTATACAAATTTCAAAGTCCAACTTTAGTGGTGATCACGAGATCAACAGTACAATTTTTTTTGGTTAATTTCCTAGATCATGTTAAAATAGGACCATAGTTATCATAATTAATACTACTATTCCATTTTCAAAATATATAGCAATAGTTCTCTTACAAAATAAATACTACCTCCAATAAATCCCACAATATTAGGAATTTTGTCTTCTCTTTCACACAAACTCTAGCCGTCACTATCTCATAAATCCCACCTGCCGGACCGCTGACAGCCGCTGCTTTGTGGGAAAATCAAATCTCTATTTATTTTTTTCTACACTAGAATTTATCTTTTTTTCACTGGAGTTCTCTCCATGACTTGGCCATAACTTGTTCTCTCCATGTACGTTTGTCTATTATTATGTATTAGTGTATGTCATTAGTATGTCCATGTATAAAATACTTAACATACACATGACTAAAGTGATATACTAACATACACATGACTAAAGTTATATACTAACATACAAGACATATACATGACATACACAAACACACAGAGATATACACTTTTATATATATATATATGTTCGCTGCATGAACTAGTATATCGTGTGTATGTCACTCTATGTATAATGATGCATAGGACACAGGGGCGGAGTTAGAAGTCCTGATATGAGTTCGACTGAAGTAACCTACAAGCTATTACGCAAACGACGTATATTTGTATGTCAACAAATTCATTAAACATGTACAAACAATAGATTTAGAACTCAATTATATCACTTGAAGTCGTCCTTTTATAAACCAAAACCCCATAAAGTTGAACTTTCCACTCCGCCTCTGATAAAAATACAGTAACATACAACAAAAATATATCAAACATACACCAGAAATACATTGAGATACTACTTACATCGTGTTTTGGTGTGAAAGACGGTGGTGGCGATGCGGAGCAGGGGGTGAAGCCACTGGCGGAGTTATGAGGATCAAAGCCGGCGGTGGCCGGAGTTACAATAGCTAGCGGCTATAGTAGATGATGGGGATGAGTCAGCGGCTCAATTAGAGTTAGGTGGTAGAGAGAGATCAAATTGTGAGAGCCTAAAATTAAGGACTCCTTATTTTACTTAAGTTGCTATTTTTTGAAAAATATAGATATGTTGAATAATTAGGGTAAAGTGTCTTTAAAATATGTAATTAGGGGTATTTTTTGGTTATAAATGCAAAAATTCTCTTTTTATTCTACCTTTTTACAACTCTACACCTTGTACAAACATAGGATTGCCGTTAGCATAAGCCTAGTAATCCCCTATACTTGTTATAATACAATTTAGCTACCAAATATTGGACTTATAATATCAAATTCTGAAGTTTGGGAGCTGTCATTTATCCAAGTGGTATAAGGCTCTTTAGAGGTTGTTGGCAGCTCTTGATATATCGTGATTAATTTTGTTTGTGTCAGTTCAGATGCATACTTTTCCAGTTAACTTGATTAGCTTTCCTGTAACAATGTTGAATCACTACATTAGCTTGGGAAGAATCTGAGTTGTGCCATCCAAAATAACGTTCATTTTATAGTTGTATGTCCCCGTCCTCTCCAGGGAGTTTGAAATAACTAGGAATGTTCCTCGAATGAACGGGTTAAAACCCGGAACAAATTACATAAACATGTTACCGGTAGTTAAGGAATCCAATTTTATAATCAAAATACACTTGTGATGTCAATTACTAGTCCCAATCCAACTCTATAATTAGCCCTATTTTCGTTCAATCTTGAGTGACTAGCTACTTATATTTGATCCATGTTATCCTTGAGGAATCTAATTCAACAAACAATGCCTTCCCGAATTGAGAAGAGAGTTTAGGGAGTGTTTGGTAGGGAGGATTTTCTGAAAAATGTTTTCCATATGATCAAAATTTCTATAAAAAATTAGTGTCTTAAGAATCAAGAAAATGATTTTTCTAGCGGTCGAACTAGAAAAAAACAAGTTTCATAAATGATATTCCAAGCTCATTGTCACCTCTCTACTACCCCAATCTCCACATTTCCCCGCCAATCCCCACTTCCACCCCCACCCCGCCCCACTCCATCCCCATAATGTTTTTTTAGATTATATAAATGCTTTTAGGATAATATTTTTTTGTTTACTAATTACCAAACACCATAAAATAAGTAAGAAAATCACTTGTTTTTCAAGAAAACATTTTCCTTCATGCCAAACAAACCCTTAAAGAATACAATAATCCAATGAAATAAGCAATGACGGATTTAGGACGGTTAAATTGAAAATCTTGAGGGAAAAAACGATTTTAAGAAACTAAGACTTACGGAAGCTAAGTTTTCAGGTTAACATTATTGTCCCGCTAATTATGGCCATATTGGTTAGTTACATAGCGCAGTTCAAACGTTATTTCAATTTTTTTTATTTTTTTTAAAAAGTAAAATTGAAGCCACCTTCAAGGTGTACAATACGTAGGGGTGTTCATGGTCCGGTTTGACTCGGTTTTTGATTAAAACCAAACCAAACCAATTAAGTCGGGTTTTTTTTAATATTCAAACCAAACCAAACCATTATAGTATAAATTCTATCGGTTTCAGTTATGTCGATTTTATCGGTTTGGTTCGGTTTTTGCCATTTTTTTTCGGATTTTAAGAATGTATTAATACAAAGAACCTTTGAACTAAATTGTAACTAAATACGGCTTTGACCGTGATCCATTCAAATCTAAGAATCTTCTTAATTAATTCATTAATTTATTTAGGTATAGGCCTATGGTTATGGGTATAGGAATTACAGAAACATAACATCTACTTTTCATGATTCTAGTTACCTCCCTACATATAGGCTTTTGATATCTCGCAGCCCTCTGAAATTTTTGTTATCTAGACTCATCATGTTGATGAAGCATTGAGAAGAAAGCACAGAAGTTAAAATGAAAAATGATAAACAGAAAGACAAAGTCATCTACCAAATCTTTTTAAATTCCAATTGCCATTTTCTCCCCTTTAATTTGTTACGGATAAAATGCTAGCCTATTAGTAGTAATTCAGATGGCATGTAAAAGAGGGAACCTAAAACAGGATAAGGGGAAAATTTTTATTTTACCTTTAGCAAATTTCTTTTTATTTTACCTTAAACTTAAATGGGCTACACTTTTCTTTCTAATTATTTGAATTTGTATTTAACTTGGAATGAGCCAAAATTTTGAAGAAGATATATATATATATATATATATATATATATATATATATATATATAATATTTTAAATATGTATGTGTCTATCGATTCGGTTCGGTTTTGGTTCGGGTTTTTTTGGTTTAACACTAAACCAAACCAAATGTTATCGGTTTTTTAAATTTAAAATCAAATCAAGTCAAACCAAGCCGGTTTTCGATTTGACTTGATTTACCGGTTCAGATCGATCTTTCGGTCTCATTTAAACACCCCTAGTGTACATTAGACATGGCGGTCCTTACCTTTTACAGTTATACATATTAATATAACCAAAAGTTAAATACATATATAAAAGTTATACAGAGACTAACCTCTTCAAAAGGGTTCGGGGAATGAAGAAGCTTCTTTACATTTTAATGCCTCGTAGTGATGATCCTCACAGGTAAGGTTAACTCCATTTGCTTATGTGATTGATATATAGAGGATTCCTCTCACATATACAAGTGTCAATACACAAATTGAAATCATACACTACCCAAAATCACGGGACCGTCACTTTGATAAAAATCGAAATATGAACTTGAAATGGTAGATATTTGAGTCGATGTGTTACGAATTCAAATTCAATAATTTTTTATTATATTAGAAGCATGAGTGGAAGTGATTTCGTCCACCTTCAACTTTAAAAAAAAAAAAAAAAAATGGACCCCATCACCTCCAAACTCATGTAAAAAAAAAGTGAACTCCGTATTAAAAATCAAACAATATAAAAATTAAAAAAAAGTAGACCCCATATTAAAAAAAATGTAGACCCCATATTAAAAAATCAAGTGGAGGTGGTTTCGTCCTCCACCTCCAACTCATGTTATTAAAAAAAAAAAAAAAAGTGGACCCCATATTAAAAAATCAAGCAATAAAAAAAAAGTAGATCCCCTATTAAAAAAAACGTGGATTACATATTAAAAAATCAAGCAATATCCATATAATTCCAAAAAATCCCCATTTTTTTTTTACTATATTAGAAGCATGAGTGGAGGTGGTTTCATCATCCACCTCCAACTCATGTCATTGAAAAAAAAAACGTGGATCCCATATTAAAAAATCAAGCAATATCCATGTAATTCCCAAAGTATCCACATTAAGTCAACAATGACGGATTCATTGTCACATGCGTATCAGCTCATTAGTGGGAGCAAATGAAATCATTGTACAGCAAAAAATGTGGACTCCATATCATATTATTGCTTTTCTTCAAAAGGTTAAGTGGCAAAACCATACAATTTCCTTTCTTTTCTTATATTAGCCTGAGATCTAATCTAGATATTTAAATGTTGTATTTGTTATTCCGTCATGTCATTTATTTGTTATGTTTACTAATATATATATATATATATATATATACCTCTAATAAATGTGAAAAGAGATTAATGTCGTAAAAGAAAAAATAATATTAAATGGAGATCAAATAATAAATAAGGTAAATTAGTCAAATTATAATTCTAATTGACGTTTCCTTAAAAAAAAATGTGCAAAGGACAACACGAGAAGTAAAATAAGCTAAACCAAGAACATTCACCAAAAATTAAAAAATAGCAGTTTTTCGTTCAAATAGAAAATCAATTTCTACTTTGTTTCATTTTAAACATGTAAAATTAATTTAATAATTTGAACTAGAATTATCCAAATCAAAATTTGATAAGAAAAAAATAAGTATTTTTTAGGTCCAATCTATATACATTAACAGTATAATATTTTACACCTTTAAATTAATCGAATTAAAATTCAAAGTATCAACTGATGCTTAAATATTGTTATTGTTTTGTCTCAAAGAGAGGAAAATAGTTTCCTTTTAAACAAGTTTTCTCTTTTAAAAAGTATTAATAAATTTTTGCAAACTTTGTATTCATAGCAAACACTAATATAATAAAGTTTTGGATACGGAGCACAAACTACAATGTTATATTAATCGTGTTTTGAATATACTATATATATATATATATATATATATATATATATATATATGCATAAAAGGATAGATACACTATAATCCAAAGTATTGGGCCCGTGCCCAGCACAGGCATACGCCAACTAATATGTCTTAGAATAATGAGAGATCCCACATTATCACACTCCATTAAAGGATACAAAAGGTTCTTCCAAGTCTGTGGAGATAACTTTTGGTGAGATACTAAGGTATCATGGGTTTCGGCCTTTTTTGCTTTATTGATTCAGTTCATTTTGATCCGTCCAAATTTAGCTATACTCGCTCATTTGAACCTCTATTGGCGACATCACCTAACGGATGCACATTTGGAATGCGTTAGGGCACAAGTGCTTTTACAAGTCGTGACTAATGAAACAAACACCTATATTACTTCAACAATTATAACTCAACTCAAACTATTACATGAATTAGCAATACTTAACTGAAATACAACGCTAAAGGAAGAATAGGGATGAGAAAACAGAAGATATACAATAGAAGAATGGGGATGAGAAGAAACTCACTTTTCTCAATAATACTCGCATAACTTCTAATTCACAAGTACTGCCCCTTTTAATGGAACCGTTCTCACGCCCTCTACTCGACTTGGATCCCAAATAAACCTGGCCCTATTGCTTATTCTCGACCCAATAGCTCTTGTCAGCCCAATAACTATTTTTGTGACCTTGGTATGCGAACTGCCCTTCTTTTGGGGTGGTCTTTAAATTTTGCCCCTCAAATTGTTGATCTTTAAGTTTTGCCCTTCGCCTAAAACCCACGGGTTCCGGATTCAAACTCCCGCTCAGTCAAAAATTTAAAAAAAAATCGCAAGGCAGAGTTTGAATTTCGCTCTGCCCACTCCGGCAGACTTTTAGTTATGCTTAACTAAAAGTCTGCTTGCCTTGAGGCATATATTTTATTTTATTTTTACTTTTCAAGGCAAACTTTTAGCTATGCCTTGAAGAAATTGTTCCGCCTTATGGGGCATACTTTTGGTTATGTCTTAACTAAAAGTGTGTCTCGTAAGACATCACTAAAAGCATGCCCCATAAGGCGAAACTTTTTCTTAAGGCATAATTAAAAGTTTGTCTTAGGCAAAGTCTATGCCTTAAGGAAAAATTCTGCCTTGTGGGGCATACTTTTGGTTATGCCTTAACTAAAAGTCTGCCCCATAAGGCATAACTAAACTATGTCTTAAGGAAAAGTTTTGTCTTATGGGGCACAAACTTTTAGTTATGCAGGATTCGACATAATTTTAGTTTTTTCTTAAGGAGTGTATGCCGGATCCGGCATACACGCCCTCCAGCCTTGCCTTGCGAAATTATTTTTTTATTTAATGCTTGAGCAGGGGTTCGAACCCAGTACCTCATGTATTCGCCTACCTTTTCAAACGAAGAGCAAAACTTAAAGACCACAAATATGAGGGGCAAAATTTAAAGACCACCTCAAAAGAAGGGCAATCCGCGCAAAAAAATGTCTATATTTGGCTGGACTTGGTTCATAACAACTAGTTTATGAACATCAATTATATTTGTACTCGTAATTAACTAACTGTAAAACATAGAGAGCTTTTTGTAAGTCATTAAGTTTTGTTTTAAAGGTAATCTTGATCATTGAGATGATTCAAAGTAATTAGAAAAATAAAAATAAAAAGCAATGACGAGTCAATTGGATCTTGGAAACATCAGACAATTCTCACACCATACACAAAAAGAAAACTGTAGCCAAAAGCAATTATAAGCTTATGTTATTATATGCAGTTTCTATTAGAATTTTCTTGGAACATTTTAATTTATCCTAACTAATGCAATGAACCCACTGAGAACTTTAACTTATTTATGTACGAAAAAACGTGTTCTTTAGTGATCCATCAGTGGATTGTAGTTGTTAAAGTATATTTGAGACTAAATGTCATTTTGTTTGGTTACACGTACCAAGTGCAGCAGAAAGAAGTAATCGCAGAATACCAAGAATTCATTAACTACAGTGAGTGACAATCGCAGAATCCTTAATTAGTGGCCAGCAACAAAACCTGAATGTGACTATTAATTAAGCGGATGTACAGTGAGTGATTAGTGGTTCTTTTTTATATTCATTCCATTATCTAAATTAAGTGGAAAGGCCAAATGGATTGTTATTATAGCTTTACGTAATATTGATACATGCATCTGGAAACTTGACACATCTGCCGAACCAAGCACACACAAATTAATAGCTATAGCTAAATAAAAGCCACATTTGTGGACTCGGTGAGCGAAGTTATGTGACATATACATGTGCTGGTGGTACGTAGCAAGAACACAGCGTAATAATCGAGGCGCACGTAAGTTGACTAGGACATTACTATTATTGGAAAAAAAAAGAGATTTTTGCGGACTCTATAGAAAGTTTCTTTGTTTTATTGAAATTGGCTTTCAGTTAGTGCATTAATTTTTCAACACAATTAGTTGCTTAGTTTTAGGATAAATTTGAATTTCAAATTTCTATTACATATTTTAGTTTGTTGAGATATTTTAGTCTTTTTGGATTCTTGTTAAGCTCTTCAATCCGCACATAAGACGATTCCTCTTTTTATACTCAATTATGTAAGAGTCCAGCTAGCTCGTCTATGTCTGGCAGTTTAAGTCTTGACTCACCAGCTTCTTTTCAATCCAAGAGCTGCATGATAAGAAAGTTCTTGATCTCGGCAAGCTTCAATTAGTTAAATAGATCAAGAAGGATTTTCTATAAATTATATGTTTTAAGTTGGCTATTTAAAACCCGTTATGCTTAATAAAATTATTGAAAGGCCTTTTTAATCATTCTTCAAATCATTTTTGCTGCATCATCTTTTAAAAAATCAACAGTTTTCTGCTCAATCAAAAGTCAAATGTTTGCATCAATGCAGCCTCTCTAGTAAATGGCAAGTTGTTGTCAATAATAACTATATTGAAGGTGAAGAATGTATTTTAGAAGGCAATGCAATCCTTCTTTGTTTCTTCATGCATAGCAAAGTGTACTCTTGAAGAGAATGGTTTCACCCCTACATTCTAATGTTCAATCAGGACCATGATTCAAAGACAGCTAACTATGTCAATTAAAGGTGTGAGTTCACAAGACTTCTTTCAACTTTATTTGATTTCATACCTACTATGTCATTGACTCAAGTCTTTATTCTGCACAAAAGAGAAAATATTTTATATTCATCTTCATGGACCGAGACCACTTTAATATAAACAAGAGTTAGCATCTAAATATCTGGCACCAGCTACACAATCAGAAACCATACGACGAGTTAATCGTAAGTCTTATAGGAGACTAAGAGGAGGGCTTGAACTGAGGTTATGACATGGAAGCTTTACATATTTGGAGAATAAGTATGTGTCAACCTGCTTTTGGGAGTTCTAACAGCTTACAACTGTCTCAGCTAGTTGGTGACTTGTCCTAAAACTATTTTACAATGACGGATTTTACAGTATACAATCTTCTACAGTTGTTACATCTTATGTCATGATCTCTAGAGCTTCTCTGGTTTGTCCAAGTATGTTAAATACTGTTGCTGCAATGGAAGATGGTGTGAGGCCAGCTTCCGCCAACTGATCAGCAGGAGATCCATGGTCAATGTATCGATCAGGAAGAACTATTGGTCTCCACTGCACAAAATAAACAAGTGACAGTTGAGAAAATAACCAAATGCACACTACATAAAATGCACAAAATATCTTCAGGAGAGTTTTACCTTCAACTTGCCATCAAGAAGCCCATCTAAGGCCATAAACTGAACAACATGCGATCCAAAACCTCCAATTGATCCTTCTTCAACAGTGATCAGTACCTCGTGTGATTTTGCGAGGCTCCTTATGAGAGCACGGTCTAGTGGTTTGCAGAAACGCGCATCTGCAACTGTTACTTGTAAACCACGAGATTCTAACACAGCAGCAGCAGCCAAACAGCTCTGCACAGCTGAGCCATATCCCAATAAAGCCACTCTCTCCCCTTCAACCAATATCCTGCCTTTTCCAACCTGAAAATATTTGTTACAGGAAAAATCAAATGTCATTACTCAGTCGACAGCATTAAAGGCATAGTGGAGATTGAAAATGTACCTCAAGGGGAGTTCCTTTGTTTCCAACGGGAAGCTCTACACCAATCCCATTTCCTCTTGGGTATCTGAAACAACTTGGTCTGTCATCAATGGCAGCAGCAGTTGCTACCATGTGAAATAGCTCGGCCTCATCAGAAGGAGCCATTACTACCATGTTAGGAAGACATGCCATGAAAGTAACATCAAATGCACCACAATGTGTAGGACCATCTGCTCCAACAAGACCTGCTCTGTCCATGGCAAACCTCACTGGCAGCTTTTGCAAATCAACGTCATGCACTACCTGGTCATAAGCCCTCTGCATGAAAGATGAATAAATTGCACAGAAAGGTTTAAGGCCTTCACAAGCCAATCCAGCAGCAAAGGTTACTGCATGTTGTTCTGCTATTCCAACATCAAAACACCGTGTGGGGAAGCGACGGAGGAAAAGGTTCATTCCAGTCCCACCCCCCATGGCAGCATGGATTGCAACAATGTCTTTATCTGCTTCTGCTTCTGCAATTAAAGCCTCTGCAAAATATGTTGTGTACGACTGAGTCTTGGCACTGGCTTTGAATTGCTTTCCTGTTGCTGGATCAAACTTGGCTACACCTGCAAGCCATAAACAGATTTAAACATTCATGCTTTCTATTTAAACAAGAATGACCTTTGTGAGACAAAAAAGGAAAAAACAGAACAAAACAGCAAGATAAGTGATTGCTTACCATGATACTTGTCTGCAGCTCTCTCAGCATATGGATAACCTCGGCCTTTCTCGGTGACAACATGGATCAGTACTGGACCTGTTGTTTTAGTACTTCTAACCTCCTTGAGAATAGAAATAAGGTCATCAATGCTGTGGCCATCCACAGGACCGATATAATATAGTCCAAGTTCTTCAAACAATGTTGATCCAGAACCACTGATCATGCCACGAGCATATTCATCAACTTTTGCAGCAAGCTCATGCATAGGTCCACCAATCTGCTTAGTAACTCCCTGCACCAATTTCAATCACATATAAGCCAATCCAGTTTCTTCACTAAAAAAAAACTTATTCAATTGTTTCTATCAGTATGCAAACCTTAGCGACTTCTCTTAGTTCTCTGAGAGGCCTATTAGATTGCAATCTGCTCAAAGCACTACTTAGAGCTCCAACAGGAGCAACTGGCCCATCCAGAGTAGCAGTAGGTAAAGAAACTTGTCTATTGTCGTTTAAAATAACAATCATGTCAGAGTCCAGGTAACCAGCATTATTCATGGCTTCATACGCTTGACCTGCTGTCATCGCACCATCACCTATTACGGCTATAACATTGTTGTTTCTTCCTTTTAGATCTCTTCCAACAGCCATCCCTGATCATTCAATCAAACCACTTTTACAGTCTGGATAACTAAAATTACAGACTCCATACTTGAAGAAGATTAATGTTGAGTTGAGGTACCAAACTTTTAAAAGAGTGGAGCTATAAAGGTTAAGATTCATGTACATTTATGATGAATACATCTTATATCACCAGAAGAGCAAGACATAGGCCAAGTGACATTAACTTGCATGAATGTAAGGATACCAATTTAAATAAAGCCTCAACATTTATATCACCAAATAAAACCCTTACGTGGATTTGGATTATTACTTATGTTCAAAGTGATATACAAGATACATCCAATCCATGTTTAAGGGGGAATCGATTCAAGTATCACAAGTCTTGTTCTGTATTGAACTCAGTGCACAAGAGGGGTAGAATGGATATATACCTAGGCCTGCTGAGATGGTGGTGGAACTGTGGCCAGTGCCAAAGCAATCATATTCACTCTCCGACCGCTTAGTAAATCCTGCAAGTCCATTTGTCTGTCTTAATGTTGACATCTTCTCCCTTCTACCAGTCAAGATTTTGTGAGGATAAGACTGCAACATTCAAACCACACCATCAAAATGAGAATACTAATAACCCCACTAATCAAGATTCTGTTAGTTTACCATATCTTTTTGTTTTTTTTGGGTAATGTTAGTTTACCATATCAATCACAAAAACCAAAAACAAGATTATCACCTGATGACCAACATCCCAAAGGATCCTATCTTGGGGAGCATTGAAGACATAATGAAGAGCAACTGTAAGCTCAACAACACCAAGACTTGAACCAAGGTGACCCCCAGTCTTTGATACATTGAAAATTGTATCTGATCTTACTTCATCTGCTAGTTGTTTAAGTTCCTACATCAAAATTAATATGAGATTTTAAGCACATAATTTGTTGAGTCATTTTTTTTGAACCATCATATATACCTTTTTTCATGGAGACAAGCAAATGACATATAAAATTTACCTTTAGAGAAAGATTTTTCATATGAATGGGATAGTTGATAGTGTCCAGAATAGGTGTTGGTGGTCTCTGTGTGTAGTATTCTCCTGATTCTGACAATGATGCCTGAACCACACGTGACCTTTTCTTCACCTTCATGATGAATGAGTACAAAAAACAACCATCTCACTCAGCACTATTTAATCTCAAACTGACAATTGATAACTTAAATATCAATAAATTTACACCAATTTTCACATCTTAAATCAATGACAAAGAGACAAGAGAATCCATCAGATATCATCTTTGATCTGACAGCTATATGCAGCTCAAAAAAAAAAAAAAAAAAAAAAAACATATCTTTCCAATCTCAATGAAGAAATAGCAAATATTACTTCCAAATAAACCTAAATTTATTGAATCAATCACCATTTATAAGAAAAATAAAATAAAAAATACTATAGTACAGGCAATCAGCATAAAAATAACTACACATAGGAAAAGTGTAGTCCTTTTTGTATGAGTTAACACAGAAAAGCCTTCAACAGAAAGATGGTTCATCATCAATTTAAAACCCACAAGCAACCAGGAACAGAGCTACATAGGGCCGAGGACCCGCTGTTTCTGCATGGTCAAAATTATTTTTTATTTATATATAATTGATGTTGAACGCCCTTTACTTTTTTTAATATTTTGAACCCTTGGCGAATATGCTGGCTCAGCCACTGCAAGCAAGTACTCAACATGAGCATTCTACCAAGTCCCAAAATAGTTCAAATCCTACTTTACCCAATCAAAAGAGAAACTACAAAAGAAAAGGTTGAAACCTGAGTAAGCTTGTGTTGGAACTGAAACTGCAGATCTGTTCCATTAAACCATTCAGATAAAAAAGGACTCTGCTTTGAAAGATCTGAAACTACTGTCCTGTTCAAAATCCCTGGAAATGCATATGCACACAAAGCCATAATTTTGTTTGTATGTATGTTTCAATGAAAATCCACAAATTTATACAGAGTTTTCTTGATAATTACTTGGAACAAGAAAATTCTAATAGTGTTGTTTTCTTGACTTTTTTTTTTTTTTTTTTTTTTTTTTAACAATCAAATCTTGAAAATTGACCCAAGAAATTAGGATGTGATTGAAGAATGGTAAAAAAAAAAAAAGAGTCTTTATAAAAGGATGAAATGCTAATCCAATGTGGGGATTGGGAAGAATGGTTAAGTACAGAGAGCAAAGTGATGTGAAGGTACAGTTGTGTGTATGAAACTATGAATATATAGGAGTATGTAGCATCGAATTTAGCTTGGCTATGAACTGAAATCTTCAAAAAGTTGCATTACTTTCTATTGGGCCACGTCAGCAGAAATCACAAATAGATAGAAAGATGCGATAATGGTATCTATTGATTGGGAGGGAAATAAATGGGGAGGTGGAGAAAGTGGTGTTACTGTGTCACTTCCTTTAATTTTATCTCTTTGTAACAACTATTTAAGTATTCCAAATTTATCGTCTGCCTAGCTCAAATTCATATTCAGTAAGATTATTTAAAACTCATTAAAAGAAAAAAGAGATAATTTCAGAAGAAATATAGATTTGATTTCATTTAGTTTTTTGGGTAATGGAGAGGAATTATTAGTCAAGATGGACGATTACAAAATGAATTAAACAAAGAATACATCAGTAAGGGCAAAATTGTCCGGTTATAACTTTTTTATATTAATAAAATGATATTAAAAGAATTGTTACAAATAAATCAAAATAAGAGAGATTAGCGTAATATCGTAAACCATAAGGGAGGTGGGTGTGATAAGGTCAAACCTGAGGGAGGTCTCCGAAATTATCCCAAGAAAAAATGCTCACTATCTAGACCTTTTAAACTATCAAGAGATGGAATTCGAAATTTAATTAAAGGTAAAGAAATCTCATTAATGTTATCATGGTGTCACTTCGAGTTGACTCGTGCTTTTATCTTGTCTTTCATTGGAGTATCAGATTATCCACCGCTGTATTTTAAATTTTATACAAAGTATACTCCTCATTAAGATATAAAATAATATCTCGATACTTGAAAATATATACACTAAAGTTCGATATTTGAAATATTGGAAACGTAACTTTAAGAAATTTTCGATAAAATAATTTCTTTTAACTCACAAAATTTTAGCTCTTTTTCAACTTCACATCAAACAGTTTTTTTTCCCCCAAATATTCCAAATGCCTACTTCATTCTCCCAAAAGATGAAAGAGTTTGAAATAATTGTGGTAACTAAACATTATTCAGAGCCCGTTTGGATTGGCTTATAAGTTGCTTGTAAGCTGTTTTTAGCTTTTTTAAGTGTTTGGCTGCCCAACTTAAAGTCATTTTGTGCTTAAAATAAGCTCAAAAAAAATAATTGGGCCCATTTGACTTAGCTTATCTAAAGCGGTTTATAAGCTGAAAACAGCTTATAAGCCAAAAAAAGTAAGTTAGACTACCCCAACTTATTTTTTTTAGCTTATAAGCTGTTTGCAGCTTATAGGCATAAGTCCATCCAAACATGCTCTCAAAATAACATTGGATTTTATGTGGAGGGTAAATCCCCTTACCAAACGGCTGCATGATTAGGAATATATGGATAAGAGTAATTAAAGACCAAAAATACTTTTAGGGGTCGTTCGGTGAACAAGTTACATAGGATTTATAATGATCCGGTTATAATAAGGGGATTAATGACAAAATTATTTAGTGAACTACTTTTATTAGTAGATGTTTAATTTATTGGGCGAATAACTGGATACATAAGGTATATATAAAATATGTGTTTGGTTTTATATTAGATAAGTTGAGATAAACTTTTATATCAATTTTAACGTTATAATATCATAAAGGACTTTGAAAGAAGAGTCTTGGAGAACGGTATTGTGATCATTTTGATATTTTATCATCGGACTAGTACTCCATGTATTGTTATCCACATTAAAGATGATATAACTAATCTCAAGATAGCTAAATATATTTCATATTAAAAGATGATCCCTCATTTTAACCAAGAATTCTTATCTCCTATCCGGCAAATCAAATGACCTCTTAAAGTAAGTATCTTGATGTTATTATTCACCACGTAATCTCTATATAATTGTCCATCGCATAAATAATTTATGCATTATAAATTAATTGTTATACTTTTCACTATTGATTACCTAAGATTGTATCTGTTGATTGGCAAATAGAAAGAAGTTTTCCCAATTCCCACAAGGCCACAACCATAAAGAAAAATTTCATTGTTTCACAGTAAAAAAAAAAAAAAAGATCCGTATTTAGCTATTCACTTTTTGATGGAGCTCTATTTGTAGAAAATTCTAAAAATATGAATCATTCAGTAGTTCATTGTTGAAAAACATGTAGGGTCATTGCACTAAGAATAGCAAAAGGGCATTGAAAATTTTGTGGTTCTAATTGAAACATAGTACTATCTTCTATTTTTTTTTTTCAAATGAAAGTGGACACCAATTGAAACAAGTCAACCAAAGTAGAATCAGATCAGCATTTTGGAACCTAATTATGTCCTGTTTTACCATGGACATATATATATATATATATACTAGTTTCATGAGGCCCGTGTTAAGCCCGGGCCCAAACTCAAAATATAAACGTAGATATTTTAATTAAAAAAATATAATTTTTGTTACACTTTCTTACCGTATAATAATTAAAATTTCAAATAAAAATATTTCCAATATATAAAAGAAAAACTTTCATTTAACTCCTTTTAACATCTTTAACTTTCATTTTGATGAAATTATTTACTTCAAATCAGATGTGGAGCCAGAATTTGAAATTGATAAGCTTCGAATCGTAATTTTCTTAAGTTACTTAGTTATAAATTAATAATATATACATACTCAATGAACTATTAAGACACATAAAAGTTTTTAATCAAAGCGCTACCGAATCCGACCAAACCCGTAGCCGACACTCTAACTCTACTCTGCTTCAAACTCATTTCGTGTTTATTTTGAACTCATTTAAGATTTAATAATGTATTTTATTTTCACCTGTATTAGACAAATTCATGTTTTCATCTTCTAGAATCATCTAATACACCAAAAAAATTCATGAACTCCAAATTTATACTACAATATTTATAATCTTAGTTTCGAGTTTTTACACAAATAAACCTAACGATCTTACAAGAATATTAGAGTAATAAATAATAATTAAAGTACATTGATAAAGTAAAAGATTTTAAAACTATACTTAAACATAATTTTAGGCCAGATGTTTATAACCTCATATGATCTCGCTAAAGAAGTAAAATACTTGAAGTTTAATAAAAGATATAGTAAGACCTAATAAATGCTCCAAAAAAAAAAAAAGATTCCAAAGTTGCCTAAATTTTACCAGAACATATAAAAATAAATAATATATTCCCACTGTCCCAAAATAATTGTCATGTTTTGTTTTTGGAAGGCAATTTGATTAATCTTCAGAGTTATATTAGATTAGATTAATTCAATATTTTAAAATTTAAATATTAAAAAACTATATGAATAATAATATGAATTGCAATACTTTTAACAATATAATGATTTTTTAAAAAAATATTATTTAAAATTATGTAATTTAATTTTCAAACATGACAAATATTTTGAGACGAAAGAGTAATAATAATTTAAAAGAGATTCACAAAAAATTACTTTGATATCAAAATGACCAATTATGCAAAAGTGAGAAAGCAACAACAACAGCCAAGTATGCAACTTTAATACCCCTGTGGGTCCCTATGGGCTGGCTGTGAAGATGACAAAAATAATAAGTCCAATTACGTTGGCCCAAATGAGAAATGAATTGAGGGCAATATGCAGGGGTGGAAAAGCAACACACGTGTAGATGCCTGATAGGATCAAATCCTTATGATTTGCGCTTATATATATATATATATATATATATATATATAGTTAATATATATATGGCAACGAAACAATATGTGACAGTGTTGTTTCTTTGGGTTTAATGGTTTTGAAAAAGGTTGTGATCTGTTCGGACATAAACTTTATATTTTCCATAAGTTGGTAAAAGTTGAAGCTTTTTTATGAAATTGGTAATTCACTTGGATACATTTTCAAACTAGTAATTTTAAAATTTCAGTTGAACTTCAGATATATAAACTTAGTAGGAAAAAGGGTGAAAATACCTCTAAAATATTGAAACTGATTTGAATTTGCTCTTTCACCTATGGGACCATGCATGTTCTTAACTTTAATTTTTGAGTTAAAACCTAATAGATTCCAATTGTCCTTAATGGTAATTTTGGGGTTCAAAATGCCCTTTTTAACGAAATTATGATATGACATATGTGGGGCTTTAATTAAATAGGTGACACAGATTTTTAATTTATGTTGCCCCAATCATGAATAACCTAACTTATCCGAGTCAATCCAAAATGATTAGAAAATATGTTTTTGTACTCAGTTCATTTGATGCTTCACGTTTGCGACTGAATGGATTCAAAAGACAACAGTGTCTTCTTCGTTTAGAGCTGTGATTTATGGTTCAAAACTGATGTAAACAAGTTTCAACTGATTCCAGATTTAGGATCAATTCAGCTTTTTCATCCTTTAATAATGTGGATTATTAGAAATTCAGCCCCAGCATTTGCAAACAAATAAATTGGGATGGGCTGGGTTATTTATGGGTTGCAGTGTAATATCCCCATGGACCATTAAATTAGTACAACCTATTTAATTAAAGTCTCACATATGTCATCTCATAATTCGTTAAAAAGAGGGACATTTTTAACTGTAAAGAGTAATTGGGTCCGATAGGTGGAAGGAGTGACATTTTTAACCCGAAAGTTATTGTTAAGGTCGACTATGATCCAATAGGTCTCTAGTTCGAGTCCTGAGTATGGACAATTCCTTGGAAGGGGAGCGCTTCCCCCGAATGAATCCTACACGGCGCGATTCCGGATATAGTCGGACTCCAATGCTGGGACCGGACACCGGGTGGAAAACCAAAAAATTGACCCAATAGCTGGAAGCAAGAAAATTTAAATCATTTTAAATACATCGGTAAAGGGTCAAAAGGCCCTTAAAGTATGCGACATTCACCACATTTACCCTCCGTTAACAATTTGGCACAAAAATCTCCTGCCCTAACTTAATTAGGCCAAAAATGCTCGTATTGTTACTTAATTGAGTCAAAAGCTTCCTACAAAACCAGACATAATTAAAAGACTAGTAAAAGCATCTTTGGACCTCCACACATACACTAAAGACATACTTGATCCAACTTAATTCAAAACTGTTATACTATAACTTGTGAAGTTGCATTTATATAAAACAGTTTGATTAAATTGTAGTAAATAAAAGAAAAGAATAATAGTTTGAAGAAAAGAATAACAAAAAGTTTATATTAATATTAATAAAAGAATAACTGACTGAAGGAAAGAGTAACCAAAAGAATACCTCAAAGTAACAATTCCTTTTTTTTTTTTTTTGGCTGAAAGGAAGAAAAATAAGAGTACATGCAAATACAAATTGAGATAAGTCTAAACGGTATTATTTCCAAATTGCAGGTTTGAGATGCGTCTTAACGATGCAATCTCGAAATTATCTTTTTTTAACAACGTAATCGCAAATATCGGGGGAGTCTCCCAAAATATAGATTCTCCCAGCTCTTGTTCTCCTGCCTTTGCTCCAATTCCTGTCATATTATGTGCCACTTTGTAGGCTTCCCTGTATATGTGGCTCACTGTTGTTACTCTCAGGGTTCTCATTAGGTACTTGCAGTCAGATAGAATATTTGTGTTAGTTCTATTAAGAGTTCCTTCTTGTAGTTGGGTTACCAATTTTGTCGATGGAGTTACATGTTAGTCTTTTTTTTTTTTTTTTTTGCATTTTAACTTTAAACCAATAATTATATTAGTAAATGTGTGTCCTACTTCAATTCGGAAAAGATTGCGAAATAAAAATATTTCCTCTTTTATTAGGATAAAAAAATTATCGTTATTTAAATGAAAATTAATGATGCAGTTACTATGACCTTATATATATGACATATATGATCAGTTTAAAAAGTATATGAGTTATTCTATTTTAATTGATAAAATGAGATTAAGAAGAAAAAAGGATTACTTCCCACTTTTTATTAGTTGAGGGATTTTATAAAAGAAAAGAAACAAAAAAAAAAAGAGTACTTTAAAAATAATAGTATTAAGAAAAGAATGTGCTTATGTGATGCCTTAAATTGGGTAGAAAATTTCCTATAATTTAATCAACTAGCTTCAAAAATGATAATTCACTAGTTGTTGAATAATTGCATTTAGGAACTAAATTTTGAATCAAATATGCCCTTAATGTATATGTGTAGGTCCAAATACGCTCTTATTGGTCTTCTAATTATGTTCAGTTAAGTTCAGTGTGAAATAAGAGCGTTTTTGCAAAGATAGAGGCCTTTTCTTAGCCAATTAAGTAACGACAAGGTCATTTTTAGGCCAAACTATTAACGGAGAGAATATGTGACTAATTTTGCATACTTTAAGCACATTTTTAACCCTTTCCTATTTAAAACATTAGAGATATTTTTTAAACTTTTCCAACTATCTCCAATATTCATGGCAAAAAATAAGACACGGATACTCGAATTAATTTTCTTGAACACCATATAAAGAGAGATAGCAACTTTGCTAGATATCTTCATTTCGCTTTCTTTCTTTTTCTAATCGTTTAAGAAAACAAAAAGTGCAAGTATAAAGAATAATACTAGATATTTTCATTTCGTCTACTTTCTTTTCATATCGTTTACACAAAAAATGGTGCAAGTGGAAAGACCGTATATACTACTGCTGTTATGTAATCCTTCAAGTAACAAGTTTTCTTGTTTAGTTCGTTTAAGAAATAATGATAATTTTTTAAAAAATTTAAAAGAATTAACTTTATATTTCATATTTATCCTTAATGAAAAAAATTAACCACATAAATGTATAGTATATCTAAGGCAGGTTCAAAAGTTATATAGCCATAAAGGCTATAATATATTTTAGACCACAAATTTTAATCTTTTTTATTTATTTCTTAAAGCCATTTAAGCCATGTTAAATTGTAGGGTTAAAAGTGGTTTTGGCTCTTCAATTATTGATAAACACTAATCTTAATGCTTATTATATTTTATTATGACATTTAACATTCAATTATGTTTTATCCCTTTCTAAATGAATAGTGAATACTCTCAAATGTTCATAATTATTAATGGTTTCATTGATTAATTATTCATGTGTTATGTCAAATTTTAATTGTTACTCTATATTTGAAGGTAATATAATTCTAAGTAGCCTAAATATGACATATTAATTAGTTATATAAAGGGACCAAACACACACAATTGAAGGTCAAATATGTTGAATCATATATTCCAAGGATCAAATTAAAACATATCAATAATTAAGGGCCAAAAATGTTAATATCCCTAAATTAAATGGAGGGAGTATTAGTTACTGAACAGTGCTCTTAGCAAAATCCGAGGCCTATACCAAGCCACGTGTGACATTAAAAAAAAGGCTCTTAGAACCGCACGTTTTGGTTTCGCACAATTTAGTTATTTATATATCACTATTAATTATTCAACTTTTATCCTACATAAATACATAGATTTCCTCATAGTTTTATAAATGTATTAGTTAGCGGGTTTTTAAATTATAAACTAAATATCGTTTTAATTTTACACATGAATAACTTAGTTAGCGGGTTTTTAAATTATAAACTAAATACCGTTTTAATTTTATATATGAATAACTTATCTTCGAACCAGTTACAAAACGTGATATTACTTAAACAGGATTTGATACCTGCATAACTCACGTCCAGTGACGGAATCATAATTTTTATTAAAGGGGTTCAAAATATGAAAAAATAAATACACGACGAAGCTATAGGAAAGGGCTACAATTAAAATCTAAACCTACGATAGCGTATCAAAACAATATACAAAGGGTCTCAAACAATACTTTACTTGAGGTAATATCACATGTCAACAAGCGTAGAAGACTAAACGGTCTCTTTTATCATCTTCTTATTTTTCTTTCCTCTTTAACCTAAGTTTTAATAGTTCACGTAAGTTAGAAATATTTGTTCATCTATTTCAAATTAACTGATTGGTATGAAGATTACCAATTTAATTTATTAATATAGTTCTTCTCTTTAACATTTTTCTTTTATGATATATTCTATTAGAAGTAACAAGTACAAGTATATATTTATTAGTGACATTCATCGATAATGTTGCATTTAGTTTTGTTTATAACTTTTTAATTATTAAGCAAAAAAAAAAAAAAAATCACAACTTCCATTTTTTTTATTGGTATTGCATTGGCCATTAGGTGATTTGTCAAAATACCGAAAATTAATCGAACCGAACCGATACCGAAGAAAAATCGAGACAATGGAACGGTTTCGAAAACTCTAATTTTGGTTATACAAAATAAAATAACCCAAAATTGGTATGATATAAATTCTATAAAATAACTGACCGAACTGTACCATTGACACCCCTACATATATGTCATCTCATAATTTCCTTAAAAGGAGGGTCATTTGCACTTTTGCCTATCTTGTGTTGGTCTTTAATTTTTGCCCTTCAAAATCGAACTTATGCCTAAAAAGGCATAAGTTACGCATCATAATATCCACAAGTCATACCATCGTCCTTAAAGAACTTATGCCCCGATAGGAATAAATTTGAATTTAAAAGGGAAAAAATTAATGATCAGCCCATTTCAAGGGCAAAAATTAAAGAACAATCCATTTGAAGGGTAAATCGTGCAATTACTTGTTAAACGGAGGGACATTTTTAACCGTAAAGAGCAATTGGTCCGATAAGGGGAAGAAGTGACATTTTTAATGTGAAAATTAACTTTAAGGACAATTATGATCCATAGGTGGAAGCGGGGCAAATTTAAATCATTTTTGATACATTGGCAAAGGGTCAAAATGCCCTTAAAGTATGCAAAATTCACCACATTTGTCCTCTGTAATAGTTTGGCACAAAAATGTCCTCTGTATAATTACAATTAGGAACTAAATTGGACCTTCCCTTAATATATGCATGTAGGTCTAAATACGCTCTTATTAATCGTCTAATTATGTTGGTGTGAAATAAGAGCATTTTTTGGATCATACTATTAACGGAGGACAAATATGATGAATTGTGCATGCCTTAAGGACATTTTTTACCCTTTTTCGTTAATAAATTAGAGATATTTTTGTCCCCTTTTCCGAACTAAGTATCTCCAATATTCATGGCAAAAAATTAGATACGATTCTCGAAGTATTTTTCTTGAGCACCATATAGAAAGAGATAGCAACTTTGCTAGACATCTTCCTATCCCTCTCTTTCTTTTTCAAATCGTTTTAGAAAACAAAAGGTGCAAGTATAAAGAATACTACTTAGATATTTTCATTTCGTCTTCTTTCTTTTCATATCGTTTACACAAGAAATGTTGCAAGTGGAAAGAACGTATATACTACTACTGCTAAGTTATCCTTAACGTAACAAGTTTTCTTATTTAGTTCGTTTTAGAAATAATGATAGTTTTTTTAAAATTTAAAAGAATTAACTTTATATTTCATATTTATCCTTAAAAAATAACTTTAACCATGTATGAACAATGTAATTTTCCGCCGAAGGGGATTCAGATGAACCTCCTACGCCCTTCTCGGCTCTGCCCCTGCTCACATCCAAACCAGCTACGAAACAATCCCAGTCTATTGAACTTCATTCTATTTTTTTTATTTCCCATCAAATTTTCCGATATTTAATTGTGGTCCGACTAAATTCGAATTATCGTAAAAAAAATTATATAAGGGATAGCTTCACCTGTTAAAAGAAGCAGAAACTACCATTAATGTGAGCTTGATTTACAAAGATTTGGTTTAGGTTATTCTTTCATGTGATCCTAACTAAAACACGTGGGGAAGGCTATAGTTATTTCATGTAATGGGGGAGTAAACTCACACAAGCTCTGGTTTTAAACTTTTAAGTTTATATCCAAAAACACTCTCTTACAATTACTATTCTATAAGTGTTAATTTTGTACAGTATTCGGTATTCGTTCTGAATTCGCATAATTCGGAAGAAGTCTCCCTTTTAAGGAATGAAATTTTGACCTGTTAAATTAGATTTTATTCTCAAAATTCGAATGCCACATATTTGATAGTCATGTATATTTGCCGTTCGCTCAACTAAAAGTATGATGATTAGACATTATTGCATTTGCTTCACAATATGAATTCAAATGTCAATTTTAATTGTTTCAAAAATAATTAACGTATTAATAGCACTATAAATCACTATCTTCTTAAACCTAAGCTTTTTTTTTTTTTTTTTTGTGGAAAACTATTTGATATTTTCTTAGTTAAAGAAATTACGACTATCCCAGATAACAGGAATGTTATCCTTTTTTCTTTTTTTTTTTTAGTTTGACACGTGTTCTAAGACTGTTTGCAAAAATGTTCTTTAATTTACAGTCTAGTACTGTTTTCTTTTCTTAATTCAAACAATTTTTTGCATAAACAATGTTAAGTCTTTACGGTCTAGCTAGTATATATTCTTTTTTCCCTCCTCCTCCTACTTCTTCGTGTTATTATTTTCTTTTATTTTGATTTAATTAGTGTTCCCGGTCCACTTTTTCCACAGATATCACTACTAAAAAAATTCTATATATTTTCCCATTAATTTTCTACTGAAAAATGTTTAGTGGTTATTTCATACTGAATGTCGATGGGAAAAAATCTAAATAGTAGTATTTTTACAAGGAAAAAATAGGAAGTTTCTCAGCGTTTTAATGGAAACCTGTTTCCCACCATGCGTTTTCCCAGTAAGTTGGTTTGGTGTGAATGAGGTGGAAAATCATGTTTTAAAGCACAAATTTCTCACTGAATGTCGGTTAGAAAAACCTTTATTTCTAGTCGTGTATAATTAATTCTGAGGATAAGTGGATAGCTTGCCCACTATTATTCATGCTAATTCATCAACTATACTACCAACATTTCTTACACATCTAATGGCATTTCGACAAATTAAACTTGTGACTGTACCTTTATATCCATGACCATCCGGTAGTCTACTTTAGTTTTTCCATAATTAATTACGTACTTAATATACTATTTGCTATAGATTATCCTCTACTTTACTGCAAATAGAGAAATTTTCTTCCTCGTCTATAATAATTTTCATTATTTCATAATAAGAAGGTCCATATATAATGTAGCTGTAGTCTGTAGACTCTTGATTTATCAAAAATATATACTATTAAGAAAAATGTGAAAACATATGAAATCAGTAAAATACTTGTTGAGAAACATCCAAGGTCGTCATGTTTACTTCCACGTCATAGAAGACAAAACAAATTAAAGTTGTACTGATGATGAATTGATGATAGCAAAAGAACTTCAAAAATTATTCATGTTATTTAAAACGTGTCCATTTTTTTTATTTTTTTTAAGAAAGGGGAAGCAGTAGAATAAAACATCTTGGGACAAAGCTAGGATTACTATTTTACCATAGTATTTGTTGAAGTCTTGAAACAAGTTATTGAAGAACTTTAATTTGCTATGTTATGTTATCTTATGGTATATATCTTATGTTATGTTATGGGGGAATGACACCTTAATTTCATGAAACCTAAAATGGACCTTGCAAAATTATCAACCCTATAGCAGGGGCTTCAAGTAACACTAAGTATGACATATATGTGCTCTTTTGAAATTAAAAATAATTCGAGAGAGGTTAAAAATGAAAGTAATAATTAATTCAATGTATATCATCACAGCAGTTTTTTCATGGATAAAATAGGAAGTTCACTTATACAATTAGCACATTTACCAGAAAGGGATGTCGATCAAGTAGATAATGCTTTGGCTAATCTATATCTATATATAATATAAAGCTAGACATAGACAAGGTGATGTGGCATCCTTTATGGCCTCCAATGCTAGTTATCTATTATTCCCTTTTTTTGACACTAGTGAATTTATCCACGCTTCGCGCGGAGTAAAAGAATCTCACTAAATTTAGGATTTATTCTTTTTCGAATACTCAAATATTAAAATAAAGTTATATTTTAACAAAACTAATTTTATTTTTAATTATTCCTCCTATCAAAAGTAATCTAAGCAGAAGAAATTATAACTCCAACCAAAAGGTCCTTTTACAAAACTTAAGGTATCAAATGCTAAACCAAAATCACATAAAATCATCTTCTGTATATTTATCATAAGCAATAAGTGAAAAAATATATAGAAAAAAATAGCCTCCATGGCAGCAACTAAAATAAAAAATAAATAATTCACAACACATTTTGTAGACGTGGAGTGGTGGAAGTGTGTGTAGTTCACAATACTCATCAAGTTTTTCATTTTTATAACTTCTAGTTACAAAAAAAATTGAAATATATGTTCTTTTATTTATGTGATCTGTATTCTTACCAAATCAGATGCTTTACCTTTGAAGTTTGAATAGAAACATTGTCTATTATAGCCAATAATGTAGTAATTTTCCAGATCATCATAAGCAATATTGTTTGCAGCCTGCTGGCAGAAGATGGCAGTCCTTTGGCTATATATATATGTCAACCGAAGTCACCTTTTTATTAGTTTTTACTACTCGAGAGAAATGAATGAATGAGCAACAAAAATCCAAACAATTTCTTAAGAAATGCACCTTATTGTACCGCCGTTTGAAAATAAATACACTGACAAAAGTCCACCAATTTTTTACTCATACTCACAACCCCAATATCCTGGGTTCATAACATGATAAGACTAAATGAAAATGTACCATGAAATGCTATATTCGTTTGGTGCTTAGGTCAAGTGTATATATAGTGGTGCTCAAGCTCTTTGATAAGCTTATGGAGCCTTTTAAGTTTCCAAGACTCATAACTGGACCAAGTAATATTGTAACTGAAAGAATATATTCAGCCTATTGAGGTTTGTCAAGGAAGGCAACGGACAAGGCATAGAGGCTGCATTAACAACCCCACGATTACATGCATGAATCCCACAAATACAAGTATTAACCCCACTTTATTAGAGGGACTTAATAGCCTATTAATTGAATAAGATTGATTGAATTATAATGATAAAAATAATAGGGTAAAAATCTAAAAAAAGGAGAAAAAAGATAAGTAGGAATGCTAGTCATAGAGAGGTGCCACATCACCTTGTCTATGCTTAGCTTTATATTATATATAGATTTTTTGCATTGACTATATTTAAAATCCTATGTAAAGGCAATAAACATTGTAGTAAATATAAATAATCAATGAATTAATAAAGAGTTGTAAGGCAGCAGGCATGAGCATTACCTACAGAATGAGGGGGTTGTGAAGAGTCAGGTTGTAAATGCAATAAAGAAAAGTAAATGATAATAAAGAGTCTAGGATGAATTCATCTTTAATTGCAATACAAGAATTTATTTCTTTTTCTAAAATCCCCCTCTTTCCTAATACTTCTTCCGTTTTCTTCCAAATCTGCAGCCTTCTTTATCTGCACTTCTTTTTTCTTCTTTTCTGTTTACTTGATTTTGATTAGGTTTTGTGTTAAAATATGTATTTGAGACATTTTTCAACTAAAAATTTTTAGATAAATTTTGTGTATTAGATATGTATTTGAAACCTTTTTCAACTAGAAATGCTTACAATTAGAATATCAACTGTTATCACTCTTTTATGTTATTTTTCCTATTTTTATTAATTTTAGTTGGGAATGTTGTATTGTTGATCTTTTTTTAGGCCTTTCTAATTGAATTGCTTTAGTTGAATTCTAAATATGCTTAGAGTGTCAGTTTATGGTATTTCATTTTTTTCCTTTCTTTTTTGGTTTATTGACTTTAGATTTGTTATTTTGTTGCAAGTTGATTGGTGTGTGAATTTTTCGGATCCAAATTATTTTATTTTAAGTTTATGGAAAAGGAGAGAGAGAATGCAACACCTATAAAGATCCAAAATCCGCAAATATCTATTATATTAATTCTCTTGTTTTTTTCCTCATAATGTTGTGCCCACTGTGTTTGTGTTTGTGGACATGTAAGAAATAACTTTTTGTTAAATTCATAAACCTTTTAGAAAAGTTTAACCCGATAATACATATATGTATATGTATGCATATATGTAAGGCGTAACTGAATTTATAGACTAACAATTTGATTGGAGGATGCATATATAATTGACTTTAGGTTTGTTGTTTTTTGGAGCTTGGTCGGTGTGTGAATTTGGCAGATCTGAATTATTTTATTTAAGCTTATGGAAAAGGAGAGAGGGTGCAACACCTATAAAGATTTAAAATCCGCAAGTATCTATTATATTAATTCTCTTGCTTTTTCCTCATAATGTTGTGCTCACATTTTTTGTGTTTGTGCACATATATGAAACAAATTTTTTGTTAAATTCATTAACCTTTTAGTAAAGTTTAACCAAATATAACATATATGTATATGTATATATGTAATGCATTACTGAATTTGTAGACTACCAATTTGAAAGAAGGATTTATATATAATCGGTTTACTCCTGGTGATATTTTTATTTATCTTGATGTACTTCTAATTTCTTAGAACATTATTTATTAACTTTAAGCATATTTAAAAATGT
The DNA here is from genome assembly GCF_019175385.1 of Lycium barbarum. NCBI lineage: Eukaryota > Viridiplantae > Streptophyta > Magnoliopsida > Solanales > Solanaceae > Lycium > Lycium barbarum. The sequence goes on from NC_083338.1 coordinate 116,531,747, forward strand.
ATGATTAGATAAAATGTATGACATTCTTACATGTTGTTCTTGACAATTTTTATTTTCTTATTCGTTATTTTCTTCCGTGTAGGAATATATATTAACGAATAAGCCAGATTATACGATTTTTTTAAAAGGAGTCCACATTGAAGTTGGAACTAATAACTTCTTCTCTTTCACTTTGAGAAATGATGATTACGTGATTTGCTTTAAAATAGTTAAAGTCTTATGAATTAATGGAAGTGACTTTATTTCGTATTCTTGGAATTAATGAAATATCACAATAACAACTTAGTGAAATCCCATAACGTGGGGTTTGGGGAGGGTAGAGTGTACGCAGACCTTACTCCTACCAAGGTAGCACGACTGTTTCCGAAAGACCCTCGGCTCAATAGAAAGCATAAAAAGAGGTCAGATAAGGCCAAGAAATTCAAAGCGATATGGAAATGAAAATAACCAAAGCGACTAAGCCATGATGAAGCAGTTTGCAAAGGGACAGTAGCTATTACAGATAAAATACGATAATCAAAGTACAGGAAATAACAGATACTAGCAGGAATCAAAGCACAAGAAATCGTAGCACGATAATGTGACTACTAATATGAAAGGATAAACGAGACTATCTACTAGCCTTCTACCCTAACCTGGGTCCTCCATACCCTCCTATCTAAGGTCGTGTCCTCGGTAAGATGTAACTGCATCAGGTCATGTCTAATCACCTCTCTCCAATACTTCTTCGGCCTACCCCTCTCTCTTCTGAAACCATCCATGGCCAACCTCTCACGCCTCCGCACTAGGGCATATGCATCTCTCCATTAATGAAATATCACATAAACAAAAAATATTATAGAGATACATTTTAAAAAATTACATTTGCGTTACGTTTTTGCTTTCAATATGTTAAAAGTGATACCTCCACAATTTCCATTTAGAACTTTAGAAGCAATATCTTTTCTCATAGTTATAGCTCTTTCGTTTCTAAATTGAATTGTTCAATTCTGTTAATATCATTTTTTATGATACAAGATATCATCTAATTAACGTAAGTGGCATACCAAGGTACATCATCAATAGATAATATTTTATTGTTTATTAAATAATATTATCTAATTAATTGTCTAAATTTATTTCCATAAATCAAGAAATTATGCATTGTAATTTAACTTTTTATATTAATATTCTTGACAAGGAATATAGTGTTTATCTTGAAGTCGATAGTTCTATGCCTCCAAGTTAAGTAGAAAAAGTAAAGCTTGATTATTTTAGAAAAAAGACCTTGAGAATTCAATTATATCAGGGAACAATTGTCAGGAATATATTTTTAGATAAAATTGATCAAAAATAACTCTTAATTCTTTTATACGATAATTATAATAACAATTATTTGATCTTTTTTTTATTAATGATCGCGCGAAGCGCGAGCAAGTTGACCAGTAAGCAATAAGGATTTAATAGATGAAAGACTTTCAAGAGCGTAATTTTATATCTTGCACAATTGTCCGACGTCGTATTTTTGTTAAAGTCATTAAAATTATGGTTAATTACTGTGTATTTATACTCTAATTTGTTACTTAACCATAATAAATTCATGCGATTTTGATATACGAAATGTAATTAGCAAAAGTGTAACTATGCCTTATTAAAAAAAACTCAAAGTGTAGTCATTTGTGTAAGTTGCTCATAAATAAAGAAGTTATTAGAGAAGAAAGTTACCATAGCAAATTTCATTTCCCCTCGTACTGCATTCTTTTCAAAAAAAAAAAAAACAGTAAGTGTCGTGTGATTACTGCCATTCGTTGAGGTCGCTGAAATTCTGCAATTTCCATTGCCGGTATTGCAGAATAGAATTTCGTTTTATCCTGGGAAGAATTAATCCAAACCTTTGACAACTGTGAGGGGATTAAATTTTTTAAGGAAATACAGTTTTCTGTGGGCTCGAAATAAACACACTGTTCTTTAGTTGATGTCATCAGATTACAATTTTGATTAACAGGAATCACATTTTTACATAGTGTAGAGAACATATAAGAAAATTTATATTTAGTATCTTCACTTTAGTTTATTACATTTAGTAGCTAAATGTTGTATTTCAATTACACAAGGTAACTAATTCAAAACTCATCTCCTCTTATTTCATTCTTATTTCATTGTATCAATTTTTTCCCTCATCCCCTCTCTTCCATTGTATCAAATTTCCTCCATTCTTTTTATTTTTCAATTTCTCCTAAATCTATCAGTTAGCACAACGATTCATAGAAGCAACATCCTATTACTAGTTCTAATTTTAGGGTTTATTGCAACCCAAGTGAAATCTCTTAGATTTGATTTGCAATCTGTTTAGACCAAATGTATAGCTGAAGATATCAAAAGCCATGCTATAACTGTTGGAAACTACCATATTGTTAATTCCAATGAAGGTTATCCTTTGCCAGATACTCACAAAATCATTGACAGGGTAATTTATCCAACAGAATTAGCTGCCTCCGTCGCCAGTCATCTTCTCCAGCGTCTTCAATCGCGGAGGTGAACTTCGCCGTTGACGGCGGTGGGAAAGAAATAGTTCATGGTGGATGACCCGAATGACGGCACTGTTTTGCCGGATCTGAGTATATTTACTCAGATCTGAATGCATTTATCATATTTGAATATTTATCATTGTTGATTTTTATGTTGAACACATAGAAAGTTCTGATTGGATTCTTACCGGACGACGGCGCCGTTGCCGATGGAAAATCTTCGGCGGTGTATTTTTAAGATCTGAGTGTATTTTATTTCTTGTCTCTCAAATTTGAGTATAATTTAATTTCTTGTATCTCAAATCTGAGTGTAATTTTATTGACTTTAACAAAAATTCAAATTCGGTTGTATTTCATTGTATTCAATTCGGATGTATTCATTCGTAACATTTTTTGCACTGTATTCAACTTATTGTATTTAAATTCGGTTGTTTTCAAACAACATAAATCCAAAAAAATACAGGGATATTCCGCTATATTCAAAATTCACTATATTCATTTTGTATACAAAAAAAAAATCTCCTTCGAAATACAAGCGAAAATACATAAAGAAACACTCTATTTTACACTAAAAAAATCACAAATACACTTAGATCTGAGATACAAGAAAAAAAATACACTCAGATTTGAGATACAAGAAATTAAATTATACTCAAATTTGAGAGACAAGAAATAAAATACGCTCAGATCTTAAAAATACACCGCCGAAGATTTTCCATCGGCAACGGCGCCGTCGTCCGGTAAGAATCCAACAAGAACTTTCTATGTATTCAACACAAAAATCAACAATGATAAATACTAAAATCTGATAAATGCATTCAGATCTGAGTAAATATACTCAGATCCGGCAAAACAGTGTCGTCATTCGGGTCATCCGCCATGAACTATTTCTTTCCCACCGCCGTCAACGGCGAAGTTCACCTCCGCGATTGAAGACGCTGGAGAAGATGACTGGCGACGGAGGCAGCTAGTTCTGTTGGATAAATTACCCTGTCAGTGATTTTGTGAGTATCTGGCAAAGGATAACCTTCATTGGAATTAACAATATGGTAGTTGCCAACAGTTATAGCATGGCTTTTGATATCTTCAGCTATACATTTGGTCTGACCAGATTGCAAATCAAATCTAAGAGATTTCACTTGGGTTGCAATAAACCCTAAAATTAGAACCAGTAATAGGATGTTGCTTCTATGAATCGTTGTGCTAACTGATAGATTTAGGAGAAATTGAAAAATAAAAAGAATGGAGGAAATTTGATACAATGGAAGAGAGGGGACGAGGGAAAAAATTGATACAATGAAATAAGAATGAAATAAGAGGAGATGAGTTTTGAATTAGTTACCTTGTGTAATTGAAATACAACATTTAGCTACTAAATGTAATAAACTAAAGTGAAGATACTAAATATAAATTTTCTTATATGTTCTCTACACTATGTAAAAATGTGATTCCTGTTAATCAAAATTGTAATCTGATGACATCAACTAAAGAACAGTGTGTTTATTTCGAGCCCACAGAAAACTGTGTTTCCTTAAAACATTTAATCCCCTCACAGTTGCCAAAGGTTTGGATTAATTCTTCCCAGGATAAAACGAAATTCTATTCTGCAATACCGGCAATGGAAATTGCAGAATTTCAGCGACGTCAACGAATGGCAGTAATCACATGACACTTACTGTTTTTTTTTTTTTTTTGAAAAGAATGCAGTACGAGGGGAAAGGAAATTTGCGTTTTTCAGAGAGCAAAATTGTTTTTAGTTTTCAGTATGAAAAAAAAATGAGGCGAAGCCTCTGAAAATTTTATAGCCTGTTATTTGATCTTGAACATGTATGAAAGTGCCTGTTCGGTGAAGGAGATGACCGTTGGTCATCGTTATGTCCGTTGGAAAAAACAATTCCGCAAATTTAATAAATTAAGTTAAATTTCGCGTGAATTAATTAATATCCGGATTGGAAATATTAAGTAACGAAAATGGAAATAAAATAAATTTGGTCCAAATCAATCAATTCATTTGACCAAATCCGAAGCCGAGTCGAGCGACGACGATGGCGCGAGGGGTGGTCCTCTTCTCAACCCTTTATGAGCTAGAGAATGGGTTGCTTAATATAAGCATACACAACACTTTCAACCACCAATGTGGGAGAAGTGTTCACTTGAAAAATTATTTTTTCAAACTTTCATTTTTCCCTCCACTTTGATTTCCCTCCATTTCGCAATTCATACTTCACCTTTAAAGTCCCTCATTGAATACATTTGTGGACTTTATACTTAACAAAAAATTCCTTTATTTTATTTATTTGTCGTACCACGATCAATATTTCTTTTAGAGAAAATGTCCAAAATGATCCTCGGACTTCTTTTTCGCAAAATAGTCTATGTTCTTTGAGGTGGAGTACTAAATAATCCTCTATCTTTCGAAAAATGTAGCACATTTTTTTTCTTCTTAATTCTTCGTGGTGCAGTTGTACTCATGTGAAAAAATAAGAAATTATTCAATATTTGTTGAGATACAAAGTAAGGTCTCATGATAACATATTCTACAAGAAACATAATATAGGCTTAATTTTCAGCTATGTTTGTAAAAAGAACAAACAGAAAACAGAGCACTGTTATAGAATCCGCGACTTTTGTAGCACAAAAAAAAAGTTGAACCAAACTAGTACAAAAAAAAAAAAAACATTACTAGGTTTCACGCACTAAATTAGTGCGTGAAAGGACCAAGCTGCAAAAATGCAAGTTGGGCCTTTCACGCACGAATTTCGTGCGTGAAGGAGGCAACAAAAAGTCACCCCCTCCTTCCCCACCACAAACCCGACCATTTCACCCATCCACCAACCCGCCATTAACGCCGTTTTCAGTGGTCCCCAACCCCCCAAAACGCTATTTTCGTGTTGTTTTTCAATCCAAAACTCAATATTCTTAGTCTATTGAAGTGTAGGAACAAGTTTCTAAGGTTAGATTTTGAAATAGAGCGGCGCGGAGCTCATTTTGAAAACTCAAAAACACCTTCATTCTAGGTATTTAACTACGAATTTTTTATTATATTGCTAAATATATTATTACCTTAGGTATGGTGGGAGGGATCTGTGGTGGATTGCGCATTTTTTCTTTGTGCGTTTTTGGGCAGTCCGCACCCACCACAGTGACTGCCCCCTTTATTTTTTTTTAAATTTTTTTTTTATCTATTGTTAATTAGTTAATTATTTATTGCTTGTTTATTTAATATTTGTTAATTGTTCAATTAGCGACTTAAGTATTTATTAATTGTTAGACTAGTTATTTCAATTGTTAGACTGGCTAATTATTTATTTAGTTTTTGTTAAGCCAATTGTTTATTTGTTAATAATTTCTTAATTGTTTCATTAGTTAATTAATTTTTTATTTGTTAAATATACGATAATAATTTATTAATTTTTTGATTAGTTACTTAATTGTTTTTTATTAAATATATGATAATAACTTGTTAATTATTTGATTAGTTAGTTAATTGTTTATTTATTAATTATTTATACTAATTTTATGCTAACTAATTGTTAATTATTTGACTTATTAATTTTTAATCTTTATATTTTAGGATTGAAAACCCTTAGTTTAGGATTCATAACCCATAGCTTCGGATTGAAAACCCTTAATATAATTTTCGATAAAAGATTACATAACTAATATTACTTGTTAATGATTTATTTAAAATACATAAAACAGATAGGTCACCACAATCCTTAATAAAAGTTTCGATAAAAGATTACATAACTAATATTACTTGTTAATGATTGATCTAAAATACGTAAAACAGATGGGTCACCACAATCCTTAATAAAAATTTTGATAAAAGATTACATAACTAATACTACTTGTTAATGATTGATTTAAAATGCGTAAAACAGATGGATCACCACCCTCTTGATCCGGGGCCCTTCGACCGAGAGTTACTGTATCTTCAGCCCGAGCATAGGTCGCAACATATATGGACATCTGACCTGCAGCCTGAGTCTCAGGTCTGTACTCGGTTAGGGGACTTAGCATGGGAGATCTTAGCTGCTCGCCCCCCACATCCTCGTGTCCTGGATATACTACGTCGGGGCGGTATCTACCGGTGCGTCGAAGTTGGTCGGGGACAGCATGATAGGTCGCTAGTGATGGCATTGATTGAGAGGTGGCGACCGGAGACGCACACATTTCATCTCCGCACTGGTGAGGCTACCATTACCCTTCAGGATGTGGAGGTCATTTATGGGCTACAAGTTGATGGACGCCCATTGTATATTAAGGAGCCTTCTGTGCTGCCGCCTTACCGAGATGAGTTGACTAGGCTCACCGGTTTCGCGGCTCTGGATGGTCATATTTCCGGCTAGAGTCGGCTTTTGTTGTCGGCCCTTTACGCTCACTTGCGCCTCATAGACATGCAACATCCAATTGGAGAGGACACGCCTCAGGCTGATGTTGACCGACGTGCGCGTCTATACCTACTCATCATATTCGGGGCCATCCTGTTCCCGAACACTTCGAGTTCCCATATGAGCTTGAGGTATCTTCGGTATATCGACGATCTCGCCGAGATAGGATGTTATAGTTGGGGAGCTGCTGTGTTGGGCTACATGTATCGAGGATTCTGCCGATGTTCTATGGGCACGAGGGTAGAGGTCCCTGCATTTTGCTCGCTCCTTCAGGTAATATATTTAAGTGTGTGTAATTAAACACGAAATATTTTTTTTTTAAAACGACGACTGATAAAATATTTTATAAATGACTATATCAGATATGGGTGTGGACTAGGTTGAGACCTTTTCAGCCCATACCATCTCACCCTCCCGCTGACTATCTTACTATGCCGATGCCATATGCGCGGAGATGGTCGCGAGGCGTACGCTGACGTGCGGAGACGCACCACAACTTTCTCCCGTTTAGGGATCAGCTAGACCGCATGATGGCGCAGACGGTATGTTCATATTTTGGATCCACACGCTAGACCACATAGCTACTATTTTAGTCTTTTATTATTAACTAGTTCAATTCTTTTTACAGGCTTTTATATGGACGCCGTATGATCACATTTTGGATGAGTTGCCGGCGTTTTGTAGGGCTGGTCAGCACATGTGGATGTCGCGGTGTCCATTGATACATATGGATATCGTTGAGTATCACGCGCCCGACCGCGTGTTACGACAGTTTGGGTATGTACAGAATATACCCGCGGCTACGGTTTGGGAGCATGACCACTATGCGAGGGACGAGCGTGCGGGCGTCGATGATGCATGGAGACTCCATATGCATCAGCAGGTCCAGAGTTGGGATGTGAGGATGACGAGCCTAGCGGTGGTCAGACATGATACTCCGATCCATGTGTACATGGAGTGGTACATGCGGATCACTCGCGTCATTCCTCTAGGCGTCGTCTAGATGGCTTGGGATATGTAGCTCTCGCAGGAGCGTATAAGGCGCTGGTAAGTTTTATTAGTCTTAAACTTAAACCATCATCTTATGTACTACTTTACAAATTTATTCAATTGTTAATATTTGCAAACATATGCAGGTACAGACCGTTCAAACGATGCGCTATGAGAGCACTGCCCGTACGGAGGCCCCCGAGACGGTGGAGTATGCAGCACGGATGAGCTTGCCGAGACTGGTATGAGACAGGCACATGACTTTGAGCGTCTCCATGAGCGTGTTCCCGGTGCCCCACCTGGGGCAGCAGGTGGTCATGGTCGCCGAGGAGCTGGTGGCAGTCGTAGAGGTGGTAGGGCTGGCAGAGGTGATGAGGCTCCATTGACTTTAGAGATCCCGTCGAGTTCTTACCAGCCGGCGACTACAGATATCCCATCGACTTCTCATTCCCGGCCGTCGACTTCACAGACACCTCTGTATACGCTGGACCCTTTTTCAGATTATGTGTCCTGGCCTTCATTTCCACATCCACCAGTTCGTGATCCACAGGGTGAGCGGCCGGTTCGTGATCTACAGGGTGGCCTACATCTGCACTTCGACGACTCCATGTTCGAGGACTTCATGTTTGATACGGCACCATCTGCATCTCCTGCTCCGGGGGCTGCTCAGGAGCCCTCTCACCAGGTATCTCAGGAGGCCGTCGACACACAGGTTTGACTTTTACAAAAAAATAAAATAATTTATTAATTATTTGTTTATTTCGGGTTCATTTTAGAATAAATCTAATCTAAATTGTTTATATATTATTTCAGGTTCATTCTTCTACGCCTGTGGACCCATCTCCTGCACCGGGGCCCACTCAAGAGACCGTTGAGGAGCTAGCTCAGGAGCCCTCTCACCAGGCATCTCAGGAGGCCGTTGACACATAGGTTTGAGTTTTACAATAAAATAAAATAATTTATTAATTATTTGTTTATTTCAGGTTCATTTTAGACTAAAGCTAAATTAAATTGTTTATATGTTATTTCAGGTTCATTCCTCTGCGCCTGTGAACCCATCTCCTGATGAGATTGGCGAGGAGCCATGTTATGAACCGGCCCCACAGTCCACCGTCATTTCCCATAGAAAGCATGTTATGAACCGGGGTCCGGGTGGAAAGAAGGGAAGGAAGGGAAGCAAGGATGATCATGCCATAGAGCATGTACAAATTAAGAGGAGGAAGGGGGATGGAGATGATGGTGGTGGTGGTGGGGTTAGCCTTAGGCCTAGCCGAACTCTAAAGGCTCCCACTTGTGGGACCTAAGATTGTGAATGTTGTAAATAAAGTGTACATTTTATGTTATTATTTTCTTAATGATAATTAGTTATCTTAATAATAACTCGTGCGACGTATGGAAAAAAACGTGATTTTAATAGGTTAAAAAAACCAATATTAATTACAAATGAAATAAAAGTGTAAGGGGGAAGGGGAGAATTAAACAAAAGTACACTCTTTCACGCATAAAATCTGTGCGTGAAAGTGCAAAAACTTGACCTTTCACGCACAGTGCAAAAACTTAACCTTTCACGCACAGAAAATGTGCGTGAAAGGTTTTTCTTCTTTCACGCACTAATTTCGTGCGTGAAAAGGTCTCCTTCACCTGTCACACTTTCAGGAATCTACGACACATAAAGGCTTGATTTGATAATACATTGCTGCATTATTTGACTGTTTTAATACGATTTGTATTGCGCACCATTTTAATGCGCACTGTAAGTATTGATTTGACAACACACCACGCATGACAATTTCAGAAATCTATGACACATAAAAGCTTGATTTGACAATACATTGCTGCATTATTTGACCGTTTTAATACGACTTGTATTGCGCACCATTTTAATGTGCACTGTAAGTATTGATTTGACAACACACCACGCATGACAATTTCAGGAATCTATGACACATAAAGGCTTGATTTGACAATACATTGCTGCATTATTTGACCGTTTTAATACGACTTGTATTGCGCACCATTTTAATGCGCAATGTAAGTGTTGATTTGACAACACACCACGCATGACAATTTCAGGAATCTATGACACATAAAGGCTTGATTTGACAATATATTGCTGCATTATTTGACCGTTTTAATACGACTTGTATTGCGCACCATTTTAATGTGCGATGTAAGTATTGATTTGACAATACACCACGCATGAAAATTTCAGGAATTTATTTAACTTGAAGGCTTGATGAGTGAAAAACTCATCAACTTCATAAGTCTAAGTCTTACAAGTTATTAAAAAAAAATCAAACTTCATAGAAAAAATGTCTCAAAATGCTTCAACTAGTTAAGGTTTCACTATTTTGGGATGGAGATATCGTCGAGGAAAAATTACTCAATTCGTTATAGTATCAAACCAAAATCCCATGATAAATTTCCAACAACTTTAAATTATGAAACACTAGTCAGTTACATGCACAAAAGAATGAAAACTACACCCACTGAGTTTGGAATCTCACTAACTGGCAGATATCCACAAACAATATCAAGCGGTGTAGTGCATTATGGCATGCACAATATCAACGATGATGAATCTTTGAGTGATTATTTGGGATCGCCGGAAGAATATCGTGATTTAGTATTCATTAATGTTCTTGAGATGTATGTTGAAAAGATACCTCAAGAAGAAGTCCCTCAAGTCCAGCCTATTCATGGTAACACTTATGGGGACTTTAGTTCTTATGGAGACATTTTGAGTGGTCAAGTGCAGCTGGAAAATCTAAGCCAACAATTTAATCAAGCTTACAATGAAAATTGGTAAATATGAATTTTTCATATTATTATTATGTGTAGTAGCACGTGTTTGTTGTATAATTGGTAAATAACCAGTTTTTAAATCTTTATAGGAACTATTCTCAAAACTCGCCAGTGGTACCAAATTTGGATGTTGGTCAATCCTTTCAGTTCGGTGGAGTTGATCATTCTCCACACCATGACAGTGCTTATGAACAACAGTAAGTTCATCACCTTGATATTAAATTATATTTATATATATATATATATATATATGGTATTTAAAATATGTTACTTTTCGTCTAGGAGGATGAATGCACTTGATAATGAAGATTTTCCTAATTATTATGAGTCATCATCAAGTGATGGCGATGAAATAGCTAATAATGCAGAGGTAACCGATGATGAAGATGATGATGATGTTCAAGTTGGTATGACCAACAATATTCCTCAAAGCCAAAACCAACAAGAACCAATGCACCACCACGTACCAGCACCGATGGCTGAAAACCCAACTTCTGAAAGCCCAATTCAGTGGCATTCTAACAATATCCCTTATCTTGACAGCCTGCAGGGTTGTGATGATGCATTTGTCTTCACAAGAGAAGATGATGATAGTCGCCTAAAAACCTGGATTGAACCGAAGGATCTCAACAAAGATCGATGCTACCTTGCAAAGGGAATGTTGTTCACATCCAAAAAGGCGTTGCAACGGGCTGTCAAAATTTATTGTTTTAAGGACATGAGGGAGTTTAAGGTTGATCAATCAAACACAAAGATATGGAGGCTAGTTTGTAGACGACGGTATCAAGGTTGTAAGTGGTTGCTTCGGGGAATTGTTAAGCCTGATGGTATGTGGGCTATCACAAAATTCCGCGAAAGACACACTTGTGATATGGAAGAAAATCGAGCAGATCATTATAATTTAGATACAAACATGATTGCTCAAGTGTTACTTAAAGACATTGCCGAAAATCCAAGGTAACTTATCCTACCTAGTACATTATATGTCTTATATCAATTGAAAGATCATTACTAAATGTTATTTGTTTAAACTTGTGCAGGTTCCCCATCAAATATTGTATTCGAAACGTTCAAACCGTATATAGTAAAACTATAAGCAACAGAAAGGAATTTCTCGGGCGTAGACGCGCTTTTGAGATGGTCTTTGGAAATTGGCATACTTCTTTTCAATCGCTGCCAAGGTATATGACAGCTCTGCAACATTTTAATCATGGTACTGTTGTAGAGTGGCGGCTTATAGAGGGTAAAATCTTCAACTTCGTATTTTGGACATTCAAACCATGCATTGATGGTTTTTCTCACTGCCGACCAGTGATATCCATAGATGGTACGCATATAAATGGTGCCTACGACATCAAGCTCCTAATTGCAATAGGAATGGATGCCAATGGGTCAATATTTCCTCTTGCTTTCGCAATTGCCGCTAACGAGAGCAACGACACATGGGGGATCTTTTTGACCCATTTGAAAACTCATGTTATTAAGGATCGTACCGGCATATGCGTGCTGTCTGATCGTCATAAAGGCATATTGCACAATATGGATAATTTACCGTGGTGGCAGCCTCCCTTTGTTTACCATCGCTATTGTTTAAGGCACTTGAAGACAAATTTGCAATTAAAGTTTCACAATGGCACTCTAAACAAATTGATGTGGGGGCTGCGATAGAGCATCAACAACGAAAATAGGCTGCAAAAATGGATCTGATCAGGGCAGTGAGTGAACCCGCATACGTTTGTTTGATGAAGCTCGAAGTTGAAAAATGGACGCTTCATGCTGATGGAGGCAAAAGATGGGGCATGCTCACAACAAACAGCTCAGAGTCTTTCAATGTCTTGCTGAAATCTGCTCGAGGACTACTTGTCACCGCAATGGTGAGAATGACTTTCAAGCAGGTTGTGGAGCGATTTGTGGTTAGGACAAGGCAGGCCAGAGCGATATTGGCCGACGACGGGACATGGATGCCAAAGCCCTTCAAAAATATGGAGCATTATAGAAAAAAATATGAGCATCATCAAATGACCGAGTATGACCCAATTCAACATGTGTATGAAGTTAGGACGGGTTATTACAACGGTAAGAGTGGAAACGTGCATACCGTTTATGAGATAACAAGAACATGCAGTTGTGGTAAGTGGCAAACGTACCACATGTCGTGTTCTCATGCTTTCAAGTGCTTCGAGAGAATGAGAAAAATGGTAACAAGTTATGTGGCGGGGGAATACAAGGTCCACAGTTACCTTAGAGCATATTCCGGCCCATTCCACCCACTTGGTAATGAAGCTTATTGGTCAAACGAGTCGTTTTCGATGGTTGCTAACAAGGATTACATCAGGAAATTGGGCATTAACTCACGGAGTCGTAGACCCAATCAAATGGATGTTAGTGAAAGAACTTACTCTCGCAAGTGCACTACATGTAAGCAATATGGCCATGACAAGCGTTCGTGTGGGCAACAAGGCCATGGTAGTACAAACACGTCTCGAAGTAATAGAGCATCTACAACTTGAATATTGTATTGTTATTGTAATTTATTATTGTATTGCTTTGAATTAGTATTGTAATTAAATGGAATGAATTGTTTTTTAATTAGTATAAACCTCTCGTATTGGATGAATTATTATTATATCATATATTAATATTTGTACATTCAAATACAATAAAACACTTAAATCAAAACTCTATAAATATGACAAGTTTCAAAACTTACTTCGGGGCACTTTAGAACCCCTAAAACGACGATCCAAACGTGTCACGACCCGACTCGGGGCCGCGACGGGCACCCGGTGCTAGTCCACCCGAGCACCCTCTTAGCTTACTCCTATACTTACATCTAGGTGAGCCACATAATTATACATACATTTCCATTCATTCGTTAACTAGTCCCAATTGGACAACAGTACATTTATATCACCATAGGCATCTATGCCACATCAATGTACATAGGCCAACGTGGCCGACAAAATGATATACAAAACATAGGCCGACATGGCCGGACATGTCTAACCATATACACATGACTGCGAGCATCTAGGAAGAGTATAACATATCACATGAGCGGGACAGGACCCCGCTATGCCCATAATTATATACACAAAAGAATAAGTACCCAAAAGATATGGCTCCGGAGGAAATGGAGCTCTCTATAAAATCTCTGAATAGGCAGCTATGGCTCAAGTCCGTCTCCCTGAGCACCTACGGGCATGACGCAGCGTCCACAAACAAAAGGACGTCAGTACGAAGAATGTACTGAGTATGTAAAGCATGATCAACATCGATATACAAGCATAATGAACCACATATGAAATAGCATAGGAGGGGAGACAATAATATCATCGTCATAGTACTTACCTGCCTTTCGTAGGACTTTCCATTTTTCACACGTATTAGTACACCTACGTCATCATCCGTATTCCATAATAGTACTCGTACCCTACTTGTGCTCATATCCGTATATATGTCCTTATTCGTATTCTTATACATAGTCTTATCACATTCATATTCATATTATATACATAGTCATTTCATATACATAGCCTTTGCATAGCGTACCCGACCTCATAGGACCGGTGGTTCATACATACTTGGCCAACCAAGGCTCAAGGTTACTCATACCTGGCCCTACCAAGGCTTCAGGGTTATCCGTACCATCTGCAGATGTGTGCGCGCGTTTCGTAATCATATACATACTTTATACATATTCATATACATATATCCTACCCGGCGTTATAAGCTCGGGGTGTCATTATAGCCCTTCATAGGCACATGTAAATATAATAGCCCGTAGGCACCTTTAGCATCATTATTATTATCATTGTCATCACTATCATCATCGTTTTCGCTACATCTCTATCTTATGCTTACTCGTCAAATGGGGTGCGTAGTACATTCATAGCACGTATCGAGGATCGTGAGCTTATGAGCTCGGAGTGTCAATCACTTGAATACAACATACTCATATAGAGGATTTAAGAGTTTGGCCAAGGAACCATGCCTTATGAAAGAAGGGTTAGCCTTACATACCTCCTCGTCGAACTATTCTATACTTGCGCGTACTTCTTCGATGCTCAAGTTTCTACCTTCATTAATATAATAGCAATAGCCATTAGTCATTCACATTACCCACATTCCTCATTTTACCCTCCATTGACCATTTTAGTATATACTTCTACCATCCAAGTATTTCAACTCCCCAATATGTTAACCAACATATAAATATCATGAATCTTACCTTAGATGATGTAGGGACAAGCTTTGGTTGATAATACTTTACTTTGAGCAAAACCCTAGTTTTTCTCCATTTGCATTTCTTGACTTGAATGGTATTTAGGGGCTTGATTACACTTGATTCACTTGTTTATGTTGTTGGTGACTTATAATCCTTGAAAACTTATGAAATAAATGTAGAGAGACGATTCTAGAGAGAAGTGGTGTAATGTAGAAATGAAATAAAACAAGTCTTGGTCCTCATATTTAATGAATTGAAATTCTGTGCTGAGGTGTACAGTGGTCGTCCATGGAGGTTTACGGTCCGTATTCCAGTTTACGGACCGTCCCTCGTGGTCGTCTTTAACCTTAAGCAGAACCAGAAACTTTGGCTGCATGCATGGTGATTTACGACCATGGTTTACGGGCCGTAAATCACTTTACGGTCCGTCCACCAGGTCGTATTTTACCACTTCTCAACTGGGCAGAAAGTTGAAACCTTGCATGGCAATTTACGACTGCCAGTTTACGGACCGTATCCCATTTTACGGTCCGTATTTTGCACTTTACGACCACTGGGCAGTTTTGCCAACTTTCAACTTTTCACATTTCTCGACTTTTCATTCTAATCATTCTCGTCCATATACGCACATTGCTCATGAAACATTATACACTCGCACTCCTCGCACACATCACTAGTTCGTTTACTTGCGTACCAACGAGAAACTTTTCGAGGTGTAACATTCTTCCCCCCTTAGGGACATTCGTCCTCGAATGTTAAAGTCTCGGGGAATTCTACAAAAATTTTGCCAGAGTTCCCCTTATAATATGGCGCTACCATCCTACCACAACAACCCATAATATCGATGCCACACAGGGCCACAACGTAACAACATAAAAATTTTGGCCACACATGACCCAAAAGGATAAAAGGAAATATACATACCTTATGATCTTGACGTCTCATCTTGGGCTTCTTCCACGGGCTGAAATAAATGTGGGTATTTAGATCGCATACTTTCTTCTGCTTCCCATGTCATCTCCTCTCGATTGCTATTCCTCCAAAGAACTTTAATTGAGGCCAATTCCTTGTTCCTAAGCCTCCGTACTTGCCTATCTAATATGACAATGGGTACCTCTTCATAAGTCAATTTCTCTGTCACTTGCACATCATTTACTGGGACGATCCTAGTGGGATCTCCAACACATTTTCGAAGCATCGAGACATGAAATACTGGATGGACTGACTCCAATTCCGGAGGTAGATCTAACTCATAGGCCACTTTGCCTATTTTTCGCACAATCTCATATGGTCCAATATACCGGGGACTGAGCTTCCCCTTTTTGCCAAATCTCATAACGCCTTTCATTGGCGACACTTTCAAGAATACCCAATCCTTAACTTGGAACTCTAAGTGCCTTCGACGATTATCCGCATAGGACTTACTTTGAGCCGCTAACAACCGATCTTGTACGAGCTTGACTTTCTCTATAGCTTGCTGGACCAAATCTGGCCCTATTAACTTGGCCTCTCCAGTTTCAAACCACCCAACCGGGGATCTACACTTTCGCCCATATAAAGCCTCATACGGTTCCATTTGAATGCTAGAATGATAACTGTTATTGTAAGCAAACTCAATGAGTGGCAAATGGTCATCCCAATTTCCTCCAAGGTCTATCATACATGCTCGTAACATATCCTCGAGAGTCTGAATAGTGCGTTCAGCTTGCCCATCGGTCTGTGGGTGAAATGCCGTGCTTAGGCGCACTTGGGTCCCTAGACCCTCTTGGAACGATCTCCAAAACTTAGCTGTAAACTGGGTCCCTCTATAGGAGA
Source organism: Lycium barbarum (assembly GCF_019175385.1). Classification (NCBI taxonomy): domain Eukaryota; kingdom Viridiplantae; phylum Streptophyta; class Magnoliopsida; order Solanales; family Solanaceae; genus Lycium; species Lycium barbarum. The sequence continues at coordinate 116,548,486 of NC_083338.1, forward strand.
TAATAGATACTGGAACGCCATGAAGTTTCACTATCTCTTTAAGATAAAGCTTCGCATAATCTTCTGCCACATAGGTCGTCCTGACCGATAAGAAATGAGCTGACTTTGTGAGTCTATCCACAATCACTCATATGGAATCATACTTACGTCGAGAATGGGGTAACCCTGTAATGAAATCCATATTAATCACTTCCCACTTCCAAGTTGGGATTTCTATAGCTTGCAATAATCCACCCGGCTTTTGGTGTTCAATCTTTACTTGTTGGCAATTAGGACACTGAGCTACGAATTCCGCTATATCTTTCTTCATTCCATTCCACCAGTATATAGACTTAAGATCATGATACATTTTCGTCGCTCCGGGGTGTACGGAGTAACGGGAACAATGAGCTTCCCTCAATATTTGGTGACGTAGGCCTACCACATCGGGAACACATAACCTGCCTCGACATCGGAGAACTCCGTCTCCCGAAATATCAAATTATGACTCCTCTTTCTGAGGGAGTGTATCTCTGTACTGCATTAGCATGGGATCCTCATATTGTCGCTCTTTTACTTCTGCTACTAGCGATGAAACTGCTGAATTCTGAATAGTAGCTCCGCTGCTACCTGAGTCTACTACTCGGACTCCTAGGCTAGCTAACTGTTGAAGCTCACGGGCCATCTCTTTCTTTTCTGGTCTTCATTTGCTGAGATGGGACCCACACATCGAGATTTTTTTTGGGACATCTGAAAATTCATATGAATCACATATGAGAAGTTAAACACAACTCAAGAAGGACCCTTGGGCCAAATCAAAGTGGAAGTCCTCCAAACGAATATTTTAAGAAAACGTTTTCGGGTGATCTGACTTCAAGGGGCAAAAACGGTATTATAAGTTTGGAATTTGGAAAAGTACCAAGAACTAGAAGTTGTAGATAATTGAATTAGCTTTCCAACCATAGGTCGTGGGTCCCCAGGTGACGTCGGTACAAGGAGATATGAACGTTTTAAGGTCGAAAGGTCAGTGGGCTAGGCCCAACTCGGGACCAAACCGAGTTGGCCCAAAAAAATTAAAAAAATAATAAGGCCCAAATTTGTGAGGCCCAACCGGCCATGGTTATGGCCCAAGCCCATATTACATAAAATTTGGTCAATAAATAAGATGACTAAGTCATCTTTATCACACAACCTCTAGAATATTCAAGAAGTTGAAGAACAAGAAAGAGAAGGAGAAAAGTTGAAGGCCATTTCGGCCAAGATCAAATTTCCAAGGAAAAATTGATAAAAATTCTTCAAAAATCATTTTATACCAAGTAAAGGGTGATTAACAAGGTGGAGTTGTTGTTGGAGCAAGAAAAATTCAAAATCATACAAATTGTCAAGTTGTAGTCAAGTGAGAAGTTGAAGAAGAAAGGTGAGTTTTGATCTTGTTTTATGTGTTATATATGGTTTATATGTGTTGTAGTATGCTAAAATGGATGAAATTCATGAAGGAGAGAAATATAGTACATGGCCGTGTGTATGTATATATGTGTAGGAGTCATGCTTCAATTATTTGAATTAGTGTTTGGTTGTTATTGTTGTGAATGATATGTGGAAAATGGAAGTTGAATGAATTTTGAGAAGTTGTAGTGTGTATGTTGGTGTTGGCCGTGTGGTTATGGTGAAAAAATGGAAGAGAATGAGTTAATTTTATTTAGTATGATGTTGTTGGAATATAGATTATGAGGTTGTTATTGTTTTCATTAAAGTTAGAAAGTTTTTGGAAGAAGTAGTAAGTTGATTGAATATGGAAGTTGTTAGTATTGTTGTTGTTGGAATTGTGGTTGATATTTTGGCCGGGTTTGAATTCCCGGGATTGTTGTTGATTGAAATTAGCCAAGTTGAATTTGGTGGGATGGAGTATTTATAGGGGAAGTGCTGCCGAAATTTCGGTAGCCAAATGTTTCCTTAAGAATTCAACTCTAAGTACCCTAATAAGAGTTTTGGTAAACATGACCAATTTGCAAATTTTGACGAGATTGCGACGTGAATTTGGAATAGCAAAAGGAGCGGAAAGAGGTATGTAAGGCTTCACTCTTCTTTCTATGGCATGTCTTAGATGTAATAAGTCGGGTACGAGCCTCGGGGACAACCCTAGCCCCCGGAATCCGCATCCAAAGTTTTCCACTTTTTGTTCAATAGAATTGAACTAGAAAGTGTGCAAATGATGGAAAGACCTCTTAAACCCTTAGAACTTGCATAAGTGGGACCCGATTACCCTAGGACCCTCACAAGTAATGACATGACACGTAATATATGTAAATCATATACGTCACCCCATCCGGCCCGAGGTGGGCCCGCTACTCTCGGATTTTTCCTTACAGTCTTGCTTGACTTACTTGAAGTGAATCCAAAGGGAACCTTTGATCCCGATTTCGATACCAAATGATAAATACTATGACTCCTCTAACGAGGGCACTTCCATGACGATAATGATAACAATGATGTTATATAAGAGAATATGCCTATGATACGTACTACCGGAATGACTCTATGACTAAGATGACTAAGCTAAGTATCTTATGTAAACATGAAAATGATAAACTAATTTTTGAATCTTATTTATATTTCCTAGCTATGACTTTATTTTCTAAAAGATTTCAAAGTCTATGAACTGTCATCTATGATGCCCCGATTTCATTCTACGTTTACTTTAATATTATTCCCCGTTGGTAGTCTCACCTTAAAATACTCGTTCCTTCAAGGTGAGACAAAGCGATCACGAGTATTCTATAATATAATTGGAGGTCACCGACCTTACGTCACTCCGATGACTATATGATTCTTCTTTGGGCTTTCCTGCGTGCCTATGAGACATATGTATATAGGATACGTAAATGCATATAAGACATGTAAATGTATGTAAGATATGTGTATATATTTTTTTTAAAACATGCACATGACGAAAGAGCTAGAGCGCTATAGACGCTAATGTACCTACACGACACACGTATATGTATATGATAAAAGAACTAGAGCGCTACAGACGCTGATATATGTACATGATATATGCATGTGTATACGGGGAAAATGGAGGTAAGGGCAGAGCGTTATGAACGCATATCCACCTGATCAGTTGGCATTACATGATATGATATCGTCCCGGACGCGGGATGTGTATATTTATGGTTAAATGGATCGGCTGCCGACGCCTCGGCAATATGAGATGTCCTATTTTATATGTATATGTATATGAACAAGGAAAGATTCTTAAAGGAAAGCTAAGTACGCATAGCACCTGCCAAGGGTATATATATATACAGGTTATGTTTCTATCCCAGGACATGTGTTGTAACTCTCTTATGTCATTATACATGATTCATATTTTCTGTATATTACTATTCATGCCTTACATACTCGGTACACTATTCGTACTGACGTCCCTTCTTGTGGACGCTGCGTTTCATGCCGCGCAGGTCAGCAGACAGGCGGATTTGATACTTAGAAGCTCTACCAGCAGTGTTGACAGTGCTCCAGTTATTCCGGAGCCTCACTTCCTTGGTACTATTTTGTGTATATATATTCAGGCACGGCAGTACTCAGCCCTTTCTATGTATAAGTGTACTACGTCTAGAGGCTCGTAGACAGTTATGTACAGTCAGTTAAGTACAGTTAGATATATGGTGTTTTGGCATGTTAATGTTGATGTATAAGTGATAACGAAGTTTATTAGTCTATGTTCAGAATGACGCCGCTAATGTTAATGTTCAAAAAAAAAAATGGCTCTGTTTACATGGCTTGCTAAGAGGTAAAGGTAAAACGATAGACAAGGGGTGCTCGGTACAAGTATCGGGTACTCGTCACGGCCCCTAGACGGGTCGTGACACATCACTTAGACTTCCCATGGATCTGCGGCTAAGAGCGTCAGCCACAACGTTAGCCTTTCCGGGGTGATACAAGATATCAACATCATAATCTTTTAGCAACTCCAACCATCGTCGCTGCCGCAAATTCAACTCTTTCTGCTTGAAGATATACTGAAGGCTCTTATGATCTGTATAAACATCCACATGGACACCATATAAATAATGTCGCCATATCTTTAATTCATGGACCACTGCGGCTAATTCTAAATCATGGGTCGGGTAATTCTGTTCATGTTTCCGCAATTGCCTAGAAGCGTACGCAATCACCTTACCGTGTTGCATCAGCACACAACCTAGCCCGACGCCTTAAGCATCGCAATAAACAACATACCCTTCCAATCCCTATGGAAGTGTCAAGACTGGGGCAGAAGTCAATCTATCTTTCAACTCTTGGAAGCTACGCTCGCAGGCATCTGTCCATTGAAACTTGGCTGACTTCTGAGTCAACTTTGTGAGCGGTGCAGAAACAGAAGAGAAACCTTCAACAAATCTTCTGTAATAACCTGCTAAGCCCAAAAAGCTACGAACCTCCCTAGCAATCGTGGGCCTTGGCCAAGTCTTCACGGCCTCAATCTTTTGGCTATCCACCCGAATCCCATCAGCTGCAACAATATGGCCCAGAAATGATACTGAGTTCAACCAAAACTCACACTTGGAGAATTTTGCAAACAACTCTCGAGCTCGCAGAACTCCAAGGACTATACGCAGATGCTCCGCATGATCTGTCTCGGATCTAGAATACACCAGGATATCGCCGATGAATACAATCACGAATAGATCCAGAAAAGGTCTGAATACATTATTCATTAAGCCCATAAACGCTGCCGGTGCATTAGTTAACCCAAACGACATTACTCGGAACTCGAAATGGCCATATCTTGTTCTGAAAGCTGTCTTAGGGATATCTTTCTCCCTAACTCTTACTTGGTGGTACCCGGACCTCAAATCAATCTTTGAAAACCATTTGGCACCTTGCAATTGATCAAATAAATCATCGATCCTCGGAAGAGGATACTTGTTTTTAATCGTCATTTTATTCAATTGCCGATAATCAATGCACATTCTCAAGGAGCCATCCTTCTTTCGGACGAACAATACGGGTGCTCCCCACGGGAATGAACTAGGCCTAATGAAGCCTTTATCAAGCAAGTCCCTCAATTGCTCCTTCAACTCTTTCAATTCTGCGGGTGCCATTATATATGTAGGAATAGATATAGGTGTAGTGCCTGGCAACATATCAATAGTAAAATCAATCTCCCGTTCGGGAGGAAGGCCTGAAAGCTCTTCGGGGAACACATCCGGAAATTCGTTCACCACTGGAACTGTCTGTAGGGTCGGCGACTCAGCTTCTACATCTTGAACTCGTACTAGATGATAAATGCACCCTTTGGTGATCATTTTCCTTGCCTTTAGATAGGAAATAAACCTACCTTTTGGTGATGCCGCATTCCCTTTCCATTCTAAGACTGGTTCTCTCGGAAACTGGAAACGAACCATCTTCATTCGGCAATCAACATTGGCATAACAAGAAGCCAACCAATCCATGCCCATAATAACATCAAAATCTACCATTTCTAGCTCATGCAAATCAATCATAGTACGACGATCATAAATCACAATCACACAATTCCTATATACTCGGCTAGCTATTACCGATTCACCCACGGGTGTAGACACCTCAAAAGGTTTGATAGACTCCGGCTCAATTATAAATCGACCCGCAATATATGGAGTAACATATGATAATGTGGAGCCCGGATCAATCAAAGCATATACATCATGAGAGAATACCGATAATATACCTGTGACCACATCAGGAGAAGACTCAAGATCTTGGCGTCCAGCCAAAACATAAATACGGTGCTGAGGACAGCTAGTACTGGGAGCTCTGCCTCTACCTATACCATGGCCGACTGGCGCATGTGAACCTAGCCCCGTAGGGCGCACAGATGCCGAAGATCCGGCTACCGACCCTGATGGTTGGGTCCTACCTCTACCATGTACTGAGGGGCAATCACGCATAATATGGCCTGGTCGACCACATGAATAGCAACCATCTGAACCCAATCGGCATTGACCCCAATGCGACTTCCCACACTGGGAACATCGTGGTATAGGTGGCCTTAACTGGCCTGAATCACCTCTAAACTGGGACCCCGAATAACTCCGACTCGGCCCGGGATGAGTAGATCTATCAAGGCTCTAGCCTGAAAATCGTGGAGGTTCACTGGTCATAGAATAGCCCGAATGTCTAGGGAACTGTTGCCTGTGTCCGCCTCTGGACTCACTTATTGGGCCCGAAGATCTGGCCCTCTTGTTATGAACCCTATCCTGCTCGCGCTCACTTCTCCGCTGCTGTAGGTTTTCTTCTAAGTTCTGAGCATGCGCCTGAATGCGTGCAATATCCATACCGTCCTGAAGGGACGCAGTCAAGCATTTATCCATCAAGTGTGGCCCTAGGCCCTTTACGAATCGGTGTACCCTGTCGCCCATATCTGCCACCATGGCCGAAGCATACCTAGCCAAAGAGTTAAAGCGGAGGCTATACTCTAGGGCACTCATACTACCTTGCCTCAAATTTAAGAATTTATTGGCCCTTGCTCGCCGAACTTCTGGAGGCATATAGTGACGGAGAAAAGCATCAACAAACTCTTGCCATACCGGGGGAGGTGCATTTGCTCCCCGTGAGGCCATCCATACCGTATACCACTGAATCGAGACATCTCTCAATCTATATGACGCTAACTCCACTGACTCGGTGTCCGAAGCATGTATCAACCGGAGCGTCCTTAGCATACCATCAATAAAGTCCTGGGGATCCTCCCCGGCTTTGACCCAAAGAATTCCGGGGGGTTCAAAGTAATGAAATCACGGGCCCTTGCACTAACAACCCTATCACCATACCCTGAACCTTGCCTCTGAGCCTGGGCCGCAACCAACTGGGTCAACAAATTAATGGCCTCTTTCACATCTTAGCCATAAGCATTCGGTGGAGGAGCTGGAGGTGCTGGAGTTGGGGCTGAGGCTCCCTCACGCTCCTCAGTAATAGGCACTGTCTGGGAGGACTGAGATTGAGCCGCACTCTGGGACTCACTTTCCTCTACTACCGGTGGCGGTGCTTTCTTAGCCCGCTTCTCTGCCACCGTCTTGCCCTTTTGGGCTGCCGTAGCCTTTCCCTTTTTAGGCATCTCTGAAATACACAACACACGATTTAGGCGCAAGAATTTCCTACATCATAGCTCTATCGCACGATTCTTATGAAGAAATAAGGTCATTTATTCCTAAAATGTCCGCAGCTTCTTGTTTATAAGTGTGGCGCGCAACACACCCATACCCAAGACTCTACTAGACACGGCTCGTAGACACACCCTAGGACTGAACTGCTCTGATACCACTTTTGTCACGACCCGACTCGGGGCCGCGACGGGCACCCGGTGCTAGCCCACCCGAGCACCCTCTTAGCTTACTCCTATACTTACATCTAGGTGAGCCACATAATTATACATACATTTCCATTCATTCGTCAACTAGTCCCAATTGGACAACAGTACATTTATATCACCATAGGCATCTATGCCACATCAATGTACATGGGCCAACGTGGCCGACAAAATGATATACAAAACATAGGCCGACAAGGCCGGACATGTCTAACCATATACACATGACTGCGAGCCTCTAGGAAGAGTATAACATATCACATGAGCGGGACAGGACCCCGCTATGCCCATAATTATATACACAAAAGAATAAGTACCCAAAAGATATGGCTCCGGAGGAAATGGAGCTCTCTATAAAATCTCTGAATAGGCAGCTATGGATCAAGTCTGTCTCCCTGAGCACCTGCGGGCATGACGCAGCGTCCACAAACAAAAGGACGTCAGTACGAAGAATGTACTGAGTATGTAAAGCATGATCAACATCGATATACAAGCATAATGAACCACATATGAAATAGCATATGAGGGGAGACAATAATATCATCGTCATAGTACTTACCTGCCTTTCGTAGGACTTTCCATTTTTCACACGTATTAGTACACCTACGTCATCATCCGTATTCCATAATAGTACTCGTACCCTACTTGTGCTCATATCCGTATACATGTCCTTATTCGTATTCTTATACATAGTCTTATCACATTCATATTCATATTATATACATAGTCATTTCATATACATAGCCTTTGCATAGCGTACCCGACCTCATAGGACCGGTGGTTCATACATACTTGGCCAACCAAGGCTCAAGGTTACTCATATCTGGCCCTACCAAGGCTTCAGGGTTATCCGTACCATCTGCAGATGTGTGCGCGCGTTTCGTAATCGTATACATACTTTATACATATTCATATACATATATCCTACCCGGCGTTATAAGCTCGGGGTGTCATTATAGCCCTTCATAGGCACATGTAAATATAATAGCCCGTAGGCACCTTTAGCATCATTATTATTATCATCGTCATCACTATCATCATCGTTTTCGCTACATCTCTATCTTATGCTTACTCGTCAAATGGGGTGCGTAGTACATTCGTAGCACGTATCGAGGATCGTGAGCTTATGAGCTCGGAGTGTCAATCACTTGAATACAACATACTCATATAGAGGATTTAAGAGTTTGGCCAAGGAACCATGCCTTATGAAAGAAGGGTTAGCCTTACATACCTCCTCGTCGAACTATTCTACACTTGCGCGTACTCCTTCGATGCTCAAGTTTCTACCTTCATTAATATAATAACAATAGCCATTAGTCATTCACATTACCCACATTCCTCATTTTACCCTCCATTGACCATTTTAGTATATACTTCTACCATCCAAGTATTTCAACTCCCCAATATGTTAACCAACATATAAATATCATGAATCTTATCTTAGATGATGTAAGGACAAGCTTTGGTTGATAATACTTCACTTTGAGCAAAACCCTAGTTTTTCTCCATTTGCATTGCTTGACTTGAATGGTATTTAAGGGCTTGCTTACACTTGATTCACTTGTTTATGTTGTTGGTGACTTATAATCCTTGAAAACTTATGAAATAAATGTAGAGAGATGATTCTAGAGAGAAGTGGTGTAATGTAGAAATGAAATAAAACAAGTCTTGGTCCTCATATTTAATGAATTGAAATTCTGTGCTGAGGTGTACAGTGGTCGTCCATGGAGGTTTACGGTCCGTATTCCAGTTTACCGTCCCTCGTGGTCGTCTTTAATCTTAAGCAGAACCAGAAACTTTGGCTGCATGCATGGTGATTTACGACCATGGTTTACGGGCCGTAAATCACTTTACGGTCCGTCCACCAGGTCGTATTTTACCACTTCTCAACTGGGCAGAAAGTTGAAACCTTGCATGGCAATTTACGACTGCCAGTTTACGGACCGTATCCCATTTTACGGTCCGTATTTTGCACTTTACGATCACTGGGCAGTTTTGCCAACTTTCAACTTTTCACATTTCTTGACTTTTCATTCTAATCATTCTCGTCCATATACGCACATTGCTCATGAAACATTATACACTCGCACTCCTCGCACACATCACTAGTTCGTTTACTTGCGTACCAACGGGAAATTTTCCGAGGTGTAACAAAATGTTTAGGTGGACTTGATGTAATGAGCCGACATTTTTGTACGCAAAAAAAGATATTAAGTTTTATATAAAATATTGATATTTTGGGGTTTTTGAAACATGACTAATCTTTGCCCAAAGTATGAAAAAAACGTGATTTGAAAGGTAACACAAAAAAAAAAAAAAAAACAAAAAAACAAAAGGCCTCCTTCACGCACGAAATTCGTCCGTGAAAGGCCCAACTTGCATTTTTATAGTTTGGTCCTTTCACGCACTAATTTAGTGCGTGAAACCTAGTAATATATATATATATATATATATATATATATATATATATTTTTTATTTATTTTTTTTGTGCTAGTTTGGTTCAATTTTTTTTTTTTTTGGTGCTACAAAAGTCGCAGACTCCACTGTTGTATCATTGGAAACTTCAATGACAGTTTCTTTCTTGGTAGGTTAAACTTTAAAACGTGTTAAAACTTTCTAATGAATGAAAATGGACGGAAGCCATTTAATTTGAAACAACTCAGCAGCAAAGTAGACAAAACATTTGGAGCCGCAGAATTTTTATACTAGGGATATGTGGCTCTGAATTAACAAGGATACTATGTACTCGAAATTTTACCATAGTATATACTCTAGGTAGATGTTTGTTTTTTCTGGACTGCCTCACATCACTATTTCTTACTTTCCAGAGTATTGGTGTACATGAGCGTTTCAAGGCACCTTAGTATCAGTGTTTTAAAAGGCATTTTCGGTTCGAGTCCCAAGGCTAGTTCCGGGACGAGGCTTACATGCGGGGCCTCTTCCTTCGGCCTTCAAGGAGGAAGCGAGGGTGGGACAAGTGAATCCGATGTGGGGCGTAAGTCCCAATCTTCTGGGGATTCGCCCAGGCGTAAGCCCCAACATTCTGGGCATTTATTTGGGGTATATGCCCTGAGAACTTTTCCAAACTTGATCAAAAATTGCCTAATAAATCTTTTTTAAAAAATTAAATATCAAAAAGTTAATTCATAGTAAATTCTCAAACTAAAAATCTCAAATAATCAAAAAGTTTTTCTAATTACTTATCCTAATTTCATAATATGTTCTCTTGGTTGTTTACGGAATAACAAACACTCTTTACACCTTTGTATGCAAAGTGCAAACTACAAAGCAAAGAGTTTTGTCTTCCAATTCTTATTATGCTTTCATGTTTGAATTTTCCTTCTTTATGCTTTATTTTCTTCAAGTTTTTTTTTTTTTAGCATTCTTCAATTTATCTTTTTCAAGGTAGTTTTTTATTTTAGAATTTCTCTTGATATCCCTCTAGTTTAGATAATGTTTTGGAGATCTCTATCTGACTATTTGTATTATAACAAGTATTAATTTGTTATCTAGTTTTAGGTTTTAGAACAATGACTTTATAATGTTGTCATTTTTATCTTTGAATTATTAGGATAGAATACATTTTTACAACTCTAATTATGTACTATAATAGTCGTGTTATTAGTGTAATGCATCTTTACGATAGTCACTTTTTCAAGATTTTTTTAATGATTCGTGCACATGTTAGTTTAAATTTTCCTACTAATTTTATTTTTATGTTTTTGATTTTTTCTAATTTTAATGTATTTTAATTTATATGTTTAATTTATTAATTTATAAAATAATAAAAATTAAATATCCACGGGCTTGCCTCGGGGATTACACATATGCGCCCACCCCTTTTAAAACATTCTTTAGTACTAATTCATTTCTTGATCGATCACTGATGTTATTACCTAGTAGAAAACATTAAGATTAATTTGTCATTAGTCGATAGCTGATGATTTGATCAAAGTTCTTTATTAAACAGGACAATAAATTTGATTTTTCAAATTAAAATTTAGTTATTCATAAATTGCACACAATATACTACTTATGGTTTTTGATTTCCTTCTACCGTTCGAGTCCTCATCCATGTTAAAAGTAAATTATCACAAGATAATTTTACTGCTTTCTTCAATTTATTTTGGATGAACAAAAATTGTCAAATATTTTTTAGTTTGTGTAGCATGCTTGTGAAAGTCGTGCTTTGAAACAATCGTTCAATCCAAAATATGTGAAGGAGCAGTACTACCCTATGCGCAATATTTGACGATGAGTTATAATTATTGTCCGTTGCATTTTTGTCCTTTTGTTTTTTCGTATATACAGAGCCAGAAATTTTATACTAACAAATTTTTTAAAAATACTAGTAGTAAAATATCACAATGAGAATTTGAATTTGTGATCTAAAGCCACTTGTGAACACCTTTTACCGCTAAATTAGAAAAACTTTATGTTATGTCGAAGTGATTCAATAATTTATATATAACTAAAAAAGTTGGTTTAAAGTTTCATTGAGCGCCCATGAGTTCAATTTCTAATATAAATTCTGACTTTACCTTTGCGTATAAACGTGTGAGAACAATATATTGAAAAGCCACTTCGTATGTCAATTGTTACTTTCCTTTTCGGTAACAAGGACGACTAACATAGATTTAAAAGAGCTTGAATAATTTGGTTGTTGAAGCATCAAGGGATGTTCAATAGTGACGTTTCATTTGGAACAAGTTTCACATGGTTAGTAAAAATTGGCAAGGAATGGAAAGGGTCGCTTGTTATCATGTCCGTTCAATTTATGTGATATTATTTGTCTCAATATAAAATTTAAGAAAAAGAATTACTTTTAAAGTTTATAATGAAAAATAAAACATCAATATATGTTGGTAAATCATCTCGTTAAAAATAAAACAAAATAAATTAATAATTAAATTACTTTTAAACAGTCGTACTTTTAATTTTATAAAGTTAGAGTGTGAAAGAGACTTTTGTGCAAATTTGTAGAGGTAAATTATGTAATAAACAATTTTCTTGAGAACCATAGACAGATGACAGCTCTACAACTCATTTTTCATTTTCTCTTCTTTTTCTTTCAATTATTATATTATTATTATTATACTTGCCACTCCGTTACTGAACACTGTGCTTTGCAAAATCCAAGGCCTATATTAAGCCACATTTGCTAGGCTACAGGAAGTAAGGAGTCGTTTAGACATGATTTGAAATCAGTAATTTGAAATCATGATGATTTGAGGTTATGTCTTATTTGGACATGCAATTTGAATTTTGTTAGTTGTAATTTTTTCTCATAAAGATAAAAACGACATAAATTGCGAAAACCATCAAAATTTCATAACAAAATTAATACGCTACTAGAAAGTCTTTCTAAGAAATACAACATCAATTGATCATGAGTTTTAGTGTAACTACTTTTTGATATAATCCTCACACATGGTTGGTAACAGTAAATTTATTATAAATATACTATCAACTTGCAGATCTTTTAATATTTGATATAAATAGTTGGTAAACATGGTTGGTGAATATATCTACCAACTTATGGATATTCTTTACAAAATATAAACTTACGGGTCAAGTTTTACATTTAAAAAAATTTTAAATCATGATTTGCAATCCCAAATCATGCCTTTTGGGTGATTTGGGATTTGAAATCATGATATGAAGTTGAAATTTTGTACAAATTGCATAAACAAACGCTGATTTGAAATCACGATATGAAATCATGATTTCATATCGCATGTCCAAACGCCTATTTGAAAAAGTTGTTAACACTCTTAACTATTGGGAGTGACAAGAGAATCTTAGTAGATAAGTTGGTTGGCTACCTGATCTTTCATCTTGTTGGTGAAGGTTCAATTCCCATCTTGTAATCTCGTCCCCCATTTCTCGTTACCCTGCCTCCTATATAATAAATGTCACAAAGTGGGGTATGGAGAGGGTAGAGAGATTGTTTCCTGTAGACTCTCGGTACAAGGACAAGCAATTCAAAGCCATGCGCAAAAAACAAAAAATAAAAAAACGAAAGCAAATAAATCAGGACAAAACATGATAGAGCAATCTAGAAAAAAAAAACGGTCATAGATTACTACGATAATCGAAATACAAAAAACATCATCCAATAGCAAGAAGAAAAAAACTGGCAGCAAGAAGACAAAATAAGGGGTAGGGGGTGGATTATGGAAAAAGATATTGAAAGTGTTATAAACTGCTTGTACATATTGTCCGCTTTGGCGCACCTCACGGCTTTAAAACGCGTATACAAGTAAAGGCTTCAGGCCCAGCTTATAAGCACGCACACAATCCCGTGTGCGAGCGATGTGGGAACTTCAAGTTCACAACACACCCCCTCATCGCGAGCATCGTGCTGATAACGTGTTATAAAACTATATAATTGGAAATAAACAAGAGAAGCAAACTAATAACTTTGTAGAAAGAAGGGAGAGATTATATTTCACTTCTTGTTGATATCTCTTAACAAATTGAGAACTTAACCATCTATTTATAGAGATGGTAAATCTCTTGATGAAGTCATCAATGACAACACCAAGAGTTAAAATCAAACTTGTGTTGCTTCATTTTCTTCATTTCATACATGCCACCAAATGTACATGTACCTAACTTGAAGTTCCCACATCGCTCGCACACGGGATTGTGTGCGTGCTTATAAGCTGGGCCTGAAGCCTTTACTTGTATACGCGTTTTAAAGCCGTGAGGTGCGCCAAAGCGGACAATATGTACAAGCAGTTTATAACACGTTATCAGCACGATGCTCGCGATGAGGGGGTGTGTTGTGAACTTGAAGTTCCTACATCGCTCGCACACGGGATTGTGTGCGTGCTTATAAGCTGGGCCTGAAGCCTTTACTTGTATACGCGTTTTAAAGCCGTGAGGTGCGCCAAAGCGGACAATATGTACAAGCAGTTTATAACACGTTATCAGCACGATGCTCGCGATGAGGGGGTGTGTTGTGAACTTGAAGTTCCCACATCGCTCGCACACGAGATTGTGTGCGTGCTTATAAGCTGGGCCTGAAGCCTTTACTTGTATACGCGTTTTAAAGCCGTGAGGTGCGCCAAAGCGGACAATATGTACAAGCAGTTTATAACAGAAAGAGATTTGTTCTTTTAATTTTTCACGTTGCGCATGTAATTCAATTATTTTGCTATGTAGGAGGTAATTGGCAATACACGCATAAGATGTTTATATTATTGTGCCCGACGTATGTAATTGGCACAGTTTGGTTCAAGTTACAGGATCAATAAAGTACAACATTTTGTTCAGGTTTATAAATGAAAAATTCAAGCAAGCCCCTTAGTTCAAGTTTATAAATGAATAATTCGAAGCAAGTTCCTCTAGTTCAAGTTTCTAATGAATAAGTCAACCAAATTTAGAGACTGTTTGGATAGGCTTAAAAAAAAGCAGCTTATAAGTTGCCTTAGATAAGCTAAGTTAAACGGGCCCAATTATTTTTTTGGATTTATTTTAAGTACAAAATGACTTTAAGTTGGTCGGTCAAATACTCAGAAAAACTGAAAACAACTTATAAGCTATTTCAGCAACTTATATTTCTCACATTTTTTCCATTTTTGCAGCTTTAGTTCAATGTAATTAAACTGATGGTTCAAGAACATCATGAAGCAATGCCTAGAAAAAGTTCTTTATGTCATTTGATTAGTTTCATAGCTAATTACATGTCTCACTTTTTCAATTTCCAGTTTTATCTAATCATAGTTGGAACTCAAAGACTCAACATCATGAGAAGTTTCTTTTAGCTAATTTCCTGTAATAGGAGAGCAAAGGTTATTGCAGTAAACAAAATATGATTCGTTCATTCAGTCATTCTTCAGCAACAATGTTTCACTCAACAACAACCGTGTTGTTGTGGTACAAGTTTCTTTTATCTAATTTCAAGTCTGGTTGTTGCAAAGGAAAGGCAAATGTTAAAGAGGGTTCGGTACAAGTTTGGCTTTTGTATCACTTCATCTTTTCTTCCTTGAACAAAACATGACGATTGACACGATGATCAAACTTTCTAAATTCAAGCTTCGTCTGACTCGTCTGAAGTTTTTTGGTTTTCTTCTTTACATAGAAGAATCCAGTTCCAGCAGCTGAAACAAGCCTCACAAAAAGAGCTCCAGCCTTCTTCTTGTCACCCATCAGCCTATCTAGAGGAGAACCCAAAAAAATGAAATTTAGACCTCTAAAATATGTAGAGCTAAATAGTTCGCCAAGCTAACAATAATCAAAGACAAGTTTAAACTTAAAAAGAAAATTTCATCTTAAAGATAAACGATTCACAATGGTTAGGTAGTAGGCTGGCAATGGATTGAGGAGCTACCAGAGTGTTGATGGCCAGAGAAATTGTATTTTTAGTAAATTATTGTTATTCATCCCAACACCTGTGAACCCGATATCCGACCAACATGCTTGAAAACTCTCTCCATCCCGGAAAAACTCAAAAGAACAAAATGAAACCAGCATTCTAACTGTTCTATAGTCCAGAATGAGTTTGTCTCCTTTGCTTTGATTTGTTCAGCTAATCATTCTGACTTTTATGCCACCGTTCCTAAACATCTCGTCCAATACCATCTCGACAGCTAGAATTCCTTAATGCATATTCAGGCATATGAGCACTACGCAAACAAAATTAGATGTTCAAGTTGGAAGGGAAAATGTTCAAGCTAGAATCAAGTTTAATAAGAATTGAGGGTCATCTGGTTACAAGGATAACAGATTTAGTCCTGGGATAAAATGTGGATTTATTTCAACTCACGTTTGGTGGAAGTTAATTCTGGGATTAGCAATCCCAGGTTGTTTATACAACAATTGTGGTATTGTTTCTATACCACTCCATGTGGGATAACAATACTGGGATTACTAATCCCGGGATAAATTAACAAAATGATACATTTGCCCTTCTCCAAAACTTTTCCCCCAAAGTCTTTTAAGAAATCCAAGGCTAAAAATGAAATAAAAGTTAATCCAAGTTTATCTAATTTAACCCAAACACATAATTAAAATTATACCCGTATATCTCATTTTTAGTCCCCAACGAACCAAACATCTACCACTAAAACTATATACACTAAATAATCCCGGTATTGTAATCTCCGCATTATAATTCCGGTACGACTTGTTTGCAGACCAAAATACGCTGAATGTAATGCAAGGATTCTACTTTTAACTTGAATAGCTTGTGCTGACCTTGACCAAAGCTTACTTTTGAAGGTTGGTCAGGAGGCAAGGACATAGCTAACTTTGGTAAAGGGGTTTCAATTGAATCACCTTCGCTGCAAAATTATACGATGTAAAAAGGGCAACTGATTTTTTTTATGTAAATATATCAACTATTGAATCTCCTTAGCATAGGTTCATCTCTTAGGTGTGAAATTTTTATATTTCTTTTAATCTCCTTACTCAACTTCCTAGCTCTGCCATTGCGACAGGAGGAGAAAGACATGACAAAGTACTTGCTTACGCAGATGAAGGAAAATGGAAACTTATATCCTCGTACCATCAAATTGACTAACGAAAAGAAAAAGATTTTACATTTCTTCTGATAAAGAAAATCTTTATATTTCATCCAAGACAATTTTTCTAGTTCCCAAACATATCATCCCACACTCCGTAGTAGCTTGAATTTCTCACTGAATATATAGGCAACTAGGGGTTAGCTGTTCAAGTTAAAAAGCAAAGCACATGTAATGCAAAGATTCTAATTAAACTTGCATAACGTGTTCCGGCATATACCCAGGCTTACTTTTCAAGGGTGATCTAGTAGGAGAAAGACATGGCAGAATACTTGCTTATGAAGATGAAGGAAAATGGAAACTTATGTCCTTGTACCATAATGGAGTATTGACTAACCAAAACAGAATATTAACATTTCTCCTATAGTTCAGAGTCAAGACACAACTTTTATCGTATTCAACAACGCATATGTCTCTCCTTTTTATTTCATTTTTTGTTTGAAAGACAACAATGCCTCTCAACTTAGTGTGCGTAAACAACACCATCAACATGAAATTCAGTAATACCTAAGCCCTCAACCTACCCACCTCCCTCATTGCCCCACCAACTTATATATATCATCAAGAATAAGCTAAAAGGAGCAGTGAAATTGTATGATTTTTTTTTCCTTGATGACATGGGAACCCGCAGCCGCTACCCTTCGGGTGCGCCTAGGGTAAACCCAGCTCCTGTGAAATTGTATGATTTTTTCTTGTTCCAACTTACAACTCCATTCATTTTTCCATCTACAGACAATTTTTCCTGTTTGAAATTGGTAACATACCCTTTTTTTGATGACAAGGGAACCCGCAAGCGCTACCCTTTGGGTACGCACAGGACGAACCCCGCTCCTGTGTAATAGCCCGCAAACCACACAGAAGAGATACCGCACTAGGCAAGCCCCGTGCGACGAGCTCGACCCAGAAGGCAAAAACCCTGCTGTTGTGGGCAGGGGGTTTCGAACATGAGACCTCCGTAATGGAAGCCTCATGCTTAACAGACAATTGGTAACATTCCATCTACAAACAATTTATGCCTCAACAAAAACCCCCTGTGAGAAGGTTTCTTCTTTTTCTTCTATATAACTAACGTTAACTTCTCTCACGTTTTGGAATGTGTGATATAAAAGCACAATTAAAAGGAAAGGGTGAAAGGAAGAGAAATGCGTTTCTCACAGGTTTTACCAACAATTAAAAAAAAAAAGAAGAATTGTTTGATTCGTACAACGAATTTACTATTGAAAACATGAAATTTTATTACACTAAATACATGTAAAAGTTTTTTTTGACAGATAAGTTTAGAATCTATGAACATTAAAATCTCTCATTAGTCAGACAAATCCACTATGTGGATATTGGCTAGTGTTCTTGGTTTAATATTTCAACAACATTTTTTCACAACAAATGAATTCAGCAACAGAAAAATGCAAGAACAAACCCATAAATCACATTCTTTCTAAAAGCAGAATAAAAAGAGAGAGAGAGAGAGAGAGAGAGAGAGACAAAAATAGAGAAAAAGTGATACCAGAGTGGTGGGAGAGGGCTAGAAGGTGCCAAAAGTGAAGAAAGAAAGCTTTCAGTGAAGCTGATGAAAAAGGGGAACCCTTCTTCTTGCCTGTGGGCTTCTTCTGAAGAAATTAAAGTGGGCTGCTAAGACCAATATGGGCCCATAAAGGTACCCATGTAAAAGGCCCAATTATATATAATGGGTTTCCAATTGGGCAATTTGCTGGATTGTTCTTCGCTGGGGGTGGTCTTCAATTTTTAGCCCTCACATCAGTGGTCTTTAACTTTGTCCTTCGCTACGAGCCTCTTGGTTCTAGGTTCGAAGCCTCGCTTAGCCAAAATTAAAAAAAAAAAAATCGCAAGGCATAAGTTGGGATTCACAGGGCATAAGTTGGACTCCAACTTATGCCTTATTTCAAACTCTGCCTTAAAGCCCAAAAAAAAAAAATTGCTGGAATTTGCAAACCTCTGCCTTAAAGCCTAACTTTGGGCAAGAGTTAGGCCTTAAGGCATAGGTTTCCCTTAAGGCCTAATTTTGGATAAAAGTTTGCCTTAAGGCATAAATTGGGCGTAAGTTGAGTCCAACTTATTCCTTGTGAATCCCAACTTCTGCCCTGCGAGTCTCAACTTATGGCTTGCAATTTTTATATTTTTACTGAGTCTGGGTTCGAACCCAGGACCTCTGGGTGTTAAGCGAAGGACAAATATTAAAGACCACCAATTTAAGGGGTAAAAATTAAAGACCACCCTGGGAAAAGGACAATCCGCGCAAAAAAATAAAATTTCAAATGGACTGGTTCTTTAATTTTTTTCCCTTCAAAATCGAACATATGCTTAGTGAGTCTATAATAGTTTTAAGGGTGCAAGCATAACTGCATCTATAAACTTTTTGCTTCCACCTCATCATTGTAGTATCAATTCTTGGACTGGACTCAAGCACGCATGGATGAAAGGAATTATAACATTAACAACAACAAAATATTCGATAGGGGCAGAGGCAAATTGACACTTAAATTATGGGGCACGTGAACCTATGATCGCTCCATAAATAATATTTTATGGACATGTTTTTCTAGATTTGATATAATATTAACTGTTGACCCACATGCTCCAAAAAAACTAAATGGTGCATTTGATAATGTTGAGTTATTTACCTAGAGGATTCAGGTTGCTGATTGGGTCATCATATAAATTTATTATGAATAAAAACAACAAAAAACGAATAAATAAAATAATGATTTTTGTTGTTTTGGTGGTGATTGGTAGTCTTGAGCCGGGCGTCTTTCGGAAACAGTCTCCCTGTATTATAGTGGTAAAGTCTGTGTACACTTTACCCTCCCCTGGCCCCACATTGTGGGATTTCACTGGGTACGTTGTTGTTGATGATGGTGGTGATTGGTGAACAAATAAAATAATTTTTATATTTTATCATAAAATTTGGTATGTTGGGTTATAATTTCGTCCAATAGGAATGACACGTAATAAATAATAATTTAAAAAGAATTATACCTAAGTATAAAAGAGACTGAGCCTCAATTGTCACTTTAAAAAGTAATAGAGAAAAAAAAATTAAAAGAAATTACAAAAAATTTAAAAATAAATTAGAGGTCTGCTGGTTTTAAGGACAAAGTAGAGTCAAAAAGGTGACTGGAGGAGTATTTTTAGCAAAATAGGTAGATGAAGGATATATTAAACCTTTTGAGATAATTCAGGGCATTTTTGGCCCTTTTCCGTTATGTAAGACAACAACGCCATCATTAGTGTAGAAACTAGCCATATATGCCCATGCATGTTTATTCATTTTAATTAATTGGTCATTAAGATTTGTATTTTGTAAATAACTTTTAAAAATTTGTCATAGTCATGACAATGAAAGTTGTTCATCAATGTGAAAAAGAAAATTAGTAAGAAGGTAAGGGAAAATTAATATTTTGATGCTAAATTTTTTCTTTTAAATTGTTTAATATCTTATATGTATACTGACAAGTTGATATCCATCTCAATCAATTAACTGTTCAGATCCAAACATTGTTGTATATATTGAATTTTTTAAAAGCCAAACTCATAAAATATTTTTATTAAATTAATTAAAAAAATATGTTAATAAGGGGTAAATTAGTTATATTATAATTTTTTATATTAACAATTATAGATAAAAAGAATTGTTACAAAGAAAGCAAAATTAGAAAGATATATGTTATATGGTAAATCACCAAATTTTAATTCTGAAATGAAAATATAAAGTAATACACTTTATAAATGTAAATGAACAATAATCTGCAAAGGAGAGTAAGATAAGTAAAGTATTGACAAAGAAGGAAAACGGGGATAAAAGTAATTGTCTAAGTTAACATATTAAGAGAAAGGAATTTTTGTCTTATTTTACTCTTTACATTAAGTACTTATTTTCAAATCATTTTCTAAGGCTATTGAGACTATACACCAATAAATATGGATATTATGATAAAATATATACTTCATTTATTAATTCTTAAAGAACGTGATAAGAGGGAGTGACTTTTATCCCCATTTTTCTTCTTTCTCAATACTTTAAACGTTAAAAGAGAACAAACAATAGCAATGCAAATTTGTACCAAAAGTTATGAATATATGCATGAGAAGATAATAAATATTCAGCAAAAACGTGAAAAGTCAAAAGTGAACAAGTAAAAGTGCATGGAGGAAATAAATATGTGTCAGAGAATTAAAACTAAAGTGCATACATGTATACATGAGAAGAGAATAAATATTCAGTATTATCAAAAGTGAACAAATTAAAGTACATGGAGGAAATAAATTTGTGTAGGAGAATTAAAATTGAACTGCATATGTCTATACATGAGAAGAGCATAAATATTCAGCAAGAACACGAAAAGTCAAAAGTGAACAAGTAAAAGTGCACGGAAAAAATAAATGTGTCGGAGAATTAAAATTGAAGTGCATACCTCTATACGTAAAAAGAGAATAAATATTAAGTAATATGACATATGTCTATGTGGGATATAAAAATAATTGGATAAATTGTACAAGTTATATAGCTTATGGTACAAGCGTTCATTGCATGTACAATTTGTGAAGCTCATGGTACAAGCTGGAGGAGCGGCGTTCGTCAATAGAAAAGAGAATAAATATTCAGTACTATGACATCTATCCACGTGGGATTTATTAATTCTTAAAGAATGTGAAAAGTCAAAAGTGAACAAATTAAAGTGCACGGAGGAAATAAATTTGTGTAGGAGAATTAAAATTGAACTGCATATGTCTATACATGAAAAGAGAATAAATACCTAGCTAGAACACGAAAAGTCAAAAGTGAACAAGTAAAAGTGCACGGAGAAAATAAATGTGTTGGAGTTTTAAATGTGAAGTGCATACGTCTATACATGAGAAGGAAATAAATATTCAGTACTATGACATATGTCTACGTGGGATATAAAAATAGTTGGATAAAGTGTATAAGTTATATAGCTTATGGTACAAGCATTCATTACGTGTACAATTTGTGAAGCTCATGGTACAAGCTAGAGGAGCGGTGTTCGTCCCTCCTCCACGCTTATATATAATAGAAAAATATATATTTTTAGTAATGTGGCCAGGTAATATGGGACGAAGGGAGTACTTCATTTTTATTAATTCTTAAATAATGTGAAAAGTCAAGTATAGTAATGTGACCAAGTAATGTGGGGACGAAGGGAGTACTTCATTTATTAATTCTTAAAGAACGTGAAAAGTCAAGTAATGTGGCCAACTAATATGAGATGAAGGGGGTACTTCATTTATTAATTTTTAAATAACATGAAAAGTTAAAAGTGCACAAGTAAAAGTACACGGGGGAAATAAACATGTGTCGGAAAATTAAAATTGGAGTGCATACATGTATACATGAGAAGAGAATAAATATTCATCAAGAACGCGAAAAGTCAAAAGTGAACAAGTAAAAGTGCACGGAGAAAATAAATTTGTGTACGAGAATTAAAATTGAACTGCATATGTCTAAGTAAAAGTGCACGAAGAAAATAAATGTGTTGGAGAATTAAAATTTAAGTGAATATGTCTATATATGATAAATCTATACATGAGAAGGGAATAAATATTAAGTACTATGACATATGTCTACGCGGGATATAAAAATAATTAGATAAAGTGTACAAGTTATATGGCTTAGAATACAAGCATTCATTTCGTGTACAAATTGTGAAGCTCATGGTACAGCTATTGAAAGCTGTGTTCGTACCCCCATGGCACTTATATATATTGTAAAGTAGAAACGCGGGCCCAACATTCCGGCTTAAATGTACTTTTATGTGACAATATTGAACATCAGATACGAAAAATTTGAATGAGCATGAATGATGATGCACGAATACATATGTACCTTGACTGTGAGAGTTCAGCAAAATCAAGTTATACATACACACCTTGTGAAGCATTTCTATATTGACATAATAGTAGAAATCTGCTGATGAAATCAAAAGAGTATTACTATCCTGCAATAGTCCTGCATAGATTTGAGTTTGAGGCACATAAAGTCGTACACACATATACACCTGATGGATATCAAAATGAAATAATCTTACAGTAAATATAGATTTACATCGTGAGACACTTTCAATCTCAAAAGTGACAACTTATTTATCCCGATTCAAGTCTCAAAGAATTCAATAATTTTAGGAAATGTGTTCAGTGCTCCAAAATATCATATTCCCTCTGTCCCAATTTATGCGATGTTAGTGAAAGTATATCTATTAACTGCCTAATACTTCTTTCTAAAATGCTCACTGCAGTTGTATGAACCAAGAGGCCATTGTGTGCAGCAATGTAAGGCTCGAACCTACCATTGTTTTCTTCTCAATAAAAGGCATGAAGAAGGATATATCATCGCCCCTGTGATGACTGGCTGCCGAGATCATAATCTTGTACCATAAATATGTATAAGGTTTGTTGAGTGTGATCCAATGCTTCACCATGTCATGCCTTTGCATATGTTGCGAAGTCCTGCTTACAATAAGGTAGATGAGTTCATATTAAAGTTTCAACAATTTCAAGCAACCTTCATCAACTCCTAAGCAAGATTTCCCTCGCCTCTCCATTTATGTAAAACATAAACGGATCCTGATCACCTCATTGTTAGCAGATGAACATCAGATTGAGAAATCAAATTACTAAGTTATAGAATGAGAATATACTCGTCTTCAGTTGTCTTTCCTAGAAACCATCTTCAAAATTCGAGGTTGTCATGTAAAATGGTTGATATGTAGCATATGCCATAATACAACATATAGAGTAACAATTACTCAATAGAAGTTGCATCAGGTATCGTACTTACAAATGTGTATTTAGGGGTTGAATGTAACTCCTTAATTAAGTAGAGACCCTTCAAAATTGACATACATGTTGAAGATACAACAACACAAATATACATATTTACAGATAAAGTTATGCCAACGTATGTCTAGATATATTAGCTACCTCTTTTTTGCTTCTTGTCATTTGCAAGGCTGTCTCCTTGCCTGCATTGTTGAACAATTCAATTAATTTGTAAAATATGAAGGGGAAAAAAAAGGGATAGGGGAGGATAAAAGAGAAGATGTGTATCCATGAAACATAAAAAATTTTGCAGAAACTAAATAAAGAGTGGGTCTGATACGAATTAGGGATTTGAAGCTTATTAGAGTAGTACGTTGAGCTAAGAGAGTGGGACTTGACCGTTGAGGTAGTTAAAAGAATCAGATGGGTCGCAGAATAAAAGCTAGACAGTTCAGTCCCTTAGTAATTAAATGACAAGCTTCGATAATTACAGATTGCACCCTTAGTTTACTATTTTAGGACACTTTTGGTTCTTGATAGTTTGTTAGAATATGTCAGACGTGTAGTGGGATCCATGCCAGATATTGTACTGGCATTGCCCTTATATTGTACTGATTTGCTCAGAAGAAGATAAGAAATATTCCCTATCTTAATTTACCCTAGCTAGCTTCTTCTTATTATTTCATTTTTAACCTTATTTCTTCTTTTTCTTTTTCTTAGCTGTTTTTGTGCACTGCTATCAGTGGTATCAGAGCAGATCTCTGGCTCTGTGGTGAATCAATGGTAAACGAAATCCAAGAGATGATGAAAGTTCTTCAGGATCTGTCTCAAGACATGAACAGCTTTGCTAACAGACAAGAACAACTGGAGGCAAACCAGGAAAAAGCAGCAAGGAATCATGAAAGAGCTCTTAAGGAAATTGGAGATGCTGTACAGGGTGAAAGGAGACCAGATAGGGGTAAAAGTACTATTCCTTTGGGAGAAGAGTTATATTCACCTTCAGATACACCTTTGCAACTGGGAAATTCTTCAGATTCTCATTTGGTAGGACAACTTGTTCTTAACAATTATCAAATTTCACAAGGGTTAACATCCCATAGTCAGCAGATTCCTGTTTCATCCACTCCTTTGTCAATCCCTACTCCTCCAGCACCCATATCATCTAGTTTCACTAGTCAAGGAATCTACCCACAAATCTCATCTAACTTGCAAAACCATGCCTACCCTTTCCAAGTCAACAAGCAGCCATTCCCATATTTTCCTCTCAACTCTCACCTGTTCTAGGAATGCAATCTCACTTTCAGATCCCATATTCTCAGTCTGGAAATCCTTCATACACCCAACACCAAACTTATCCATCATATTACCATCAGAATACACAAATTCCTCAACCAATATACCACCATACCCCTTTTGTAGCTAACACTCACCCCTTACCTCAGCAATACTTACCAAATCAAACCACTCAGTTCACACCCCAACCCAAGCAATTTCCACTCCCACTTACCAATACCCAATTTTACCAAATATACTAAAATAGAGTTTCCTAAGTTTAATGGAGATGACTTAAGAACTTGGCTATATAAGGTGGAACAATTTTTTTCTGTAGAAGAAATCCCCATTCACCAGAGGATGAAACTTGTGGCAATTCATTTTGATGGTGATGCTTTACAGTGGCATCAAGGGTATATGAGGAATAGAGGCCAAGCACCATTACCTAATTGGGAGGAATATATCAATGCTTTAGCTGATAGGTTTGAAATTGAATACTCAGATCCCATGACTAAGATTATGAACATTAAACACACTGGATCTGTCAAGGATTATCAGAAATCTTTTGATAGTGTCATGACTAGGATTAACCTGTCAACAGAGCATGCTATCAGTATATTCTTGAACAATTTGAAGCCTGAGTTGAGTAATGCTGTTAAAATTGGGAATCCTACTTCTTTACCTCAGGCCTACTATTTGGCTAGACTTCAGGAGTCTAACTTTGCGGCCCAAAGCAAGGCCATAAAACTGACCACCTCTACTCACAATTTCACAGGCCAAAGGAATTTCCAGAATCACAACACCAGTAACAAAAGGAATGCAGTAAGTTCTAGAAGACCTCCTCCTACTAATTTCAATAATCCCAAAAAAAAATGGTTAACACCAACAGAAATGGATGAAAAGAGGGCTCAGGGTCTATGTTTTCTCTGTGATGAGAAGTTCACCCCTGGTCACAAGTGCAAGGCCAAAAGACAATTGTATTCTATGGAAATAGAGACAGAGAAGCTGAGTTGTTTGGAGGATGAAGGAGCAGATGAAGAGATAATGGAAGAACCAAGGGTGGAAGGGGAGGATCCTGTAGTGAATTGTGAGATATCCATTCAAGCTCTTAATGGAACTAAAGGGTACAGGACATTGAGAATCAGAGGTTTTACTGAGCAGAAAGAAATCACCATTCTCATTGATTGTGGCTCTACTCATAAATTCATCAATGAGAAGGCTGCTCAAAAAATGGGTTTTATATTGCATGCTATTGATCCACAAGATGTATTTGTTGCAGATGGTAGAGTCATTCAATCTATGCAGGGTAGTAAAGGGTTCAAATGGTTGATGCAAGGTACTATGTTTCAAGATGATTTCCTAGTTTTACCAATAGGAAGTTGTGATGTGGTACTAGGAATACAATGGCTATGCAGGTTAGGAGATATACAGATGAATTTTGGGAAGTTATTCATGCAATTTATGTATGAAGGGAAAAAGGTGACCTTACAAGGCATATACCCTTCTTTCAAAACTGTAGATGCAAAGGCTCTTAACAAAATCTCAGTTGAATCAGCCCAGATATTCATGATCAAAGTGTGTCCAAAGAAGGGTGATGAAGAAGAGAATGACATAAGTGGGGAAGATAAACCAGTGGAGATAATGACTCTTTTAGAGGATTATAAGAGTTTGTTCAAAGAACCAACCAGTTTACCTCCTTCTAGGGGGGTATTTGACCATGGTGTTCCATTAATAGAAGGAAGTCAACCTGTGAACTCAAGACCCTATAGGTACTCACCTGTGCAAAAAGATGTAATTGAAAAAATAGTTCAAGAGATGTTGGACCAAGGAATTATTCAATACAGTTCCAGTTCCTATGCTTCACCTGTGGTTCTAGTGAGAAAGAAGGATGGCACTTGGAGGCTTTGTGTGGACTATAGGGCCCTTAACAAAGTAACCATCAAAGACAAGTTTCCCATACCTATTATTGAAGAGTTGTTAGAGGAACTGGGGGGTTATCAAGTGTACTCTAAAATTGATCTAAGGGCAGGATATCATCAGATCAGAATGACACCATCTGATGTTCACAAAACTGCTTTCAAAACTCATTCAGGTCACTATGAGTACCTAGTCATGTCATTTGGGCTGACTAATGCACCATCTAGTTTTCAGGGATTAATGAATCACATCTTCCAGAAGCATTTGAGAAAGTTCATTATGGTATTTTTTGATGACACTCTAGTGTTCAGCAAGAACTTAGAGGAACATGTACAACACCTTAAGATTACATTTGACTTGTTGGTGCAACATCAACTATTGGCTAAGATGAGTAAATGTGTATTTGCAGCAAAAAGAGTGGAATATCTTGGTCATTACATTTCTGCTGCTGGAGTAGCAACTGATCCTAAAAAAGTGGAAGCAGTGCAATGTTGGCCTGAACCTACAAACCTTAAACAATTGAGAGGATTTTTAGGATTGGCAGGGTATTATAGAAGATTTATAAGGGGGTATGGAATTATTAGCAAACCACTGACAGATTTGCTCAAGAAAGATAATTTCCACTGGACTGACAAAACCACTACAGCATTTGAAGAATTAAAAAGAGTATTGACTGCAGCACCAGTTTTGCTATTACCTGATTTCACAATTCCATTTGTGGTGGAGACTGATGCTTGCAATGTAGGCATTGGGGCAGTGCTAATGCAAAAGAAGCAACCAATTGCTTATCTAAGTAAGGGACTCTCACATAAGCACCAAACACTTTCAGTCTATGATAAAGAGCTATTGGCTTTAGTGATGGCTGTAAACAAATGGAATCAGTACTTGAATATCAGGCCTTTTATTGTCAAGACTGACCAAAAGGCACTTAAGTTCTTATTGGAACAGAAATTACACACAGGATCTCAACTTAAATGGATCACCAAGTTGATGCAATGTGACTTTGTTATTGAGTACAAAAAGGGCAAGCAAAATAAGGTGGCTGATGCCCTCTCTAGACTACCTTTAGTGGAGTTGGCTGCTCTTACATTATCCACAGTTAAGACAGATTTGCTGCAGATGATCATGGACAGCTGGTACTTGGATGTTGAATTAGCTGAAATCATTCAGAATTTGAAGAACAAGAGTGTTGAAATTCCTGGTTACTCATTCATTCATGAGCAACTAAGGAAGAATGGAAAATTGGTAGTAGGACCAAATGATAAGCTGAGACAAGAGATGATACAGTTGTGGCATGACTCACCCATGGGGGGTCATTCTGGTGTAGAACCCACCTACAAAAGACTAGCTGCATTATCTTTTTGGAGGAACATGAGGGAAGATATACAGAATTACATTAAGACTTGTGACATATGCCAGAGACACAAGTATGACACCACTGCCTATCCAGGGTTGATACAACCACTCAAGATCCCCACAACTGCTTGGAGTAGCATCAGCATGAATTTTATAGAGGGGTTGCCTAAGTCTAAGGGTAAGACTGTTATTTGGGTGGTAGTAGATAGGTTAACCAAGTATGCTCACTTCATTGGTTTGTCTCACCCTTATTCAGCTAATGACATTGCAAAGTTGTTTATGGAGCATGTGTATAAGTTACATGGTGTACCTGAGGACATAGTTAGTGATAGAGATCCAGTGTTTACAAGTAGAGTATGGCAGGAACTCTTTTCAATGATGGGTGTCACATTAAGCACATCCACTGCATATCACCCTCAAAGTGATGGGCAAACTGAGGTGGTAAACAGGTGCTTAGAAACACACCTTAGGTGCTTTTGCTCTGAGTCACAGACAGATTGGTTTTCCTACCTAGCTGCTGCAGAATGGTGGCACAATACTACATTTCACACCTCAATCCAGACTACACCCTATGAAGCACTCTATGGTCAACCCCCTCCCTTGCATCTACCCTATGTTGCAGGTGAATCTAGCATGGAAGAGGTAGATAGGAGCCTAGTCACTAGAGAATTCAAGTTTCAGTTATTACAATATCATCTACAAAGAGCCCAGCAAAGAATGGTGACACAAACAAATAAGCACAGATCAGATAAACAATACAAGGAAGGGGATTGGGTTTATCTTAAGATCCAACCATATAGACAAATTAATATGTCAGGAACACATTTCTCTAAACTTTCCGCTAAATACTATGGCCCTTATCTGATTTTACAGAAGATTGGAACTGTAGCCTATAAATTAGCCTTAGCTCCACAATTGCTTTTACACCCCACCTTCCATGTGTCCCAATTGAAACCATGTCACAAAATACCTGAAAACATCAATCACCCCCCAATACTTGACCTTTCTAGTCCATACTGTCCACAACCACAGAAGATCCTTGATAGGCGAATGATACAAAAGGGGAACAAGGCAATAGCTTAAGTTTTAATCCAATGGGATCAGTTGGGAGAAGATAGAGCCACTTGGGAGGATTACAGGGCATTGAAGACTCGATTTCCTTCATTTCTTCCTTGAGGTCAAGGAACATTTCTAACAGGGAAGGTCTGATACGAATTAGGGATTTGAAGCTTATTAGAGTGGTACGTTGAGCTAAGAGAGTGGGACTTGACCGTTGAGGTAGTTAAAAGAATCAGATGGGTCTCAGAATAAAAGCTAGACAGTTCAGTCCCTTAGTAATTAAATGACTAGTTTCGATAATTACATATTGCACCCTTAGTTTACTATTTCAGGACACTTTTGGTCCTTGATAGTTTGTTAGAATATGTCAGACGTGTAGTGGGATTATTGTACTGGCATTGCCCTTATATTGTACTGATTTGCTCAGAAGAAGATAAGAAATATTCCCTATCTTAATTTACCCTAGCTAGCTTCTTCTTCTTATTTCATTTTTAACCTTATTTCTTCTTCTTCTTTTTCTTAGCTGTTTTTGTGCACTGCTATCAGGGTCCATCTCTTAGACAAAATTGATGCCATACAGTAACAAATGCTCACATGCATGTACAAAAGCAATTTACCGAAAAGGCAGATACGTCAAAAAAAATAAAATTTAACAGCAGTTAGTCCATCACCACAATGAAAGTGAACCAAAAAACAATGTAGCAGCAGTTGGTCCATAAAACAGTTGAGAGAGAGAGTCACATATATTAACATTAGCTTCCATGTACTAACTTAGAAGGCAAATACTTTTCTTTTAAATGGTAGGGATCCTTGTCAATTGTCAAAGTGAATGCCTATAATTAGAAAACCCTCCTCACTCTAGGCTTCAGCTTTTCCATAAACCGAAAACCTAAGTAAATTGATAAAATATTGGGTTCAAAAAGTAAAAATAATGGCAATGACAATGAGTTGTTAACTTCAAGGTGTAAGACCAAGTCTTATGAGATAATTATGTCAAATAAGCCTCAATTCAAATCTATGTTTTCTATTGTCTCGATAGCTCCACTATACTTCAATCCCAATAAATTAGGGTCCGCTACATGATCATATTACGCCAATTAAACTCATCTCGATAACTCCAGTGAAGTGCCAGGAGATTGGTATTACAATTAAAGTACATCAACATTGAGTACCGGTCTACCACGGTAACACTAATGGCGATCTATTGAACACTTCCTCAACTCAAAAGTACTCCTCACTCAGTTTATGAAAAGGAGAACTGACATATACACACACAAAAAAAAAGGAATTAACCACCAAAATACAGGGGAATAAAATAAAAGTACAAAGTATTTCACAATGAGCCAATGGAATGGAAATAATCTTAGAGGGGAGGAGGAGGAGAAGAAAGTGTATAACTATGTACAAAAGTGTATAACTATGTACATATCAATATGACAGTGACTCACCTAAAGTGATTAACCTGAAGAAATCAAAGAAAACTGTCCAGATATATCAAATCGGACCAAGACCTTCCGGTCAAGGAAGCTGTAATTGAAAGCAGACAACAGAGAGAAAAACAGAATAATTAAAATAAAAATTAAAGAAATATCATGAAAATTGACACGTAAATTATGAAACCTAAAATAAATTCATATAATTTCTTTGGAAGTGAAAATTTTGATCCCTTACCTCTCAGCATGAGCTACTCACAGATTACAATAACAGCTTGTTTACTGTTCAACAAAGTGTTTCAATATCATCCTTCCTTTTATGAGAGTTACATACATATGTATTATATTTTTTTGAGAAACTCACAACGTCAACTGGGCTGAGCAACTCTAAGTGAGAAGTCAATTTGAGAAACTCGCAACGTCGACTGGGCCAGCAAAAGTTTTTGATCTATTAACTTTGAGAGGTGTTGTAGTGAAGGCTTTTCTTTGCTGTTCCTTTTCTTGAATTACAGTAGACGATTTTTTACTGCGCTGCAACCAGTAAAGGACACATAGGCAGAAGGACAATTAAAAAACAACTAAGGGCAAACGTTCCAAAGCCTAAAGATGCGATTAAATCCAATTAGAGATGGTCTGTTGTAATGTGGTGTCAGTTCTGCAGCAAAGCATTTGAGAAGTTTTTCCATCACCAGAATACACAACCTCATTACCTGAGGCTACATATTTGCTAAGGTTGAAAAAGTAAAAGTTCCAATAGAAAATCCAACACTCAGAACTATCAGTTAAACACATAATGCAGTGCTGAAAATTAATTCCACAAAATCCTTTTAACTAACCTCAACTCTACACTAAAGAGGAAAAAGTCACTTCACATCATATTCTACTCTCTTTAAGGACGAATGGAGACTTTTAAATTTATATCCTTGCGAAATTATCCTTGTCATTTTTCAGCAATACAGCTCATGTAAACGATTTATCTTTCACAGATAAAAGACTTTCATTCCATAAAAAATCACATTAATCAATGTCGGAATTGTAAAAAATATGAATAATAGAACTATACATGATATTCAATTTTGTCAACTTAGAGTATATAAAACATGATAACCGAGTCAATAAAGATTTCAAAGATCCTGCCTTGCGATGTCAATATTCGTAATATGCCACCATCTTAGCAGAATTCACTCTAGCCTCTTTGTGCTTAATTTGATTGAAATGGTTGACTCATTTGATATTCACCAGAAACCCATAAAAGAAAGGTAAGATTGTTGATGGAGCAATCTAATGACAATTGCAGATGGCAAGCATTTTTTATTGAACATCACTGTGAAAAGTTTAGTGTCTTTACCGAAAATCATATTAGAAAAGAACAAAAAAGATAAATGTGAAGATATAGTGCTTTTTTAAAACTAAAAAATAGAACACAGTTTCTTTGTAAAAGGCGAAACAACTGTCAGTAACTTAGCGGTATAGCTCGGAGCCCCGGACTAAGAGAGCACATCTATTTCTTTAAGAATTGAATTTCTCCCTTCTAACTCCTAATTGAACACAAAGAAACAATAAATTTATATTTTTCTCCACTCTCATGATCTTCACAGATTAGACATTTATATCCCAATACTCACGTCTACTTGGCTAGAAAGAAAATTGAAAGTAGGGCTTGAACTTCCTTTTTAAGCATTATTAGGCTATTAGCAACAATATAGCCTTCACTAAAGGACATGCTCTTTTTTAATTAACATTGTAGGAACCTATTGCTCTTTCTTAATTAACATTGTATGAATACGATTTTAAAACTGAAGTGAAAAAATATTGTGGTCTTTCCTATTGGTTGATGTGGTGATATTAGCTCTCACATGGTAGTACCCAAGTTTTTCATGAAAATGTATTGATCAGTCACCTTGAATCTATACCTAAAAGCTGAAAGAGGGAAAGAACAAAACTCACCTCTAGTTCATGAGTTGTTTGAACTGTAAGAATAATCTTTGTGACTTTCTGATTGCTTGATCCATCTGTAAAATGAGAGAACAATTCCACTCTTTAACCCCTAAATTTCAAGCCTCAAAGAAATATCTCAAAATCCAAAACGAAAATATAAACTAAAAGAGCATAAGAAGAACATCAATACACAAAGAGTCACACCATAACTCGCATCAATAGAAAATTCAACACTTTGAAAGAGTATATATAGCACAATTCGCTATAGCAATGTTAGGTATTTTTCCAAAGATCTAAGAAGTAGACTCTACAACGTGGTCATATATCAGCATTTTAACAGTCTTCCAATCTTTCAGTATTATTGTGGCCAACAGCAGGCAATGAGGGGAAATAATTGGAGATAAACCAGGTGTACCTGGAAACACTCGCCTCCTAATAAATTCTTAGCATGTATTTTTCCTCCATTTGGTGTAATGCTGCCAAAGCATTATAGTATCTTTCAAGTACTCAATTTATTCTCATATATGGACCATGTTGACTTGAATATTAACTCTAACTCTGGAAAGTTGATTCAGAATTGTTGCAAAAAGTAATATGTAAAATGGTTCATTTTCATTTGTTCCAGAAATACCATGATAAACAGGGATCTATGAGGCTCTACCTCTTAATTTTACCTCATTCATAAGCACCACTCACATTTTGCTGGAACTACTTAATGTTTTAACTGCAAACAGAAAAACAAAGTCCCTTTGGTTATTGACTTATTTCATCTGCAAGAAGGAAGTTAAATTAAGCGCTAAATAGTAATGGTAACAACTATAACTACTATAAAATGCATAGAATTCTTTCACTTTTGGATCCCCATATCTTTATTTCTTTCTGATAAGCTACAATGTCATCATTATTAGGAATATAATCAGTTTCCCTTAATTGCGAAATGATAGGCTTTCGGGCATCTTGTTTTGATTCCATGCTTCCTAGAGTGCAAATACAAAATAATGACGCTATATTTTGCTAAAATAGCAAATTCCAGGATACAATCCATAGTAAATAGTTGCTCGAAGGTTTCATAACTCTAATAATCATAAATGGTGCTAATATTGTCAACAGATCAGTATCTTTGAGCAAAAGAGTGAAACTCCCAGCGAAGAGAATGTACAGCTCTCATAGACTGTGCAGGCAAAAGACTTTGTTAGCAGTATTCATATTTCTTTCAGATTTAGCAGTATTCATAAATTTACACCTGAATGTGAGCCTAGCTTTATCCGTTAATACAATAATTAAAGGAATAACTGAGAGACCTTTAAATACTTGCTTTGAAACAATATGGAGAATAGCTATAGATACCTTCGAGTCTCATAGAAAAATTGACATCAGGATACAAACTTTTTAGAATGAACAGATTCAACACAACTCATTTGTACTAAATAGCAGATCAGACATATAACCAACAAGTATTTTAAAAATCAATGCTAGCTAACTTATGGTGAGAATATCACAATTTATCTCCATGCCATAGTAACTTAGATTTGGAACTCCAAATATAAAAACATTAGGGTGAAATCAGCACCTTCAGTCACAAGAAAAAGTATTTGATGTGGAATCACCATAATTTCTTGGATCGCAGTTTCATAGGTCAAAGATTAAACAACTCTTGAAAATTGCATATGCGTAAATTCACGACCTGAACATTTAAATCTCTTTGCACAATAAACCACCTTCTACTTAGAATTTCAACTTGAACATCATCAAAATTAGCATTAGAATCTCCACACAACAAAAGAGTCAAAGAAAGAATGAAAATAAAGAAACAATAGAAGTCATTGTTTCTTCCCTGCTCAATTTAGCCCAAGCTGACTCATGCAGCATCCTCGATATGAAAATTTTAATGTGCAATGATCAACCGCCTTGCGCTGGTTTAATGGACCGTAAGGAGAACTCACAATGCTCACAAGGTTTTCATAATATCTTGGTTGCATTACAGTTCTTCCCTTTTTTAGAAAGTATTAGTTATGCTTCAGGTGAAAATCCGGTATGCTCAGTGATGTAGCACTTTGTGCACCAAAAATTTCATATTGGCAACTTTTAAACCATTTTGTAATGTTTGGATAAACTAAAAAAATGCTTTTAAGCACTTGTTTTTAAGTCAAAATAAGCCAAAAGCCAAAAGCTGCAATTCCTAACTTATGACTTATGTTTAAAAGCCACTTAAAATAAGTCCATCCAAACAGGTTCTAAATTTTGCAGCCAATATCAAAGTGTTAACCAGAGCATGGGCAAGCGTAAAAAAGAAAAGCACAAATTTCTTAACAGAAAGGCTAAAACAAAATTTGTGAACTTCATTACTCCAAATAAAATGAGTCAAAAATATCATCAAACACCTTTCCTAAGGTCCAGTTGATATATGTGTATACGGTGAAAACCGGATGAGGGCCAATCCGGGGTAACCGTGGCTCGGAGGAGGAAAAGGAGGGAAAGTGCGTGTATAAGCATCGGGTTTCCAGATAAGCATTCGGATCAAAGCCGAGCGGAAGCATCATCGGTCCCGGTTTTTAAGCCACCGAAGGTTCGGATCTCTTTCCGGGGGGTTACCACCGGAAGTCCGGTACCCGTGAGTCTGTTGGTCCGTTATGACCGTTACTGGGGCGCAGCAGTGGTGTCACATCATGGTCGGCTACCAACTATGCGTGTGTCAGACGGCGCCGTCAGTCAGATCCCATCACATCCATACAGGGGCTGTCCTTTTATTATTATTTTATTACTTCATATTGAGGAAGGCCCATGGGTTCATCACTATAAATAGGGCATTCCCTCCTCCCTTTGGGGGGTTGGTTGATCTTTTATTCAAAAGAACACTTGTAACACAATACATATATATATACAGTTCTAGCAATCTCAATATTGATATTTTCCATTGTAAGTTTGTCATCTATATCATATTTTTTCAATCAAATTGGCCATACGCGGAGTCATCTGTCACTTGCGCTCCTTGCACGTTTATCAATAAGCATTCTCATCCACGGTTTGTAATAAACATTGGGACTCAAGCACATATCCTATACTCACACACAAATTCAATTGATTATCGAATCCGGGGTAAACAGTTTGGCGCCCACCGTGGGGCAAGGATAATAGTTCTTGGTCCTGATTCTTGTCGTTCTCACCTCCAAACCGTAACACTTCCGCCTCGTTTGTCTCGACAAAAACTGACTCATGGCTGATGTTGAGCAGTCCGGCCATGTCAATAATACCGAGATTGTGGCAGAAAACGAGGAAAGCGAATTACGGGGACTACCAAACCCCGCTGACCCGAACCGCATCGACTCGAGGGAGGGCCTCAACCGACAAAACACGGTGGATCAAATTAACGCCGCCCTACCGGCAACTGATCCCCTAAGAACTCGCAACTCCGTCACATTGTCTCGGACCCAAAGCCAGAAGGAGTCGGAGGCACCAAATGACGGCATTAATTTGCGTTTGATTTTCGAGATGTTGCAGGAACAAAGAGCGGCAATCGCCGAGCAAGGGATGGCGATTGCCCGGTTACAGAGCGGGCAGGGGGAGCCTGGGCCGGAAAAGGCCAAGGGAACAGCGGAAATCGAGAGAAGCAGGCCGCGGACAGTCGAGAGCAATGATTCCGGAGCCGGTTCTTCCACCGAGGTACTAAAGATGCTTGAAACCTTAGCGAAACGAGTGGACTCTACCGAAAAAAGGGTAGAGACTTACAATTCTCGGGTAGATCAGATACCGGGGGCTCCCCCTTTGCTGAAGGGGGCTAACTCGAAAAAATATATTCAAAGGCCTTTTCCCCCGAGTGCAGCGCCCAAGTTGATCCCGAAGAGATTCAAGATGCCGGACATTCAGAAATACGACGGCACCACGGACCCGCATGAGCACGTGACCTCGTACACCCGTGCTATCAAGGGTAATGATATGGAAGAAGATGAGATAGAGTCAGTACTGTTGAAAAAATTCGGGGAGACTCTGTCAAAGGGGGCGTTGACGTGGTACGACCATCTGCCCGAGCATTCGATCACTTCTTTTGAGATGCTCGCCGATGCCTTTGTGAAAGCCCACGCCGGTGCAATAAAGGTGCAGGCCCGTAAGGCTGACATTTTCCGGATAACCCAAAGGGACGGCGAGTTATTGCGGGAATTCGTCACCCGGTTCCAGAGGGAACGAATGGAGCTACCCCCGGTACCGGAAGAGTGGGCCGCACAGGCCTTCACAAAGGGCCTCAACATGCTAAGTTCGGTGGCCTCGGCAAAATTGAAAGAGAGCTTGCTTGAATACGAGGCCGTAACATGGGCCGACGTCCACAATCGGTATGAGTCAAAGATTCGGGTGGAGGATGATCAATTCGAGTTCTCTCCGGTAAGGACCAAAATAAGTACAGGTTTCGAGCCGCCAAGGAAGGGATACGAGGCCATGTCTGAATCATCGAAAGGAAGGTTTCGGCCATATCCCTATCCGGATAAGCAAAGTTTCAGGTCGGAAAAGGCAATAGAGAGCCCGAGCCATTTCTCAGGACGCGGCAGCAAACGAGTAGAGCGGCCATCGAACAGTCGGGGACTCTCATTTAGGAGCGATGCCGGAAGTTCCGCCGGCAATAAAGTTCCTCCAAAAATTTCGGAATACAACTTCAACGTTAGTACTTCAGGACTTGTCTCGGCTATTGGACGTGTCCCCGATGTAAGGTGGCCTAAACCATTGAGGTCGGATCCGGGTCAGCGAGATCCGGGTGTAGTATGCGAGTATCACGGGACCCACGGGCATCGAACCGAAGATTGCCGTCAATTGAGAGACGAGGTAGCCCGGTTATTGAAAAATGGTCACCTCCGAGATCTGCTGAGCGACCGGGCCAAAAATCACTATAAGGAAAGGGAATCTTTTAAAAGGTCCGAGCCTGTCGAACCCCAGCATACGATCAACATGATAGTGGGCGGGACCGACGCCCCTCGAGGGCCGGTAATGAAGCGGACGAAGATCTCTATTGTTCGTGAAAAGCGCACCTGAGGCCATTCGGCCGAGGGATCCATCTTCTTTAATGACGAAGACGCAGAGGACATCGTTCAACCCCACAATGACGCATTGGTAATCTCTATACTAGTCTTTAAGACTAAGGTTAAACGTATTCTGATTGACCCAGGTAGCTCGGCCAACATCATCCGATGGAGGGTGGTTGAACAGCTAGGACTGCTCGGCCAGATCGCACCAGTGGCTCGGGTGCTAAGCGGGTTCAATATGGCGAGCGAAACCACAAAGGGGGAAATCTCATTGCCTGTAAATGTGGGTGGCACCATTCAGCAAACGATGTTCTATGTGATCGAGGGGGACATGAAATACAATGCATTATTGGGCAGACCTTGGATACATAGCATGAGGGCGGTACCCTCAACACTACATCAGCTATTGAAATTCCCCACGCCGGAAGGAGTGAAAACCGTCCGGGGCGAGCAGCCCGCTGCAAGGGAAATGTTTGCAGTAGAAGAAGCGGCACCTCGGCCCGAGGGGCCGGAATGGAAAAGTGCAACCGGAGGCGAGATTCCCAAATAGCAATCAAAGTGCGCCGGGTTGAACCCGGTACATAAGGAGGAAGATTACGAGGTACCCAGATCGTTCGTCATGCCAGATGACTCGGATGCAACTCAGTCAACTGTGGAGGAATTGGAGCAGATCATCCTGTTCGAATATCTCCCGGACAGAAAGGTATACCTGGGCACGGGGCTCACCCCGGAGCTCAGGCGTCGATTAATTGAATTTCTTCGTGCTAACGCCGGTTGCTTTGCATGGTCGCATATAGATATGACAGGTATATCACCAGAAATAGCAACTCACAAGCTCAGCCTGGATGGGAAGTTTACTCCGGTGAAACAGAAAAGGAGACCCATGGCGGAGGCTAAACACGCATTTGTGAAGGACGAGGTAGCAAAACTTTTGAAGATAGGATCCATCCGAGAGGTAAAGTACCCGGACTGGCTGGCCAACGTTGTGGTAGTACCCAAAAAAGGTAACAAACTTCGAATGTGTGTCGACTTCAAAGATTTAAACAAGGCATGCCTGAAGGACTCGTTTCCGTTGCCTCATATCGACAGAATGATCGATGCGACGGCCGGGCATGAGATGTTGAGTTTTCTCGACGCTTACTCCGGGTATAACCAGATCCGGATGTACCCGGGGGATCAAGAGAAAACATCCTTCATCACCCGGTACGGGACCTACTGTTATAACGTCATGCCTTTCGGACTAAAAAATGCCGGTGCAACTTACCAACACCTAGTTAATGAAATGTTCGAAGAACAGATAGGGAAAACAATGGAGGTTTACGTTGACGATATGGTTGTTAAGTCCCTGGAAACAGAGGACCATTTAAAGCATTTGCAGGAAACCTTCAATGTGCTTCGCAAATACAACATGAAGCTTAACCCAGAGAAGTGTGCATTCGGTGTGAGATCTGGCAGATTCCTAGGTTTCATGGTGTCAAACCGAGGGATCGAAATCAACCCGGACAAGATCAAAGCCATCGAAGATATCGAGGTAGTGAACAGCATAAAGGGGGTTCAGAAACTCACCGGGAGAATCGCAGCACTAAGTCGCTTCATATCGAGATCCTCGGACAGGAGTCACCGGTTCTTCTCCTTGCTCAGAAAGAAGAATGATTTTATCTGGACACCGGAGTGCCAAGAAGCTCTGCAGGATCTGAAGAAGTACTTGTCTAACCCCCCTCTACTGCACACGCCGAAGACAGGTGAGACACTATTTCTGTACCTAGCGGTCTCCAAAGTTGCGGTAAGCGGCGTTTTGGTCCGAGAAGAATCAGGTACGCAATTCCCTATATATTACGTGAGTAGAACGTTGGGGGATGCGGAGACCCGTTACCCCCATCTGGAAAAGTTGGCGTTGGCACTAGTAAGCGCCTCCAGAAAGCTTAAGCCTTACTTTCAAAGCCATCACATATGTGTAGTAACTACTTATCCTTTGAAAAACATCATGCATAAACCCGAGTTGTCGGGTAGGCTAACGAAGTGGGCTGTAGAGGTCAGCGGCTATGACCTCGAATACAGACCCCGAACGGCCATCAAATCCCAAATCTTAGCCGATTTCATAGCAGACTTCGCCCCAGCCATGGTCCCCGAGGTCGAAAAAGAGTTCCTGCTGACCTCGGGAAAGGCCACGGGCATTTGGTCTCTGTATACGGACGGGGCTTCGAACCTTAAAGGTTCCGGGCTTGGTATTGTCCTTAGGGCCCCGGCCGGTGATGTCATTCGACATTCCATCAAAACTATCAAGCTAACTAACAATGAAGCCGAGTATGAGGCTATGATTGCAGGATTAGAATTGGCCCGGAGTATGGGGGCAGAAACTATCGAGGCAAAGTGCGACTCGCTTTTGGTCGCAAACCAGGTGAATGGCACGTTTGAAGTCAAGGATGAACGGATGCAGAGGTATCTCGAGAAAACCAGAGTGATACTTCACCGATTTAAAAAATGGACCCTGCAGCATATACCGAGAGAACAGAACTGTGAGGCCGATGCATTGGCAAATTTGGGATCTGCGGTCGAAGGGGTCGAAATCAACTCCGGAGAAACGGTGCAACTGACAAGAACGGCCATAGAAAGCGGACACGCTGAAATATACTCGACAGGTCTGACTTGGGATTGGCGCAACAAATACATTGACTACTTGCGTGATGATAAGCTTCCAAGCGACCCGAAGGAGTCGCGTTCGTTACGAACGAAGGCAGCCCGATTTTGCTTAGTGGACGGTCAATTATACCGACGCTCTTTCCACGGACCCTTGGCTAAATGTTTGGGCCCCGGGGAAACGGAGTATGTGATGAGGGAAGTACATGAAGGGACCTGTGGCAATCACTCTGGTGCGGAAGCTCTGGTCCGGAAGCTGATCAGGGCCGGGTATTACTGGAATCAGATGGATGAAGACACGAGAAACTTCGTCCGAAAATGTGACAGGTGTCAGAGGCATGCCCCGATGGTTCACCGGCCCGGGGAGTCGTTGCATTCAGTGGTCTCACCATGGCCGTTCATGAAATGGGGAATGGACATCGTGGGTCCGTTACCCCGGGCACCAGGTAAGGTACGCTTTATTTTATTTATGACTGATTACTTTTCTAAATGGGTCGAAGCGCAGGCCTTTGAAAAAATCAGGGAAAAGGAGGTTATCGACTTCGTTTGGGACCACATCGTCTGCCGTTTCGGCATTCCAGCCGAAATAACTTGTGATAACGGTCCTCAGTTCATGGGTAGTAAGGTCAACAGTTTCCTCGAGGGGTTGAAGATCAAGAAGATTGTGTCGACCCCATATCACCCGTGTGCAAACGGACAGGCGGAATCCACTAACAAGACAATAATCCAAAGTCTAAGGAAGCGGCTGGAAGCATCGAAG
This sequence comes from Lycium barbarum, assembly GCF_019175385.1. Taxonomy (NCBI): domain Eukaryota; kingdom Viridiplantae; phylum Streptophyta; class Magnoliopsida; order Solanales; family Solanaceae; genus Lycium; species Lycium barbarum. Next base: position 116,589,517 of record NC_083338.1, read on the forward strand.
CACCGTTGGAGAGAAGTGTTGCCCGAGGTACTATGGGCTTACCGAACCACGGCGAAGTCCAGCACGGGCGAGACCCCTTTCTCGTTGGTATACGGGACCGAAGCCCTTATCCCCGTCGAGGTTGGCGAGCCGACTCTCCGTTTCAAGTATGCAACCGAGGAGTTAAACGGGGAGGCCATGGTTGTAAGGCTCGACCTGGCAGATGAGATGCGCGAAAGAACATTGGTCCGAATTGCGGCTCAAAAGCAGAGGATGGAAAGGTACTACAATCGGAGAGCCAACTTTCGGCATTTCTGGGTTGGGGACCTGGTACTTCGAAAAGTCACTTTGCATACAAAAAACCCAAACGAGGGAAAGCTAGGACCAAACTGGGAAGGGCCGTACAAGGTGACCGGTGTAACAGGCAAAGGATCGTACCAGTTGGAATCCATGGATGGACAATGCCTACGCAACAACTGGAACATAGCCCATCTGAAAAGATATTACTGCTAAGGTATGATCCTCTCATGTACCTTCTGTTAACCGTATTGTCTTTTTGCAGGAAATCGAACACAACACAAAAATAGAAACTTAGGACTGAAAGCACGTGTTGCACTCTTTTCCTTAAGCGCGGTTTTGTCCCAAAATGGGTTTTCCGCCGAGGTTTTTAATGAGGCAACGAGTACAACGTGCTACGCAATAAAGGCCAAGGGCCAGAACTCGGACACCCGAGGTTGCATCTTCCGAGTGAGGGCTTGGTAACACTCACCCGACCTCGAAGCTCGGATCAGTGTTAAGGGGCCACAGTACCCACATCGAGGCATGGCACGATAAAGCGAAGCAAGGGAAGAAATTCAGCATTTGCCACGGCAAAAGCATAGGCCGGCCACCGGCCTCCGACTTCGATGTAAGGACCAAACGATCATAATGAATCGTGTGCCATTCAACCTTTGCCACGGCAAAAGCATAGGCCGGCCACCGGCCTCCGACTTCGATGTAAGGACCAAACGATCATAATGAATCGTGTCCCATTCAACCTTTGCCACGGCAAAAGCATAGGCCGGCCACCGGCCTCCGACTTCGATGTAAGGACCAAACGATCATAATGAATCGTGTCCCATTCAACCTTTGCCACGGCAAAAGCGTAGGCCGGCCGCCGGCCCCCGACTTTGATGTAAGGACCAAACGATCATAATGAATCGTGTCCCATTTAGTGTTTGCTATGGCAAAGGTACAAGGAATGAAAATTCTCCTATATGTACGAACACTTGTAATACAAAAGTCATTACAATAACCAATATTTTGGCAGTGCTCAAGTTGTACGCCCAAAAAACTGGGCGAAGTGAGGTCATCTCAAATCGGCCTTAAAGATAAGTCCCACGGGCAGAATTAATCAACGACCACGGATCATCTTGTCCGAAATTCGGACCAATAGTTCAAGGCAGAATAAAAACAAGCAATCAAACGAAGACACAAGAGAAGTGTAACTTTCGTATACGCAAAGGATACTTTTATAAAGAGTACATTTACATCAAAAATAAAAAAAGATCTTATGCTACTCAGCACGGCTAGAGTCAGAATAATCGGACTCGGTTCGTTCGGAGTCATCCGAGTCGGACCCAAGGGCACGGTTGGCCTCCTCCTCCATCTCCTTGGCCTGGGTAATCAGGGCTGGAAGATCGGATAATCCGCGATCGGCCTCTTCAAGGGTGAGCCGCCGAGACTTCCACTTCTCATACTCGGCAACAATGGCAGTATGGGCCTCGGCCGTCTCCACGCCTTTCCAGGCTTCTTCCAAGTCGGCCTCAACCTTAGCCAACTTAGCCTCTAGCTCAGCTCGGCCTGCCACAGCGATAGTCCTCATGTGGACAGCAGCTTCTAGCTCGGCCTTAAGAACGTCGTTGGCACTCACCGCCTCCTCCAGCTCGGCTTTTAAGCCCTCACTCATCCGAGACCGCTCCTCGGCCTTCTCTTCGAAAACTTTCATGTGTTTTTCGTACAGGGCGGTATCAGATTCCAGTTGCCGATTCCTCTCGGCCAAGATAGTCGCATCGGCTTTCACCAAGTCAAGTTCCCCTCGGAGTTGAGAGACAGTGGTCTCCAACTCGTCCAGCCTTGACGAAAACTGAGCTTTGTCTCGGCTGAGGCAAATCTTATCAGCCTCGAGGCTTCGGTTATAATCAGTCATGGCGGCCAACTCATTTTTTAAACGACGACTTTCGTCCTTAGCCGCATCGAGTTCGGGACGAAGGTTGGCGAGAACGGCGGCCTGGCTCAACTCTTCCTCTTTCTCTCGGAGGAGGTGCTTGTATTTCTCCGTTTCTCGGCCCTGGGCGTCTAGTTGGCCTCGGAGATCATCCATCTCGTGTTGGGCACGGATGAAGGCTTCGTTCACCAGTACTACACTCTGCAAGGAAAGCAAACATAAGGAATCAAAACCAAAATGAGCGCAAAATCTGATTGATATACAAAGATGGCTGTAAGTTCTACCCGGTTGCCCGCGTGCATGCCTTCGTTCATGAGGCATTGCCAAGTGACCCCGGTCATTTTGCGCTTATCCGAGTCGGAAACAAGAGGACGCAAATAACTTGCCACTCCTACTGGACGGGATAAAAAGCCACAATCCTCGGGGACGGTGACTACGACCGATCTGGTCCTTCTCGGCTCAACGCTCGGGGCTGGGAAGATGGTCACCAGGTTATCCCTAGAGCCAGATTCTGACTGTCGGTTGGCCGACCTCGTGACCCGAGGAATTGGAAGATGACCAAAACCCGCAGCTTCACCGGTAGCCGGAGGAGTGGCTGAAAACATATCGTCGAAGTCTGCAACCCTCGGGGCAGGGGTAGACGAACTCGGTATAGACTCAATATTCCTGGCGAGGGCCGGGGACTCGGAAGTAGAAACCGGTTCGTGGCCGGGCGATGGACGAGCCTGAGTGGGGGCTTCGGTCTCCGGAACTGGAACGGTCCCTTGATCGGTTGCAGCAACCGCCGTTTCCCCGGCTCCTTTTCTCCTTTGCAGGGGAGTATCTTCCGAAGAAGTTTCACCTGAAATGTCGACGAAGTCAACCGACCGAAGAGGGGCCGGGGAAAGGATTTCTTCCGCGCTTGAAAGAAGAGCGGGAATTAAGATACCTTCATTCATAGAAGGCAAGGGTGGTTCGGAGGCAGCCTCCTCGGGTACTGGGGCCGCTAACGGTGCCGGGTCTACCCTCCGAACAATGATGTCGGACTCCGCCTCCTCCCTCGGTGGCCGGGCTACACTCCTTGCTTTCTTTCGTTTGGACGGTTGGCCCTTTTCGGGGGGTCGTTTCCTTTTGGCGGCTTCGGCGAGAACGCGAGCGGAACCCGCCATGTCGAACGCGGACGCTGGTGCAGGGGAAGCAGCCCCCGACTCCGATCTAGATGCCACCGAACCCTTCGGCAAGCCTGAATGACAAAAGCATAGGCAGGTTAAGGAAATTGACGGCCTCGAATGGCTAAAGAGGCAACGAGATCAAAGGGAAGCCAAATATTACCATGATTTTGAGCGATCCATCGACCGCGTGATAAGTGGGCCCAAGTCCGGTCCTCATAGGGAAGCTGGTTGAGGAGCGCCGTGACCCACTCAGTTAGATCTCGAATAACCGGGGGAACAAATCCGTTTGCTGTAAAGTAGCGAAAGGGTGGTGAGAAAACAATACCGTAAGCAACTAAACATATGATGACGATTACTCAAAGGATCGAACTTACGTTTCTCGTTCCATTTCTCCGGAAAAGGTTGATGGGAGTCCGGGATTATGTCCTCGGATTTTACTCGGACGTAGCGTTCCAACCACCCCCTGTCCCGGTCTTCGTCCATCTTCGAGAAGAGCGGGTTCCGGCTGCGCTTGGTTAATCTTATGACACCACCCCGGAATATCCTCGGGGAATACAAGCGTATTAGGTGGCCCAATGAGAATTCCTTCTCAGCCCTGATGGCCAGCAACCGGAGGCAGGCAACGACCCTCCAAACAGTTGGGCCGATCTGAGCCAAAGTTACGCCATAAGTCTGGCACATATCCAGTATGACCGGATCAACCGGGGGATCGAGCTTAAGGGTGAAGGGGTAAGTGTACACGTACAAAAACCCCTCCCGGTGGTCGGTTATGGATTCATCCGGCCCGGGTACGAAAACCCTTATCGGGCGTGTGTCCCACCCGCAGTCTGTCCGGACTGTGTCGAGCTTGTCCTCGGTTATAGAGGAAGGATATCGCCTCACGTCGTATCCCCGGTCTGAAACGACGGAGGGTTTTTCTACCTCCAGGTCTTTGTTGAAGTTAAATTTTGCCGGTATAATATCCGAGGCCGCAGTTTCGGGGTTACCCTTTTGTTTGACCGGGGATACGGCCTCGGCCCTCGGGGACGAGATTGAAGGAACGTCTGTAGAAGTGGTTTCAGACATGATTGAAAGAAAAGGAGAAAAGTAGGGAATGGCGTGAAGGAAACGAAGGAAGTGACGATTTGAAGAAGCAAAGAAGCAATTGACGAGAGTAGTGACAAAGCTAATTCCCTTTCCTTTCTTTTTTTTTGTATTGGTAAGAGAAGGTTTGGCAACGAAGTTGTGAACGGAAAGGATGGTTGTTGACGCACAGAAGGAAGAAGAAAAGGGAGAGCAAACCAGAAAAGTGAAAAATAAGGAAAGGAGGGGCTTTTTATAAGCGTAAGGGAGGAACGATTATCGAGGGCGGCCAATCGAGGATCGCCACGTGTTGCGACATTAATGCGAAACGACGTGTAAAAGGCGGTTGACAGGAACGAACAAACCAGAATTGGACACGTGGGCGGCAAAAAGGAAGACGAAACGGAGCCGTTCCCGCCAAAATAAAGTGATAAGAATTGGCCGACCGGGTGGCCGGATGTACGATTCATTCGCTTCCCATCACTCCGATAGATCGTTGGTCCGGGAAGCGCGGGGCTATCTGTATACGGTGAAAACCGGATGAGGGCCAATCCGGGGTAACCGTGGCTCGGAGGAGGAAAAGGAGGGAAAGTTCGTGTATAAGCATCGGGTTTCCGGATAAGCATTCGGATCAAAGCCGAGCGGAAGCATCATCGGTCCCGGTTTTTAAGCCACCGAAGGTTCGGATCTCTTTCCGGGGGGTTACCACCGGAAGTCCGGTACCCGTGAGTCTGTTGGTCCGTTATGACCGTTACTGGGGCGCAGCAGTGGTGTTACATCATGGTCGGCTACCAACTATGCGTGTGTCAGACGGCGCCGTCAGTCAGATCCCACTACATCCATACAGGGGCTGTCCTTTTATTATTATTTTATTACTTCATATTGAGGAAGGCCCATGGGTTCATCACTATAAATAGGGCATTCCCTCCTCCCTTTGGGGGGTTGGTTGATCTTTTATTCAAAAGAACACTTGTAACACAATACATATATATATACAGTTCTAGCAATCTCAATATTGATATTTTCCATTGTAAGTTTGTCATCTATATCATATTTTTTCAATCAAATTGGCCATACGCGGAGTCATCTGTCACTTGCGCTCCTTGCACGTTTATCAATAAGCATTCTCATCCACGGTTTGTAATAAACATTGGGACTCAAGCACATATCCTATACTCACACACAAATTCAATTGATTACCGAATCCGGGGTAAACAATATGCAAGAAATGATGAAGGTAGGAAACAATCTATAGCTGAAACGAAAAAGGAGAAAATAAAATATAATCAGCTGTCTTACCAGTCACCACCAAAGTAACCGTTAAAAATTGTTACTAATCTATTGAGGAATTGAGAAGTTCAATCCCTACCTCTCAAATATGAGCCACCCAAAGATCACTATCAAGTAGTTGTCGTTGTTGGATTCATCACATGTTTCTTCCCAACGAACTCAAAAAGAGAAATCCGATCTACAGTTTAATACCTTCTCTAATTTGGTCTGAAAATTCTCAAATTTCAATTTTCCAATAAACCCCAGGTCAAAATTACAAAACCACAAAACTACTCCCAAGTACTAAATGCATGATGCAATTCTTTTTTTTTTTTGCTGAATGCTCCCTACTGCTGTTGGGATTTCCCAGATTTAAGGTTGAACGTGTTTTTTTTGTTAGGTAGCAAATCTGTTTGTAAATAATGAAATTGTAAATTCAAACTGTTTTACTTTTCTAAAAATTGAAAGATTAATGGATGCTTTGTGTTTTCTGCTTCTTATAGTAGACTGCTATTCCCCTTCAAGTTTAGAGGTCTGCTTTAAGATAACTTGGAACTGCTATCCCACATAGAGGTGTACACTCGTGTTTTGAGTACATGTATTGTATCAATGTGTTGTATATAATCCTGCACACTCGTGTTTGATCACTAATTAGACCTCCACCAACATGTTCAATCTCAATCACAGCGTTTTAATTTTTTGGCCCAATTCTGAGGTGAAAATTTGATTGAACGCTCAAAACCCCAATTTCAAGCCGTAGGTCAAATTACCAAATTCATTAATGAAATATAAGGTATAAGAAAGTAGGTATAACTACTGACATACATGAAGAATTTCTTGCTAGAAATTTCATTCAAAAGAACCGAAACTGCAAGAACATAACAAAATCACCTAAACAGAAAGGACATACCAGATATTAAATATAACAAAGATGGAAAACCTTTGAAAGAGTAAAAATTCTAACTGCTGATAAAAAAAACAAAGAGAAATTGCAGAAGAAAACTCACCAAAGCTTCCCTGAAAGAGTAATAACCACAGAAAGGAGGAGAAGAAATGTGAGGAAAAGTAGAAGTGAGAGAAATAGGGTTCCTACATGGATGCAGAATAGATAGTATCTTTTATCGGGTAGATTCTTTCTAGAATAAGGAAGAAGAATGTATGTACAGATTGAGTTTAATTTTCAATTTGTCCAAAATAAACATTAAAATTACATTCTTGCCCTTGTTCGTACCTTGTTCGTCCACCCTACTGCCATTTCTATAATAGTAGAGATGTAAATCACCGACACAACACATCTCAAAGACTTACAACCAAGAGGGAAAATAAATAAGGTTCCTCACAAGAATAAGGTTTCCCTTTTCGACCAAGAGTAATGAACATCAACTTTACAGAACACTTATTCATTGATGACTAAGTGCAGGCTCAATTTCTACTTGGTAATAAATAAATATAAGATGGTTCAGTATTAGAGCCTCGGAAATTTCGAGCTTTCAAACCTCCAATTGCTTCTCAGTAGCATATCCATAAACCACTGAAGAAAAACTTATCAAAGATTGCTACAAAGAATGGAATGACGGATATGGCAACCCCATCTGCACCATTTGACAAATGATTTGGGTATCTTAGAGATGAGATTTGAAGCAAAGCAAATGCGCCTGATAAATATGCCAAGAAACATGTCGTATTCATGGACCTGGAAATGTGTGTTACTGTCACCACAGATCGATCACCAATGTACAATTGTACATACATGATAGATCCCGATCACATTGAGCTAATTACCGAGCCCAAAAACTTGCAGCAAAATTCCGGCAGGCCAAAACCAACTAGCTTGAAACTTCCAGCTCTGCCTCCTTGTTCTTTTGGTTTTTGATCCTTTCTGATTGAGAAGCAAGCACCTCGTAAACTTTTTTCTTCTACTACAGAAACCCAACAAAGATGTCAGAACATACTAACGAAGAAAGTAGCTTCAGGAAATAATTTAGCACTTCATGCTGACTATTGAATTCTATAGCTTATAGAATGAACTCCGAGAAACTAAGGATAGTGAAAGCAACTCAGACAAGATTATTACGATAGTCTGAAGAAACTTCTGAAAAGCTCACACAGGCATGTTTGTTAAATCTATGTAAAAACAAACTAATGATTCGCGGAAACCTCGAGCATAAGATACTTGTTAACCTAAGAACAGTTAAATGACTAAAGAGAAAATCCATAAAAATAATTAGCTGTTCTTAAATACATGTTTTAGGTTTTAGACAACAGAAGTAAACAGGTACATAGAACAACTGTGAACATGTCAATCAAATCTCTTGGATGTGGCATTCAATATCAAAAGACGTAGAGAATCATCTAGAGGGGAAATTTTAATCTTCCCGAGGATCATAGACGGTCAACTTATCACCAGTAAGGTGTAATAATTATCTCAACTGCGAAACAAATTCCCAAATTCTGTATTAAGTTCTAAAATTTGCATTTTGTGACACTTCGGAAACTCCTACAGGTTTAAGTTAAACAACCTTCTCATTCTTCTATAATAATGTATAAGGGGAACAGAATGGCACCTCATGAAGACTAATCTCATTCTTTACGGACACATTTAAGGCTCCGTCAGGTCCCATTTTCCTATATCTCACCAGCTCAAAGTTATCAACGTTACAATCATCTGTTGCAAAGATGACAGGAGATGCTTGCAGTAAGTCACATTTGGACACGACATCAAGCCAAATATGGCTGCTGTATCTCTCTCTCATTTCCTTATAGATTACAAACTGCAAAAACCATACTTGGTAATCAACCATTTTTACACTGTGAGAAAAGATAGAGAAGACTGAAAATTGGTTGTAGCAAAAACCAGTATCACAAAGCGTATTGACATTCTCCTAAGCCTTCCAGATTATTGACGAACAACTCTCTACCTCCATGAGGTAGGGGTAAGGTCTATGTACACTCTACCATCCCAGACCCCGCTTGTGGAACTACACTGGGTATGTTGTTGTTGTTGTATTTATAATTCATTCATGTTTGGGGAGCGACAGCCTAAACCCCCAATCAAACAGAAGAAACAAGAGAAAAAAAGAAAAAAACTATAAGCATTAGCCAATAAAATAGTTTTGAAAGCGACACTTGGTAAGTATTCACCAGAGCTCTTATATTAGCACAGCTACACTAATATACTTTACTAGTTCCTGATAGAAAAAAATATCTATACTGAAATAGCTCGTGACCATTCTATCCATCTTCTCATTATTCCGAGAAAATAGTTTTTCTAAATCACCAATATGCAAGTTTTAGTCCATATACTACTAGTTCATGACCGTTCTCATTTTATCCATCTTCTCATTATTTGGAGAATCAAATAAAATAGCTTATCAAAATCATATGCAAGTTCCAAGACGTGCGCAATTACTTCAGATACATAATAGATCTCCACATCAAGGTTAAACCATTCCGGTATAAAACAAAAAAGAATCTGTCTCTCTACTAGAATACTTGAAGATCAGAGTTCTAATAACCATAGAAATCATTGAGTTGCCTGATCAGAAGGTGACATCCCACATCCTCCAGATAAATCATGAACATAAAGTACTGCAGTTGGCAAATGAGTGAGAACAGCAAGCGTTAACTTTTCCCAGTTATTCCTGTTCTCTGCAGATTCAATCAAAATAAAGAAAAAATGTTAAAAATAAACATAAAATGATAAGGGAAGTAATCCACCACAACAGAACACAAAAGTCCAGGTTACAAGAAAGAAATTTAGAGAATTATGAGTAATGTTCTCACTGTTTGCTGAGCAGCATAGCAAAAAGGAAACTATAGTTGCATTATTTATCTTTTAAGTCAAAACGTGGGGAATTTACTTTACGCCCATTCCAGACCATTTTCCATCACTAGAGCTATTGTAATGAAGAAATCGAGCAACACGTTCTCATCTCAAACTAGCCATTTTTTTTTTGGGAGAACTAACCTGTTACTTGGACAGTTGGACAAGCTCAGAAGCAAAATTGTGGATATTAGTATAATAATTTTTAGGAGGTCTAAGTAGTACACTTCTAATCCAACTAACTCACTTCCCCACAAACACAAACAATATTTTTCACTAACAAAGGTGACGATGTATCATCAGCTTCTTTGTATTATTTTCTCTTTTTAAGCTTCTTTGTATTATGTCGGAGAATGTAAATGAATTCAGAGAAAAATTATCCACATTATTCAAATGGTAAACCAAGAAGAGATTTTTACCATCACATCTCCTTAAGATTCCAGGGGTATCAGTAACCTGAGGATTATAATGCTTAATCAGTAAAATAGCAGAAGCAACAAAAAGGTAAGAAACATTTGAGAAAACATTTTCGCTTTGAGATAAAGACTAACCTGAAAATTCTGGTAGCTCAAATTAATATGACCCATCAGGATTCCTCTGGTTGTGAAGGGATAGTTGCAGATCTGATAATATTCAGTGACGTTACTGGGAACTCAATCAAGGAAAAGTGTGTGATGAAAAGATGCAATCGACTGGAGAAAGTACATCAAAGACTTTCTATAGAGTTGGTAGGGGCATGCAAGGAAAGTATGTCTAGTTGTGGATTTCGTTCTAGTCAAAGTATTAAACCAAATTCCTTTGACTCGTTCGTAAATCTGCAGACAAGTATCTCTCTAGTCATCTGTCTGACAATGCATCCACGCCTATGATATTGCAAAACTAGTATAAGAAACATGATAGAACAACTGGTGAAGTAGTGATTGGGTAAAGAGAACACACAATTGATTGGTAATAATCGTTAGTTTATGATCATCTATGATCGTTCCATAAGCTTCCATCTCATTGCTTATCTTCCCCCTCTTTGACTTTTTCCTTACTATTAATTTTAAAGATGTTAACATTTGAGACCGGAGTTAGCAAAACAAAATACGGGTCAGATTTTAGTTTTCAGTATACTAATATCAAGGCCTTCATGACAAGACTCATACTGCCTAGCTTCGTATCTCTAACTGGCCTTACCTTGGCAATGCTCAATAGTTGATCAACAGCTTTTCCATCCCGATCAAAAATTTCCTCAATTCTTTTCAATCCCTACAAAGATATTCTGTCACAAATCTACTTATAGATTATATCAGATAAATATAGAATTCTGTAAAAATGAAACTATCGGACTACCTCGTTCAGTCGCTCCTCTGCTTCTCGTTTAGATAATGACTGCCACAAATTGCACCAATTACTTGATTTGCATCTTAAATAGAAATATAAATTATAAAGGTATGTAAATAAAAATATTTCATCAAATCAATAATGAGAAAACAGAACATAATAACATTTGGTAGTGAACACAGGCCAAGGGATCCTGATGTGATGCTAAGACCCCTGTAGCCCTTATTTGTATTTTTAATGTATCTTTTTAAAAATGATTGTGACCATGTCCATTAGCAGCTACATAAAAGTGGTGATGGAGATTTGGTGTTAATTGTTAGGAAGGTAGTGAAGTTGAATCAAGAATTTGGAATGGAGAATGCGCTTGCAGAAAGGAAAGGCTAACTTTACAGGGGCACCGTTTCCCCATAAGAAGACTCATTCAATTGTATGTTCCATATATAGTTACGGTTTCTGCTAATCGTTTTTTTTTTCTTTTTCTTTTGGGAGGTCCCAATACCTGCATCTAACTGAACTACTACTGACAGAAAGCATGAGAGAGTGTGAACCCTAACCAATCAATGATGAGCGTCAATTCAGCAAAGGTGGGAAAGAAATAGTGTTGTTATCCTCCATTTTCACTTCGCTAAAACTTTATATAGTTACTTCCCTCTTATTACCTTCCATGAAAATAAGCAATCAGGAGAATATGGAGCTTTAGAATTTTCTCTGCAATTCCCTTTCATTATGCTTGCATGCTTGACATAGATTTAGATTTTTTTTTTAATCACTAGTCCCAACCAATTCCCTTTAGTTTCATTTGCATTTTGCTTTGAACTACTTGTGCTTATCTAACCTTTCTCGTTGTGTTTTCTCTTGAGCCGAGGGTCTTTCGAAACAGCCTCCCTATCTTCCAAGATAGGGGTAAGGTCTGCGTACACTTTACCCTCCCCAGACCCCACATTGTGGGATCTCACTGGGTATGTTGTTGTTGTTGTTGTAGTCCCAACCAATATAGGACCTAGTCAAGTTGAAATTAAGAAATTGTGCTGCTATCACTCATATGCAAACGATGTTACGATGACTGAGATAACAAATTTAAGATACTTCCAACATCCTTGACTAGTTTTCCTAATTTCTCTCCTCAATATTCCACAACACAGACAGTAGGGTCTATTTTGTTTGCAGCATCTGTCTGATTTAAAAATGTTGCCCAAAGAGGTTCAATAAGGCCACTACAAGGATGGATCAGATTCAAACAAAAGAAGAAAGAAGCCAGACACGAGTGAATTAAGGAGATTAGACAGCAATCTGACCTATGCTAGGAGATAGATAGTTTTGTTTATGTAGAAAGGGTGACACACATAGGAGTCTAATCTTATATGCAGGTAAAAATATACCGATAGATTCCCATGGATGCTTTTCTAAAAACATACAATACTTATCAGGGACAGTGTCATCAAAAGTGCAAACGCTGTAAGGTCCGTTGGGCCTTTAAGCGCAAATAAAGCATGGGTTTTGATGAAAAAAGGCGCAATGGAGAAAAAATACAAATATATACGTTTAGTCCAAGACTAACAATAATAAGTAAGAATAACAAATATATGGACAAAGAAATTGAAAAAAAAAAATAAAGATAAAGTGAAATATCAATTGTTTAGTGTTGCCTATTCAGGAGGCGCTCATTGACAAGGAAAAGTATGTCTTAGAGCCTTCATGACGACATTGAAGCACACATTAAGTGAGGCAAAGCGCTCAACATGTTTTGTGCCTCGCTTCAGGGCTTAAGCGAGCACGCCTTTGACAACACTGATCAGGGAAAAAATAAGAATGTCGCGGAAATGCGAATGCTGCGATGGATGTATGGGCACACTAGGAGGGATAGAATTAGGAATGAAGATATCCGGGACAAGGTGGGAGTGGCATCGGTGGAGGACAAGATGCGGGAAGCGAGGCTGAGATGGTTTGGACATGTGAAGAGGAGAGACACAGATGCTCCAGTGCGGAAGTGTGAGAGGTTGGCTATGGACGGTTTCAAGAGAGGTAAAGGGAGGCCGAAGAAGTATTGGGGAGAGGTGATTAGACAGGACATGGCACAATTTCAGCTTACCGAGGACATGACCTTAGATAGGAGGTTGTGGAGGACTCAGATTAGGACAGAAGGCTAGGTTGCTCATGCTTTCACCATAGTAGTTGTAGTTTTGCTCATTCTTTTATTGCCATTTGATTTCTGCTTATATTTGTTGGGCCTTTGTACTTTGATTATCTTATTTATCTATGGTAGTTAATGCTCCTTTCTTTCCGGACTGTTCTACCATGACTTTCTCGCTTTTGTTATTCCTCGTTTTCATATTGTTTTTGATATGCTTGTCCCTATCTGACCTTTTGTCTTGTTTTCCTCTTGTTTTCCTCTCTTGAGCCGAAGGTCTTTCGGAAACAACCGCCTTACCTTTCAAGGTGGGGGTTAGGTCTGCGTACACTCTACCCTCCCCAGACCCCACATGGTGGGATTCTACTGGGCTTGTTGTTGTTGTTGTATCCAGAAGGCTATTTTACCTAAGATTGACCGAAGAGGCTGGGAGAGGGAGCAGACTAACAGCATACAGATAAAAAGTAGGTCATTATTTAATGCAAACAACTTTCCAACCTTAGCACATAATGATGCATGTTCCTTTCCAACTGAATTCACCTTTTTCCTTAAAGCTTCTAGCTTTCCCAATGCCTGCAGAATTGTAGTTACTTAGATGTAAGACATGACAGAAAGGGGGGGGGGGGGGGGGGGGGGGGAGGAGGACAAAGATTCTGTGTTTTTTGATAAGGAAAAAAGAACATAGATCCAATTGATAGGGAAAAAAATCATACAAGAACGGAGAAAAAGTTGAATCTCACTCAAAAATTGATGTATCGCTAAATGTTGACAACTTAATTCAACAGAAAAATCACTAAGTTACAAACATTAGTTTATCTGCTTCAATCATTTAACCCAAAATTAGCATGGTGCCAGCATTATGTCACAAATACTGAACAGAATTTAACACGGATATAAACTTTCACATAAATTAGACTTACAGCAATTGAATCTTTCATTAACACGTGCATGAAATGAAAACCATAAACCCCCTGAGAGGGGTTGAGGATATCCAAAATGCTAGTTTCCATGAATATTGAAAAACAAATCCACACCCCGAAAATCAGTCCATCCAAATAAAGGGCGCAACAGAATCATTTCAATTCTGTGAAAAAGAAGTGTGAAATATTTACACAAACTCAGAGCTTTACTTAGGTTAGATAAAAACTACACAAAACACTACAAACCCCAAGATTATGCTCCTAGCTTTGATCCTTTTCTCTTCCTTACTATCTTTTAATTTATCAGGACAAAGAGACATTTAAACCTTCCAGTTTAACTACATGTATTTTTCTCCTTCTGAAGAGTCAAAAAATCATTTGCCACAGTTCAAAGCTATTTCCCTGTAGGAAAAAGTTACTGATGACCTCAATTTCCCTGAACAACCATTATTTGGAACAAGCTACTAGAGTGATTGAAAATTACCTCTTCATAGTTTCCATCTCCAAGCATTAACTCAATCAAAGATTGTTCATAAGGGTGCAAATATTTTTTGTTTGGGAAGTTCTCCTTGTATGTCCTCAAGGGCACAGCCAACTCCTACATACAAAAAATGAATGACGAATGTAAATTCGGTTTCATATGACTTATAAGAATATCAAAATTATAAATGTATCCTCCAACAACAAGCATTAGTCTGTTAGAGAATCTCACCTTCATTAATGCATCAAGTTGTTTTGCACCTTTATTTCTCTCGCGTTTTGCAGCATTAGCTATGCCTGTTAAACATTTTAACCAAATGCTATAATTCCTTTCATCCATTCGTGCTTGAGTCCATTACAAGAATTGATACTGCAATGATGAGGTGGAAGCAAAAAGTTTATAGACACGGAGCGAAAAATTACCCTTTGTAGGCGCGATCCTCTTTGCTTTCCTTAGTGCTGATTGTAGAATATCTATAGATGGCATTACCATGGGTAATTTTTGAAATGCACCTATATTTTCTACCTTAGGTGTCAGTTTTTCCTATAAAGAAATGAGCAATCGCTTTCAATCTTCATGTGAATGATAAAGAAACCGCGCATTCATAAAACGAGACAGAGATAATTCGCAGCAAATAGCCAACTAAAAAACAATTCCACTAGTAATCAAGGGTGTCTCAATAAAATTAGTGATCTAAAGCCAATATTTAATAAGAGATGTATGTTCTATTTTTTTCATACTTGTTGTTTATAGTGTAGTATCCTTAAAAACTTAACTTCACAAAAGTAAGATTAAAGGAGAAGATATACTTTTTTTTCTTGTTGGTTCACTGGATTTGATACATAGCTTCCTTTAACAATTTCATAAGTAGTAATCTGCATTTGCTTACAGAGGCATGGCATTGGATACATAACACGCGTAGGAACCAAGTACAGACCTGCATCCACTGAACAACACATTTGTTATTAGAGAAATAGACAGAAACGATGTCAATTACCAATCCAAAAACAATAACAACATACCCAGTATAATCCCATAAGTGGGGTCTGGGGAGGATAGAGTGTACGCAGACCTTACCCCTACCTCGTAGAGATATAGAGGCTTTTTCCGATATCGGCTCACGTAAAACATTTCACAACACATTGCAAAAGGGATACAGGAATGAAAGCGGTAACAACAATGAAGTAATGCGATAGGGGCCAGGTTGAATTTACATGCAAATTATGGGGCACGTGAACCTATGGTCTCCTCGTAAAACCAGATATTTTATGTGCATGTTTTCTAGAATTGATATAATATTAACTGCTGGCACTCATGCTCCAAAAAGGCTGAATGGTGCATTTGATTGAATGCTGAGTTATTTATCTAGAGGATTAGTGATCAATTCCCACTTGCTACTTTTTTTTTCTTCTTTTTAAGTGATGCACCCATATTCCTAGATTCACCTCCAGAAAGGGGAAAGCAGTACATAGCATTTCGGGCAAAAAGAACGGTAGCAACAACAAAATAATGCGATAACCGAAGCACAAAAAACACAGGAGGTAACAGAAATAGAAAGAACAAGAACTACGAGAATAGTGTTAATACTACTGGTAAGAAAGTCGTTACATTTCAAAGAACAAGAATTGCGAGAATAGTGTTAATAATACTGGTAAGAAAGTGATACATTTCAATTACCAATCCTGTACCTAAATTCATTTCATTTCCAATATAAGCACATGGGGAGACTAAATAGGGAAAGCAAATTGTCTCCAAAGTGGACAAAAAAAAAGTATGTATAGGTTTAATTCGTTGCATTGAGAAACAAAGCAGTACCTTTAGAGAACTTGGAACGTTGGAAAAAGAGTGATGAAGAAGGAAGTTGCCATAGCTGAAAGAGACCTGAAGTTCCGCTCATCTTTCTCTTTTATTGGCGCCGAGTTTTACTGAGCTCTGAATATCCAGGAAAAAACCCAATTACCAAACAGTCCCTTATGTATAGGGTTAGAGTTATTTTGGTCATCCTTATATAACATTGAACATAAGTACTCATTTATTTATGTCAAAGTTCGTACTTTTGGTCCAAAGCTGGACGGAAAAGCACCGATAGGAAAAACCTAATGGGACATCTAACGCGATGTAAATTAATAAACTTACTATTTTTGGTTTTTCAATAGGTAAGCGTATTTAGGCTAAGACTGATTTACCCATTTAAGGAAGCCCTCGGTAACAAGATTTTTTATGTGAATACACTATATTGAATCTCCTTGACATAGGTCCATATCTTAGGTGTTAAACTTTTTATAATTTTTTTAAGCCCCTTACACAATTTACTAGCTCCGCCATTGTGACCGCAGGAGAAAGACATGACAAAGTTCTTGTGTGGAAACTTATATCCTCGTACCATCAAATTGATTAACGAAAAGAGAAAGATGAACATTTCTCCTGATAAAGAAAATCTTTATATTTCATCCTAGTTCCCAAGCATTTCATCCGACACTAAATACTAGTATCTTGAATTTCATTCTGCATATATATATAGGCAGCTAGGCGCACAAACCTAGTTGTTCAAGTTGGAAGCAAAGCACATGTAATGCAAAGATTCTAATTTAAACTTGCATAACGTGTTCCAGCATCTACCCAAGCTTACTTTTTAAGGGTGATCTAGTAGGAGAAAGAGATGGCAGAATACTTGGAGTCCGCAACTTAAGTGATCCAAAAAGTGGGTTCGGATACTAAAATAACCCAAAAAAAAAAAAAAAAAGTAACCAAACTATCCTTTGCGCACTAATTTAGTGCGCGCAATAGGACTAAACTGCACTTTTACAGTTAATCCTATTGCGCACTAAATTAGTGCATAATAGAGGTTATCTTTTTTTTTTTTTTGTACAATTTTAAAGTTCTCAAATTCACGTTTTTTCCATACTTTGACCAAAGATTAGTCATGCTTCAAAACTTCAAAAATATCAATATTTTATATAGAACTTGACATCTGTTTTTGCGGACAATAATGTCGGCTCATCACATCAAGTATACCTAAACATTTGGATCGTCGTTTTAGTAGTTGTAAAGTACCCCGAAGCAAGTTTTGTTTGTTTGAATCTTGTTTTGTTTGTTTGAATCTTGTTATCTTTAGATTTAAGTGTTTTATTTTATAAATTGTTGATTTAAGTGTTTTATTATTTAATCAAGGCATTACTTTATAGATATTTAGTCTCAACTCAATGATCATGTAGAAAGCTTGGGATGCCAAGCTCAAATTGTAACTTTTTGCACATCAATGATCAATGGAGGCAAGGTTTAAATTTTATTTTATTTTTAAAAAAAAGGCATTACTTTATTTCGAATATACAAAAATAAATATTATATTAAAAAATAATTCATCCAATACGAGAGGTACAAAATAATACATCATTCTTTACAACAACAAAATATTTAAAATAATACTTCAAGTACGAGACGCTCTTCCACTACGAGAGGTTCTCCCACTACGAGATGTACTTGCACCACCATGGCCTCATAGGCTACACAAACGCTTATCATGGCCAAGCTCCTTACAGGTAAAGCACCGGCGAGAGTATGTTCTATCATTGACATCCATTTGATTGTGAATCCGACTTCGTGCGTTAACCCCCAATTTACAGATGTACTCCTTGTTAGCAACCATTGAAAATGGCTCGTTTGGCCAATAAGCTTGATCATCAAGTGGGTAGAAGTGGCCAGCAGAGGCTTTAAGGTAACTTTTGACGCTGTATTCCGATGCCACATTACTTGATATTGTTTTTTTCCATTGCCTTGAAACACTTGACGACATGAAAACACATCATATGGTTTGTTTGCCACTTACTACAACTACACGTTCTCATGCCCTCATAAACGGTATGTAAGTTTCCTCCCTGACCTTGGTAATAACTTATCCGGACTTCATACACACGTTCAGCGTAGTTACTCGGTCATCTTGTGCAGCTCACATTTTTCTTGTTATGCTCCATCATTTTTTTAGGTTTTGGCATTCATCTCCCACCCTCTGCTACTATGGCTTTGGCATGCTTTGTTCTTGTCACAAACCGCTCCACAACTTGCATGAAAGTCATTCTCACCATTGGAGTAACAGGCAGTCCCCGAGCAGATTTTAGCAAACGATTAAATAACTCCGAGCTGTTTGTTATAAGCATCCCCCATCTCTTGCCTTCATCAGCATGTAATGTCCATTTTTCAACTTCGACTGTCTTCAACCAATTATATGCTTGGACTCATGATGTGCCGTGAATTTTGGCACATTTTATGTCTTTTCACTAAAAGTGTTGCTTGTTTTTAAGTGTTTTTACATCGTTTCTTATGTTATTTTGATGTTTTGTAGGGTTGGTTGACTAAGAAACGAAAATGATGAGAATTACTGAAAAACGGACAACTTGGAGCAAAAGGACGGTCCGTAACTCAAGTTACGGACCGTAACGTGATCCGTAACCTGAGAGGAAGATCCAGATACATGCCGCTCAAATGGACGGTCCGTACCTCATGTTACGGGCCGTAACGTGTACCGTAATCTGAAGGGAATTTCCAGTAAGAATCCTAAGTATTGTCACATGTTACGCCCAGAAGGAGGGTCCGTAACGCAAGTTACGGGGCGTAATGTCATGGCGTAACGCATTGGCCACTGAAGACTGAAGCCATGATCCGCTGGAAGATACGGACCATAACCTGTGTTACGGTCCGTAGAAAGAAGTCGTAACGGTTGACCTAATATCAAGCTGACAAAGGACGGAACCGAACGATGCCGCGAAGGGTGTTTTTGTCCAGAACTTTGGCGTAATTTTTGGCCCTATAAATACTTAAAGTTAGGTTTTTAGCAATTATTCAGTTCTTTTAGGAGCATTAACTTTAAGCCTTTGATATTTGTGAAGTTGTTGGAGCATTTAAGACATCAACTTCACCCTCATTCCACATTGTATTACTATTGTAAGTACATTATGTTATCTTTTAAGCTTTCTTTGTTAAACAAAATGATTAGTAGCTAATTTTAGTTCTAAAGTTGTGGACCCCATGATGGGTATTATGTGAATGGGTTTCTACTATTGATATATGCATAATGGTTGTTGGTATTTATTCAATCTTTGTGTTTTAGCGTTGGGTAATGATTGCAAGCATTAGCCTAAGCCATTATACTATTTTTTCTTGGGAAAGAGAGTTAGCTTTGGTAAGATTGAATAACAATGACTCGAGGCGTTAACCCTCGTTTAATAGACTAACATAGGAATAAGAACAAGTCTAATTGGCATTATTGGTCGCTCTTCGATTTCAACTCTTTCGCATTTGGAAAAGTCATAAAGAGGAAATACGACCTAACTGTTGGGAAACATTAGGAAGTCCTTAAGAGATCGAGTGCATACCCTTAGAACAACCATTAGAAGTATATCACATTGAAACCTGAAGCGTAATATCTAATCAAAGCTGGGAACACAACCTTAGTCTCTCTCTCTTATTAATTACAATTCAAGTCAAAGTATTCGTTTACTTTACACAACAAATATTTTAAACTATTCGGAATAGGATTAAAGCTTTTAAAGACTAGTATCGCATACAATTAGTACCCTTTTCTCTCCATATTCCCTGTGGGATTCGACCCCAACCTTGTTTGGATTATTATATTTGACAACGACCGCTTTACGCCACTTATAGGTGTAATTTGAGTGTATCAAATTTTGGCGCCGTTGCCGAGGAATACAGTTTTGAAATTACTGATTGTTGTGTAGTTTTCTTTAAAACTTTTTCTATTCCATCACACCTTGTTTGCTGTTTTGGTGAACCAGGTGAACATGCCAGGAAGATATAATCAAAATCAAGGAAACCAAGGTGGGCTCCAAGTGAACCCACCTACACCAGAAGAGGAGGAAGATGAGAATATATTTGCGGAATTCATAAATGAAGCTGATTATGCTTCTACTGTGGTCCCTCCTAGGACTGGAAATGCTACTTTCAAAATTGATAGTTCTATCTATCAGCTGCTGAAACTTGAAGGTTATTTCCGAAATTCTTTGGAGGACTATCCACTCCGACATTTGAAGAACTTCCTGCACGTGTATGCTCAACAATCCCAAGGTGTTGTTTCTGCTGATACACTTTGGTTACGGGTCTTCAAATATTCCTTAGCTGGCCAAGCAAGGGAATGGTATGAAAAGCTTCCCAACAATTTTATTCACACCTGGAACGAGCTAGCCAATACATTTTTGAAGAAATGGTTTCCACCGAGCAAAAAGGCTGAACTTCTAGATAATATCTTTGAGTTCAAATAGCTCCCAGGGGAACAATTATATTCGGCATGGGAGCGGTTCAAGTACTATCTAGCTCAATCTCCAACTCACGGGTTTCCGGATGCTATTCTCACCGAGAAATTCTACAAGGGCTTAGATACAATGAATCAGATTGCTATCAATACTGCCGCGGGAGGATGCTTTATAGACAAGTCATTTGTCAACATCACCCGGTTGCTTGATAAACTCACCACCCACAATCAAGCTTGGCATTCAACTGATAGTGAGAGTCTCTCTTATGGTAGTCTATCACTAACCGCTGTTGCAAAAGAAAACCACGAGAGGGATCATGCCTTTAATCAATTACAAACCACGGTGGATCTATTATCAAAGAAGTTAGCAGAAAAGGATGCACTGGGGGTAAATGTTGTTGAGGAGTTACCACCTCCTCCACAGGGGATGTATCAAGTCCCTGAGGGGATGTACCAAGATGGGCAACAACATTATGAAGATGTTAATTATGTCAACAACTCCCAAAGGGGTTATCAGAGGCAAAATTATCAAGGTCCGGTCCATCACCCATGGCAGAAGCCTCAACACCAATTGCAAGGGAACAATTATAGCAGAAATGATCAGGGAAATCCAAATCAAGGGAATTACAATAACAACAATTATGGAAACAAGAGCTCTAACCCTTACATTCTACCAAGGGGAAAGCATCAAATTCCCAACAGTGGAGAGACAATTCAGCTAGCAACTCTGCGAGCAATGCTGCTAATGATTCTGCAGAGCTGAAAAGTATGATGCAGAAAATGCTAATGAACCAGGACAGAACTGAAAGTACAATAAAGGGAATGTCTCAGGTTCAACTATCTCATTCAGCTGCCATTCAGAAGCTTGAATCGCAATTCAGAGACCTTTCCAGAGAAGTGCATACTCCTCAACGTGGACAACTACCAAGTGATACAGTTCCAAATCCGAAAGGTAGTGGGGTAAACTCTGTAGAGCATGTAGCTGCTATTAGCACCCGAAGTGGAAAAATACTTCTAGGTGCTGATAAGAAGGTGATTGATCTTGAGCCAATTGTTGAAGAAGAGGCACAACCTAATGTGTCTGATGTTATTGTGGAGGAAGAAACAGAGGAGGAAGTCCCCATTATAGCTGAAGAGGAGCAAAATCTTAAAAATCTTAAGGCACAAGGAGAAAAACATGAAAAGGGGAAGGCAAAACTTTCTGGCTCTCTACGCCCTTTGACTTAATTGTTCAAATCTTCACCGCCTTTTCCTCAAAGGCTAGTGAGAAAAACAGAAGATGACAAGTGTTTGCGATTTTATGATCAAGTTAAGCAATTGACGATGAACATTCCTTTCATGGACGCTCATTTCTCGTTGCTCTCGTTAGCGACAATTGCGAAAGTGATATTTGACACAAATATCATGTTTCGTGTCATTTTACATCTTATTCTTATGACTTTTATCGTTTAATGTATGATGAAATCGTCGTATTTAAGCTTATGTTGTTATATTTCATGTGTATAGGTACGATGAAGACAAACGATGAAAAACCGGGCTAAAAGTGGCTGGTTTTGAAGCATATGATGACTACACGAGGTGACAAGTCAAAGATCACAAGTGATGAACTAAAAGGAAAAAAAATTGAACTGAAGGAAGCATATGTGCCAGTCCCGTAGCACGGGGCCAACACGTGAAGATTGAGTTGCAGGAAATTGAAGTCCCGCGCTGCAAGGGCGTGGCGGAACTGGCACATTCATCATCTAAAATTCACTGAAGGGTCTGTGCTGAGCCCGCGACGCGCAGCCAGCACGGGATGGGCTCAACCTGTCCAAATTTAATTAGGATTTTGTCTATTCTTGAGTCATTAAATTCCTAGACTATAAATACTTATTTGAAGGGTTGAGAACGGTATGCTGAGATACTTTGAGACACTTGTAAGCCGTCATTAACCCTTTTCTTCCCCATTTTTACTTTTATCTTCATAAACCATAGGCTAATCTCTTAGTTTCTAGGGTTGTGGCGTAAGACTTTAAAGTTGGTTTGATAATAATTTTTATCTATTAAATTTTCATATGTTTGGGTTGCTTATTTATTCTTGTGCTTAATTATTTAATTATCTTGTCAATAGTTAGACACTATCTGTGGTGCATGAATTGGATTTGAGAAAGGGAATTCACGTATGGAATAAGAATAAATAGAGATTGTTCGATATTATCATTTGAGGATAGAGATATACCCTTTAGCCTTACTTAGTTGAATACGGAGAATTAAGTGCGTTCTTGTTACCTCTGATGACCATAGAGATATAGGCGTTATAGTAACATCAACAGGCTTGTGAGTAGTTTAAAAGAATATCATAAAGTTACAATTAACCCGTCAACTAGTAACCCAGGAAATAAGATAGGTAGAATTGTCAGAAGATCAATTGGATTACCGAAAGCCATGACTCTGGAACTTTCTCTCATCTGATAAATCTTACAGTCTTTGTCAAAATATTCTCAGTCACAAAAACACCTATCATAAATTGTTTACTTTTCAGTTTTAGTTTAGTTACAACAAACACTTTGATTTTCACTTTCTTGAATAATTTTATTCGAATTTGAATTAGTTTAAAAGTAGAATCTAAGTCTCTGTGGGATCGATATCTGGACTTAAAAATCCTATATTACTTGTACGACCGCATATACTTGCATGTGCGTTTGGGAGCAACAGAAAGCAAGAGCGAATATCGACCCATTGGCATCCATTCCTACTGCAATCATTAGCTTGATGTCATATATACCATATACATGTGTGCCATCTATGGATATGACTGGCCGACAGTGAGCAAAATCATCAATTCATGGTTTGAATGTCCAAAACTCAAAGTTAAAAATACTACCGGGCAGAAGTCTCCAGTCTACAACAGTACCAACATTGAATTTTTGTAGAGCTGCCATATACCTCAGTAACGTCTGGAAAGAGCCCTTCCAATTTCCATAAATCATCTCAAAAGCACGCCTACACCTGATATATCCCTTTCTCTTGCTTATCGTTTTATGATATATTGTCTTAACGTTTCTAATGCAATCTTTGATAGGGATCCTGCACAAGTTTAAACAAACAACATTTAGCAATGATAATTTAATTGATGTAAGAATTATAATGAACTAAGTCAAATAGGTTACCTTGCGGTTTCGGCAACGTCTTTAAGTAATACTTGAGCAATCATATTTGTATATAAATTAAAATGATCTGCTCGATTCTCTCCCATATCACAAGTGTGACGTTAGTGAAATTTTGTGATAACCCACATACCATCATGCTTAACAATTCCCCGAAGCATCCATTGATAGCCTTGATACTGTCGTCTACAAACTAGTCTCCATATCTTTCTGGTTGAATCATCAACCCTATACTCCCTCATTCCCTTATAACTATAAATTTTGACTACCCTTTCCAATGCCTTTTTTTATTCGAACATCATGCCTTTTTCAAGGTAGCAATCATCGTTTATAAGATCGGCCGGTTCTTTCCACATTTTTGACGACTTTGATCATCTTCTCTGGTGAAGACAAAGGCATCTACACGACCTTGAAGGTTGTCAAGATATGGAATATGGTCAGAATGTCACTGCATTGGGCTTTCGGGAGTTGGGTTTTCCGGCATCGAACTGTATACCAGATTGAACATCGACCTTTGTCATCATCATCATCATCGGTTACTTCTGCATTATTCGGTAATTCTTCACTATCACTTGATGATATCTCACAATAATTTGGACAATGATCACCATCTAAGAAGGGCCTCTTCCTACACGAAAAGTAACATATTTTAAATACCAACATCAAATACATATGGATTATTTAATATCAAGGTGATGAACCTATCAATATTGATCAATATTGTCATTGTTTGGAGAAAGATCAACTCCACCGAACTGAGAGGATTGCCCAAAATCAACATTTGGTACCACTGGCGAGTTTTGTGAATAATTTTCACTGTATGTTTGATTAAATTGCATGTTATCATTGTCAAAAATTGATTAAATTGCATGTTATCATTGTAAAAAAAAAAAGTTTGATTAAATTGCTGGTTTGGAGAAAAGATCAACTCCACCGAATTGAGAGTTTTCCCAATATTACTCATATCAGGTGTATAACCCCTATAGAGATACAAAAAAAATGGATATTTACCAATAAATAAAATAAACACGTGCTACCACACAAAATACGTAAACTTAAAAATGGATATTTACCAATTTTCACTGTAAGTTTGATTAAATTGCTGGCTTAGAGTTTTTAGCGGCACTTGACCACTCAAAATGTCTTCATAAGAACTAAAGTCCCCATAAGTGTTACCATGAGTAGGTTGGACTTGAGAGACTTCTTGAGGAATCTTTTCAATATACATTTCAAGAACATTAATGGCGACTAAATCTCTATATTCTTCCGGCACCCTCAAATAATCCCTCAAAAAGTCATCATCATTGATATTCCACACACCATAAAGCACTAAACCTTATGAAACGGTGTGTGGATATCTGCCTATTACAGATACTCCATACTGAGTGGGATTAGTTTTCATTTTTTTGCGTATGTAATTGACTAAAGTTTCGTAATTCAAGGTTGTTGGAAACTTTACATGGGCTTGTGATTTGATACTATAACGAACGGTATTATTGTCATCAAGTATATTTCCATCCCAAAATAAAGAAACCTTAACAGTTGAAGGAGGAGAAGAGATCTTTTCTCTGAAGTTTGATTTTTTTCAAGAACTTAAAAGACTTAAACTTATGAAATAGATGAGTTTTTACTTCATCCAGCATTCATATTAAATAGAAAAACTTGAGCGCAAAAGTGAACATTTAAAAAATGTGGGATTAAGCCCTATTGCGCAGGAAAACACTGCGCAATACTCCTTTTGCGCATGAAAACATTGCGCAATAGGATAATACTCGTGAAATAATGCAGCACTGTGTTGTCAAATCAAGCATAGTGTGTCATAAAAAGCGGTCAAATAATGCAATATTATGTTGTCAAATCAAGCATAGTGTGTCATAAAAAGCGGTCATATAATGCAACATTGTGTTGTCAAATCAAGCATAGTGTTCTAAAATTCATATTTTGCGCATTTAAATGTTGCGCAATATAAGTGTGTCATAAAAAGCAGTCAAATAATGCAGCATTGTGTTGTCAAATCAAGCATGGTGTGTCATGAAAGCAGTTAAATAATGCAGCATTGTGTTGTCAAATCAAACATGGTGTGTCATAAAAAGCGATCACATAATACAGTATTGTGTTGTCAAATCGAGCATAGTGTTTTAAAATTCATATTTTGCGCAATATAAGTGTGTCATAAAAAGCGGTCAATATGTAGCATAGTATTGTCAAATCAAGCATGTCATTCTGAAAATTCATAGTTTGCACATTTAAATGTTGCGCAATATAATTAAGTGTCATATAAAGCGGTCAAATAATGTAGCATTGTGTTGTCGAATCAAGCATAGTGTTGTCAAATCAAGGAGTAGTATATAATGTGATTGACGAACAACTAGCATTCACAGAAAATGAGTTATCATGTAATTCTATACCCAATTTGTTGATATTGGTTTTATTAGATGTTTTACCCCATCAGACATATTCAAAGCAATGGGTAGGACATGGGAACTAGATGATGATTTTAAATACTCAAATAACCCGAACAACAGATTCGATCAAGAATACAATGAGAGAGGAGTGAGATTGGCGTGTTAGGGAGGCTGCAACACTGGAACAAACTTGAGGTCATTTGGGCTTAAACGTCTAAAAACATGTGCTATATCAATGCCTCGTGGCACTCCACAAGAGTTGAATTTTGCTCTTAACCATTTTCACGAAGAGAACAATCGGATGAAAATATGTTGCCTAAGGGTAGAATATGGTCAACATGTTTATGTAAGATTCAGATCCAAGTGGGATTCGGACTATGAGATATCTGATGAAGATTAATATTTTTTTTATAATAAAGTAAGTTGGTAGGGTCATAATGACCACTCCCAAGGGTACTTGGGGTTTTGTAACCCTATAAGTAGTCTTCCATTTGTTATTAGACTACAACATATTCAATGTCGAGTAGTAGAAATGTAGATTGGTCTTTATTCCTTCCAAATGATTCGAATAGCAGTGGTGATGATAGTTCAAATCATAGTAGCTATTCCGGTGAAACAAGTTTTCTTGATAACAATGATTTCAAACTAGACGATTTGAAATCCCACCTTCTTATAGAGCGTAATGATGATTTTTGCAACGGGAAATATTCAGATCAACAAGAATATTATTGCGGGTTGCGCTGAGAATGGGCATATCGGCATGCCGAATCAGAACGTTTCGTTCGTGACTTGGAAAATCTCAACGCTCGAATCCCAAAAAGGTACTCAATGACCATGCCTCGAGTTAGGTCCAGAAACATGTGAGCTTGTCGTACAAAGAATTAGAAAAGAAAACAACAAAATGCTAGCAAGACGTTGTAGATTTTACATGTTAAAGTTGGCTGAAGAACAAGCATCGTCAATAGGTAGAGAATTAACATCTACAGAAAGAAGATATGTCTTAAGAAACCCAAAATATTGTTCTGATGATGATTAGGGGTTATTTTGGTTCACTCTCTTAGATTTTGGGTCATTTAAGTTTCGGACTCATGCGGTTAATTTGTATTTTTAGTTTATGATGAAGTCATCAATTTGAATATTTTTAGTATGTTTTTAATTTGCTTTGATTGTTATAGTCTATTATTAATTTATATAAGCTTCTTAGAGTTAATAATACATAAAAAGTTCACGATTCACAATTTAAAAAAAAAAAAAAACACAAATGAGTTAGTACATAAAGGGTGTGGATTACATAACAAATGAAAACGTGCAACTAGTAAAACAAAGTACATAAAAATAACAAACTAAATAGAAAATACATAAAAAAACAAAATATATAGAAATATTAAACTTAATAAACAAAATACATAGAAATAATAAACAACAACAAGATAGCACAAATAATCTTCCAAAATTTCAGTTTTTCTTTCAGAGCATTTTTCTCTTGTTGAGTGTCTCTAAGGTTAGCCTTGAGAAACTTTGCCTTTCTTTGGATTCTTTAAGCAACACCTCTAAAAGGTGAATTTTTTCTTGAGCTTCCATAAGCTTAAACTGTAAGTCAAACTTCACGTACGGTATCTCTAGTGATACGTGAGGTCGCGGTATCTCTATCAACAGGAGGCTTTTGAAACTTCGTCGCCACCATTTTATCCACGGGAATGCTATCTTCCCAACGAAAATGTTTGCAACCGCCCATATCTTATAAACATTACAAGAAAATCAGTTTTTTAAAGTAACATATGTAGATAATGTGAAAAAAATTTAAACCCTAAAAAATTGTAAAAACACATACTTCAGGCACTTTACAACGCCAAAAACGACACCCCGGATTATCTTGGGTCCTTGATGTTCTTAGCTTACAATAATGACCACATTCACAAACATTCAGTTCATAACAAAGTTTGACGTTTCATAGCTTTAAGACATGATTTGTGGGGGGCTATAGTATGTTGAAAGAGTGAAAACGAAGGAGGTGAAAAAGAGTAACTTGAAAAAATGAAGCTAGTAGGGTTTTTATTAAACCCCTATTGCGCACTAATTTAGTGCGCAAAGGGTAATTTGATTACTTTTTTTTTTACTGGGTTATTTTGGTATCCGAACTTATATCTCTATACCATAATGGAGTATTAACTAACCAAAACAGAATATTAGCAGTTCTCCTAAATCCTCATAAGGAGAATCTCTATAGTTCACTCAAGACACAGATTTTTTTTTATTCAACAACTCAGATGCATGTCTCTCCTTTTTATTTTTGTTTTGTTTTGAAAGACAACAATGCCCCTCTCAACTTAGCATATGCAAACAACACCACCTTCAACATGCAATTTAGTAATACATAAGCCCTCAACCTACCCACCTCCCTCACTGCCCCACCAACTTATATATCATCAAAAACAAGCCAAAAGTTTCAATAAGCTAAAAGGAACAGTGAAATTGTATGATTTTTTCTTGTTATAACTTACAAGTCTATTCACTTTCACATCTACAAATATTTTATGAATGCCCTCAACAAACACCCACTCTGAGAAAGTTTCTTCTCCTTCTCATTTCCTCATAAGTACACCAAGATGAGTGCTACATGCAATTATTAAATAGGTGTTCTTTTTTATCAAGTTAGTAAACACGTTTTAAACCTTTTTCTACCCTTTCACTGGTATCAGAAACAATATCAACAGCAACAACAAGAATCACAACAGAATGCTTCCTCCACAATCACCCACTACAAGTTTTAGTCTTGCTCATGGAGATTTCTCTGGTGAAAAATCCACCACAATAGGGGTCCTAATCAACATATATATGTACTTTCGCTATTTTGGTCTATTAAGTTATTTTGAGTTTAAGAAATATTGAACTCTAATCAAAATTAGAGATCTTACATAACTAACATTAACTTCTCTCACGTTATGCAGTGTGAGATATAAAAGCACAATTAAAAGAAAAGGGTGAAAGGAAGAGAAATGAGTTTCTCACAGGTTTTACCAACAAAAGAATTGTTTTTTTTTTCATGCTTTAAGGAGAACCACCATGAATCCATGTTTACTCCGGTTGACAATCAGGGGCGGACCCACCTTGTTGCGGTTTCAGTTGGACCCACTTCGTCTGGAAAAAATATCATTTTTATATGTTAATTTGGCTGACAAAACGAAAATTTAGGATATCTAAAAGAAATGAACCCACTTGAAGTAAGCGGAAGTTGCGGCGCAATAGGTGCAAGTGGGTTCAAGCTCCTCTTGAGTGAGGTTGGTTGCGTGTTCGAATCCTAGATGAAGTTTTGCTTTACATATTATTTTCGACAGAGTTTGTTTGATGCTCATAACGACATTACTTTTCATATACTTGTTCTCCATTAGTATTTTATTTGTGATTCTAATAATTTCAGAAATCTTTTATTTATTTATTTATTGTGTTTCGTTAGCCTAATAAGTTGTTTCTGCTTAAAAAATAAACAAGAAGAGGTTAGGTTACTTCTTGTTTTAAAATTGATCATTCATTATTATTATTTTAATTTTTTGCTTTAAGTTGTTAAATTTTGTGATTAGTCAAATACGATATTAAATTATAAATTTCAGAATTGAATGGTTAAATTAAAATATAAAAATTGAAGATGCGCAATGACCGAAGCTTGATGAATTTTTCAACATGTAACTTGGTATTTAATGAAAAAAATTCTAAAGGATATCATATCGTGTTCATGGTTTATTAATTTTTTTTTATGTATTTGAGAATATATGCATTGTAAAACTATTTAAACTAATAGTTCGATTTAAGAAGTTTATAACTTGTAACATGCATTTTTCATTTTTGAAAAGTGGTGTCATACGTTTGTTGCTTTGTTGATAATATAGACATAACCTCAACCTATATTGGTGTATGATCACACTGTAAACCAAATATGATGAAGATTAGAAGTACCATTAGTGTCTTAATGGTGCTCATTTATCGCATCTAAAGTCGTTGTTAGTATCAACTATTGTTACAATTATGTGTTTAGTATCAACAATTGCTACAATTGATTCGCACTATAAATTTACTATTGAAATCATGAAATTCTATTAAACTAAATACATATATTAAGTGTTTTTTTTGACAGATAAGTTTACAATCTATGAACATTAAAATCTCTCACATTAGTCGGACAAATACACAATGTGCATAAGATTTCAACAACACCTTTTCACAACAAATGAATTCAGCAACCAAAAAAAGGCAAGATATTCTAGACCCAAAAACAAAATACGATACACCTACTTTTCATTCCTTATGTAAAAAATTTCAGTAGTTAAATTAAGAACAAACCCAAAAATCACATTCTTTCTAAAAGGAGAAATAAAAGAAGACAAAAATAGAGAAAAAGTGATACCAGAGTGATGGGAGAGGGCTTGAAGGTGCCAAAGTGAATACAGAAAAAGGGAGGGCAATTCGCACGAATACCTTTATTTTGGGGTGGTCTTTAATTTTTGTCCTTTAAATTTGAAATCTTTAACTTTTGCCTTTAGCTAAAAATCTCTGATTTCGGATTCGAACCTTCAAAACTCTGCCTTTTGCATCAAAATTCTGAAATTGACACATCAAATGAATCCTACACTGCATAACTTAGTTGGTCACTCGAAGTAGAGACTCCAGATTTAGTCACAAGTATTTGAACCTTACAAAATTGGCTTCATGGTCGGTATGTTCTTTGAGACTATAGAATATGAAACTGAAACATGGTGACAAGTAAGAGAAAACGTGAGGAACAAAGTTACTCAACACTCAAATCCCACGAACACGGGCGCCTGCAACTCAGTGTGCGGATCAAATCCAAAGAAAATGCACAAACCCATGAACACATTGATTGACGGAGACAAGCAAAAACTTTTTTCTAAAAGATGGGTCAGATTTGAACCATATTAGTTTTTGGTTAATTAGGAACGGGAATGTCCTTTTCACCATTAGTAATGCAGGAGAAAGAAGAAACTCTGCCTGCACGAGAAAGGCAAATTGCATCAAAATTCTGCTTGCGAACAGAGTTTTGCATGCAAATTTCTGTCTGCGAATTCAAATCTCTACCTTGTATTTTTTTTTATTAACTGAGATGGGTTCGAACCAGAACTTGGGTATTAGGTGAAGGACAAGAATTAACGATCACCACTTTGAGGGACAAAATTTAAAGACCAGGGCTTTTGAAGGACAATCCGCACAAAAAAATGAAAAAGGAAACCCTTCTTGCCCGTGGGCTTCTTCTTAAGATATTAAAGTGGGCTGCTGAGACCAATATTAGGCCCATAAAGGTACCTATGTAAAAGGCCCAATTATATATAATGGGTTTCCAATTTTTTCGACAAAAATGGTTTCCCTTCAAATAGGTTGGTCTTTAATTTTTGTCCTCTAAAATCAAACTTATATGTCTTATGAATATTATGATGCGTAACTTATGCCCCTTTAGGTATAAATTTGATTTTGAAGGGCAAAATTGAAAGACCAGCCCACTTGAAGGACAAAAATCCATGACCATCACTAAATAGGGACAAAAGTGTAAATGAGCCGCAATAGAGTTGAGAAAAGAAAACGAATGAAGAAGGTACATACGATTTCTATTGAGTTTTCAAATAAAATCATAGGAAGAAAGTTGAATGTTATAGCCTTGAAATCACCTCGAGAAAATATAAGTATTTTGTCAAGAAATTAGTGAGTGAATAGATAAGCACGATTAGAAAACCTTTAAGTTAAAATTATATGCATATGCCTGATCTAGAAATTCAATGGAAATCGGTATACATAAAATCAATGTATCAAACGATGAGTGTTGTAACTCATATTGAAATAAATAAATAAAATTTGACCGTTATGCGGCTATACATTTTTTTTATTCCTCTTTTGTCTCTTTGCTTCATTACCCTACCATTAGTGACTTTCTTCCTCCTTTGACCCATATGCAGCTATACACCTGCATCAAAATAGTATTATAAATTTTATGTTCAAGTCGTTTAGTGCAGTCCCTCTTAGTGGTGTAAGTGGTGGTGAGGTGACGAGAAGATAGAAAGAGAAAGGAAAAGTGAAGAGAAGATGGTGGTGGAGTGATGATGACAATGGTAGCGGGGAGAGACAAGGACGAAGGAGGGAGAAAGAGTGTCTGGTGGTAGAAGTAGTGGCGGGAATAGAGAAAGAAGCAACAAAAAAAGATTAACTCAAAATTAGGGGAAGGATCAATTTTGCCGTTGAACTACACGAAAGGGTTGATTTGCCCCTGAACTATGCGAAAAATTAAAATTTACCTCTCTTTAAAAAAAATTAATCCTTAACTATGTTATACGTGGTATCACCAGGTGCTAAGCTTCCATCATGTAGAAATAAGGGCAAATTATTTCATTTTGTCTTGTTCAGGCGTAAATTTGACCCCAATTAGTAAAACGAGGGCATACTTAACTCCAAGTATTAACACAAGGCAAATTTGTTTAATTTCACATAATTTTGACCGTTTCCCTTACATATATCTGATGCTAAATGGAAGTACAAAAGATAGATATATTATTACTTTTTTTTTAAAAAAAAAAAAGCGCCGCAAATAAAGCCGAAATTAACTCCATGATAGAAGACCAAAACGGCGTATACGTTTGTATATTTAAAATAAAATAAAAATGGAAAAGAATAAATATGTCGATTAAATACAAGACACGTGTACGAACAAATGCTTCATCAATCAGTAAGCACAGCTCATCATTTGTACTCATCTTCTTCCATTTAAATTAAATGAAAAACAAAAACTAAATGAATTGATGCCCCACTCTTAAAATCAAAATCAACACGTCTAGATTCTTTTTTAACAGCAAACGCGTCTACTCTAGAGATTAGCAAATAGGAGCACAAGTTAGCAATACAACTGTCTTTTAAAATGGCAAGAATTTTAGTGTTTAAAAGGTAATAATATCTGAAGAGAAAATAATAGAGAAAATCTTATTATTAACATTGTTAATTATCAGTTTGTTTCAAGTTGCCTCTTAGCTACGGATTTCAGTGGGTTCAAACTCTTACAGTCAAGTTAATAAGATGTTTTGAGAAATAAATGAAAAATGCAAATATTAAAACGCTCATTTTCCATCTTCCTCCTTATGTTTCTAATATAAGCGTCTGTTATTCAAAATTTATTGATTCGACTAATCAGCCTACATTTTCCATCTTCTTTTATTAACTTGTGCCTTCTGTGTGTATGGCATAATTTTTAAAGCTGTTATTTGATTCAAATACTTGTTTGGGCAGTTAATTGGGTGTAGAGAGATGGAAATGCCTAACTTACAAGTTGTATCCGGAGAGATAAGGCACTAGAGAGATGGTAAATTCAGTTTATAAGCTCGTCAAATCAATTTATAAGTATATTTTTTGTTTATTTACGCGTTTGACAAACATAAAAGATGTTTATAAGTCAAAATCAAACAAAAATTATAAGTTAATTGTTCCAATTTATGAATTTTCAGCTTATAATTAAATACTTTTTATATACAACTCGCAACCAATAAACAGTCTGTCTTTTACAAGAAAGAATGAAAGTACGGATGAGTAGACATCAAATAGTATAAAATTATCGCTGTACATTCTCCATTTTAACTAGTAGTCCTAGCTATGCGCTCTACTATGTGGTTTGATCGATTCTTTTACTATTTTACCCTAATATCTTTTGTCACCCAAATAATTCTTTCTATAACAAAACTTCTAACTCTATCTTCATTTCGCTTTTGCTATCTGTCATTTTTCACATAAAAATACATTTAAATTTATAATTTGTGTAAATCAGTTCAAAGACATTTTAGCCATTTAAATAGGAAAAGTGTTAAAATCATCACTTTTACCAAAAACATCTATTTATTAGTATCAATTTTAACATATTTATCCAAACACACAATTGCTAAATGCTAACTTAAAAAGTCAGTTTCAGGAGCTGAAAGTGTCTGTCGACACTATATTCTTATCATGCTTTTAATCAGCTAATACAAACAGATTTTATGTCCCTTGCTTCATGACCATATATTGAGGATTTCAATTGTACCTAGGTAAAGGGTCAAGTCCTAAACCCCTCCACCGTAATGGTGGTCTTTCGTAAAGAAAACAGGCTAATATAAAAAGTACATTTTTCACGGTTCAGTTTCCGTAATACATTTTTCTGTTAGACTATCTTTATAAAAATGATATATTTTTATATTTAGAAATAATTTAACATAAAACTTTTCATTTTATCCTTAATAAAATAATTTACAATCATATATATATCTATGATTTATTTTAGATCACAAATTTCAAATTTTTTTATTTATTTCTTAAATTTTGTATCTAGTTAAATTATATCATTGTTTTTTCACAACTCATACAGTTAGTGGTTTATTGGAATTTTTTATTAGAAGAATTACGAGAATATCTGTGTTGCATCTATGTGACTATGTTATTTGAAATGTTGACTACATAGGAAGAATCTAGATTAACGAAAAAACAAAGGAAAAAAATAAACTCCTCAGGTTTATAGCTGTCCTTCATACTATCATAACTTCCATTATCATCATCATTATATTCCTCCTAACCTAAATTTGTTTTTGCATTTTTAAACAAGCAAAATGACAAAAATCACATGGCACTCCCGTTATTATTCCACATCTAAAAGGTCCTTTTCTTAAATCCTTATACCCCCTCTTATAAATCTCCCCCACTCCTTTACTCCTCTCTTTCAAGTCTGTGCTTCTTTATTTTCCCCCAAACTTTCCCAGAAAATTCCTAATTTTTCTCAAGAAAATTCACAAAAAATGGCGAAAGTGAAATCTTTCTCCGTTTTATTGATCTCTTTGATTTTCCTTGTCGTGACGACGGTCGTAAGTGCAGCTAGTGTGGCCCACGAGATGGGGTTTTTCCCAATGACAATGTCTTCAACACCGATCTGTGATGGTTCGATAGGGGAGTGTTTGGCTGATGATTCGGAAGAGTTTTCGATGGATTCCGAGAGCAACAGGCGCATGTTAGCATACCGTAGGAGATACATTAGCTATGGTGCGCTCAGTAGGAACAGAGTTCCATGTTCAAGGAGAGGTGCTTCTTACTACAATTGCCGACCTGGAGCTCAGGCTAACCCTTACCGACGTGGATGCAGTGCCATCACTCGCTGCCGTCGTTGAAAAGTTAAACAGTAAATCTGTCTATATTTACTGTATTTATTTTTACACGTTGCACTGCCATCACGCTCGAGTAAAACAGTAAATCTGTTTATCTTTACTGTATTTATTTTACATGATGCACTGCCATCATCACGCGCTGCTGTAGTTGAAAACAGTAAATTGCTATATTTACTGTATTTATTTTTACATTTTTTTTACGCGGACTGGTAAAAATGTTAAAATTCTTTGTTGAGGTTTGGAGTAATGCTTTTATATTTGTGTGATCTATTATCGAGGATGGTTGATGGTATAAAATAAGGTGTTATTAATGTATTATTATTATTATTTGGGAGTTGTGGTAGAGAACATTCTTGTAGTTGTTGTATCAGCTTGTAATATTGATTTATTATTCCACTTAGTATTCATTTGAAATAAAATAATGTATTATTAGCTCTTGGTGCTCTTTTTGGTTCCATCATGTGAATTTCTTTTGTTGGATGATTAAGTAGGCGTTTAGCCATAGAAATCAAATATAGTGTCACTTTATTTGGAATTTTTGAAGTTGGAGTTGAGAGTTTTGTTTGATTACTATAATTTTTGCAAAAAAGTATTTGGTAGTTTGAATGTGAAAGTGAAAAAAAAAGGGGTTTTAGGTGTTTTCCAAATATAACTTAATGTTGTATTTGAAATTTTCATGTCATTTTCAAATAAAGTGGAAAAATTGTTCTCATGGCCAAACGGGTCAAGTTGAGGTTCATTTGTCTTGGCAAGTGATTTTTTCAAATAAATCAGTTTCTGAACATTCTTTGTTTCGAGTTGAGTTGAACTAACAAATCAAATATTAAAACTAATATTATGATTTGGAAATAATATTTCTTTATTTGTAATATGTATGTTTATGCGTGAATGTTGAAATTTTCTATGTAAATGTTGCTTACTATGGAATTTGGAGTTATGGACTTCGAGATTACGGGAAAACCGAAATGTGAGATACTCCTCCGATTCCTTTTACTGGTTTATGCATCATTAATTAGGTGTTTGTTTTACCAAATTGCTTATTATTAAACTTTGCGTATCTAAATTTGCTTATTAGTGCTCTAATAAATTTGAGAAATAATTATTTAATATGAGGGTCATTTGAGAAATAATTATTTATTTTTAAAATACTATTGTAAAAGGGGCCGGAAAAGAGTACAAATTACGTTTCAATTTAGTTCTCTAAAAATCAGCAAGGCTACACTGCGTAGTTCAGTACAATGTTGTTCGAGTTAGAGCCCGTTTGGATTGACTTATAAGATGTTTTCAGCTTTTTTGAGTGTTTGGCTAGTCAGTTTAAAGTTATTTTGTGCTTAAAATAAGTTCAAAAAAATAATTGGGCTCATTTAACTTAGTTTATCTAAAACAGCTTATAAGTCCATCCAAACAGGCTCTTGACATGTAGGCTGAAGCGGAATTTTGAGCTTGGTCACCTTTATGTGTGGCCAAACCAATACAATAGGTTGCCTATCTGGCCCTTAATTTGAGTTTTGATGCTATTCTTTATGTTTCATTTTAAAATTTTACATTTATCTTAAATAATTTAATTTACGGAAAATGTCCAAAAATACCCTTAAATTATTGAAAAAGGTTCATAAATACTCTCCTTCCATCTTTTGGTCTAAAAATACCCTTTCATTCACCTTTTAGGTCTAAATATACTCTTAAGGTTTGTTTTTGGCTCAAATATACCCTTTAAACTAACATAATATGTTTTTTTGTTTTTTTTTATCGGAAAAGGTCCAAAAATACCCTTAATCTATTGAAAAAGGCTCATAAATACTCTCCTTTCACCTTTTGGTCTAAAAAAATATGAACGAAATAAGTTTTTTTTTTTGGGTTTTTTTTGCATTTCTTGAATAAAAAAACGAAATAGGAAATTATAATTTTTTTTTTGCATTTCGTGTATTAAAAAACAAAATAAGAAATTATATTTTTTTTTTTGCATTTCGTGTATTAAAAAAAATAGGATAAAAAAAAATTCGTTCATATAAAAACGAAATTGGAAAATATATATATATATATATATATATATTTTTTATTTCGTTGGTATATATATTTTCCAAGTTCGTTTTTATATGAACGAAATTAATTTTTTTTATCCTATTCGTTTTTTAATACACGAAATGAAAAAAAAAATTATAATTTCCTATTTTGTTTTTTAATACACGAAATGTAAAAAAAAAATTATAATTTCCTATTTCATTTTTTTATTCATGAAATGCAAAAAAAACCCAAAAAAAAAAACATATTTCGTTCATATTTTTTTAGATCAAAAGGTGGAAGGAGGGTATTTATGAGCCTTTTTCAATAGATTAAGGGTATTTTTGGACCTTTTCCGAAAAAAAAAAACAAAAAAACATATTCTGTTAGTTTAAAGGGTATATTTGAGCCAAAAACAAACCTTAAGGGTATTTTTAGACCTAAAAGGTGGATGGAAGGAGGGTATTTATGAGCCTTTTTCAATAGTTTAAGGATATTTTTGGACCTTTTCCGTTTAATTTATTATACTTCTACGTTATTAATCTATATTTGTATAAATGATGTTATGTGTCATTATCTTATAAGTGAATTCAAAATTGTATAAGTATTTCGTAACTAAACTATAGAAATTACTCCCAACATTTTTTAGCCACCGACAGCGCAAATGTCAATTTTCCGTTATCAACGGATAGAGAGAGAGAAAAAAACGGTTCATAAAAATTCAAGGAACATACATGATGAAACACCAAAGATGTGGGCCCCGGACGGACTGCTCAACTATAGTCGATAAAGCTAATTTTTTTTTTCTGAAAGTATTTTTTTTTTAGTAAGTGCTTCTGCAAAGTAGAGAAATAATTTTCCAGAAGATAAAAATAGTAGCTTTAGCCCAAAAGTACTTTTGAGAAAAATATATTTAGAAATATTTTTTAAAAGTTTAGTCAAATACAAATTACTATAAGTTTTTTAAAAATTGGTCAAACACGAATTGTTTTTCATCAAAAATATTGTTTTATAAGTATTTTTTAAAATAAGTTGATTTTAAAAGTTTAGTCAAACAGATTATTAATCAGATATCTGATTCAAATTCAGGGTATGAAAATATTCTTAATAGGGAGCATTTATTCAAAAATGGATCCTAACTGGTACAAATCCGAATATAGAGCCTGTTTGGATGGATTTATGCTTATAAGCTGCAAGCAATTTATAAGCTAAAAAAAATAATTATTTTTTTGATAAACTTATAAGCTGCTTTCAGAACAACTTATAAGCTGCTTTAGATAAATTAAGTCAAATGGGCTTAATTATTTTTTTGAGCTTATTTTAAACATAAAATGACTTTAAGCTGATCAACCAAATACTAAAAACAGCTTATAGCCAATTCAAACGGGTTCATAGTCTGAACTCCAATGCAATATCGAATACCGTGTGAAAAAAAAAAAAAACAATAGACAGACATTGAATATCTAATTGTGTGCACCTTATTAAAAAGAGAAGGAAAAAGAGAAAACAGACTTTTTTTTTATTGTTGGGACAAGTGTTATAATCAAAATTCAAACTTGAACGACTCACGGGTAACTCTCTTTCTCTCTCTCTTTTTTCCTTCACAGAGAAGACAATACACAAGTGTACCCTGTCATTGTCATCTTTTATAAGTTACTTCACATTGACAACTGGGATCCAACCCATTTGGCATCTTCGTGTTTGCCACTTCCTTTTCTCTACACTTGCCATCTCCTCCATTTTGACACTATTTTTTTACCCCTAATATATTTATACAAATGCAAATATTTTCTTTCGTTTGTGATTTGTTGCCCTTGAGCCGAGGGTGAAACAACTTCCCTACTTCATAAGGTAAATGTAAAGTCTGCGTATATTCTATCCTCTCCAAATTTTTTTTGTAAAATTAAACTGAATATGTTTGTTGTTCTTGTACTTTATTTTTTTGAATGAGGACAGATATTTGTAACTACCCAAATAAAATAGAAAATGGTAAGAAGAATATTTTCAAATAGAATTAGAATCCGGCATCTAACTAGGATAGGAGAGAAGAGCACAATCCACCCCTTTATTCACTCTAGTTAAGTACTCTCTCCGGCTAATTTATGTGACATTATTTGATTAGACACGGAGTTTAAAAATGAAAGGAAGACTTTAAATTTATGATTCAAAACAAGCCTCAGATAATTGTGTGATTATAAATCTGTAGACATCTAAATTTAAATTGAATTAATCCATACAAAATTTGGATTAAATTTAGTTATTGACATGTTGACCGAGTCAAATTTTAGTTAATAAAGTCGGATTAATTATTTAAGTCAGAATTACATGACTTGAATGAAATCCAAATTACATTGGGATTAGTCCATTAAATTTGGTCTCTACAAAGACGAGCCCAACCTACGTCTTTCTAACCCAAGGTCCGCTGGAATTACTTGGAGACCAAAATACCCCCAAGTTCTAGCTCACACCTATATAAAAGGGTCATTCACATATTCCATTTGGAAGACATCTTGAAAGTGTCATAGCATCTTGACTAGATGCAAAGGAAAGCAACGACATCCACATTAGTCTTCTTGAAAGGTCTTCAACAAGAAGGAGAGTTCGAGAGACGTCTTCCCTCAAGAAGAATCCTAAGTATTGCTCAAAGTTCTTCCAAGATTCAACACATCAACAGAAGTTCATCCTTCATTTTGAGAAAGACGCTACATTGGCCCTCGAATCAAGGTGAACACCATGGAGATTAGAATCAAGAGATACATCCAGAGTTATACTCGCAAAAATATCAATAAAATGATTTTTTCTCACATTTGCTTTATAATTGCAGTTATTTATTTTCGGCTAGCAAATTTATTGCGAACAGATTTTTGACACGCCCGGTGGGATCAACTCTGACCTTCATCTCCTTATCTCCAAAATCAAATTTGCAAATTCTCAGATCTACTATTATGATGGCCTCGGAGAAAAGCTTTAATGTTCCATCTACAAGTGTTATTGTTGTTGCTTGCCCAATGACTCGTAGCATGTTCAAAACGGGTGGTTTGGAGGAATCGAAGTGTTTCATATGCTTGGAGACGTTAGACAAAGCCAAACCGACGTTGGCGACTGCAAGATCTGGGGGCAAAACCTTATTTTCGCCGTCTGGAGAAGTTTCTCAAGCATGCTTTAACTTTTACGAGTCCGAGGATTTGGTGGATTCTTTAACTTCTAATGTGGTGAATGACATGATAACCAATGCGACCAACATAGAAGAACAACTGCAATGATGCAAACTATTGAGGCGTTAAAGAAATCTGTGGAGGACAAAGATCTTCAAATAGCCCAATTGATGAACAAGTTAGAACTCTGTTGCCTTGGCGAGTCAAGTCACATCCCAATACCACAAGAAAAAAAGGTTGAATCTGCCGCCAATTTGCCCAATGCTCAAAATGAAAATCAAGTT
Source organism: Lycium barbarum (assembly GCF_019175385.1). Classification (NCBI taxonomy): domain Eukaryota; kingdom Viridiplantae; phylum Streptophyta; class Magnoliopsida; order Solanales; family Solanaceae; genus Lycium; species Lycium barbarum. The sequence continues at coordinate 116,630,282 of NC_083338.1, forward strand.
GCTTCAGTTGCGACGTTGTCTATCCAACAACTGCAAGACATAATAACAAACACCATTAGGCCTCAATATGGTGGCCCATCACAAAGCTCATTGTACTATTCTAAACCTTATACCAAGCGAATTGATTGTCTGCCTATGCCAGTTGGATATCAACCGTCAAAGTTGCAACAATCCGACAGTAAAGGAAAGCCAAGACAGCATGTTGCACATTTTGTGGAGACTTGTAGCAATGCTGGTACTCATGGTGATCTGCTTGTGAAACAATTTGTTCACTCGCTGAAGGGAAACGCCTTTGATTGGTACACCGATCTCGAGCAAGAATCAATTGATAGTTGGGAGCAACTTGAAAAGGAGTTCCTCAATCGCTTCTACAACACGCGTCGAACGGTAAGCATGATAGATTTGACGGCTACTAAGAAACGAAATGATGAATCAGTGATTGACTACATCAACCGTTGGCGAGCATTATGTTTGGAATGCAAAGATTGTCTCTCAGAAATATCTGCTGTTGAGATGTGCATCCAAGGAATGCATTGGGGCGTTGCATACATTCTCCACGGACTTAAGCCACAAACTTTTGAAGAATTGGCAACGTGAGCACATGACATGGAGTTGAGCATTGCGACTCATGGAAAGGCTTCACCAGTTTTCGTTCCAAGGAATGAAGAAAATGAATTCAAGCGACTATCAAAGCACCAAACTGAAGATACCATGATGGTAGGAGCAACATCCGTAAAAGGTGCTACTAAACAAAAAATGAAAGAAAAGGATACAAGTCAGCATCCTCTAGAAGAAAATCGACATCCAACATTGAAGGAGTTAGAAGCAAAAGTTTACCCTTTTTCAGACTCTGATGTCCCTTCAATTCTTGACAAGTTGTTGACCATGAAGGTCATTGAACTTCCTGCATCAAAGCGACCTCATGAAATGAATAAAATCAATGATCCTAAGTACTGCAAATTCCATCGCCTTGTGAGTCATCTAACTGAAAAACGTTTCATCTTAAAAGAGAAGATCATGACGTTGGTTAGAGATGGAAATATAATCATTGACAATGAAGACACAATCAAGGAAATCCACGTGAGTGCTTATCTTCACAATACGAAGAGCTCGATGCCAAGAACTTGAGGATGTAGGCATTTTGTTGCATCTCCGAAGATTGAACAAGAAAAAGTCATGCTATAATTTGAGAGTTTGGAACCGGTTGAAGTTCCAGCCTTGAAGAAAACTCCAAAAACGTCCAAGTTGGATGCCCACTCCAATAATAAAGACGATAAAACTTGGAAATTGGTGTCTCACAAAAGACATAAGCAATAGGGCTTAATGACTTGAATTGGGACGACACTAATTCTACCTTACTTCAAACACGCCATTAAACTTTTACCACTGAAATAATTCCTGATCTTTGAAATGAGACTTTTGTTACATTAATAGTTACGGTGAAATGCGCTATTATGATTACCCAATATCGACCAATTGACCTATTTAATAGTACAACTTACAGAATTATTGCTAATATTATCGCCAATCGTATCCGTCCCTACTTAAATGACTTAATAAATCCTACACAATATAGCTTTATACCTGACAGGAGGGCCGTTGACAATGCGATAACTATCCAAGAAGCCCTACACTCCTTTCAAAAAACATATGGCAAATATGACAAAATGCTTCTCAAAATTGAGCTGGAAAAGGCTTTCGATCGCCTTGAGTGGTCCTTTATTCGATTTTCACTACTTTCCCTAAATTTTCCTCTTTCACTAGTAAACTTGATCATGTCTTACGTCACGACATTTTCTATATCCTTACTCATTAATGGCAAACCAACTCATTATTTCAAACCTTCGTGACGCATCCGTCGAGGTGACCCGTCGTTTCCATACTTGCTTATAATCTACATGGAAAGTCGTCTCTCACTACTCATGGAAAGTCCAACTCTTTGTCCAACTCTTTCTCACCTTCTATTTGCAGACGACTTACTACACTTTGTACAAGCTAACACTACCAATACCCAGGCTATCACTCATGTCTTTAATCAAATAAGCGAGCTCACTGATCAACGTATTAATTTTCACAAGTCAAAAATTATTTTTTCAAAATATGTCAACACCTCCTTATGAAGTCAATCGTCTGGCCTTCTTAACATGCCTATTGCCTCTTCATTTGGTAAGTATTTGGGCTTTCCAATGACCCAACACTATCCCAAAGTAGCTGACTACCACTACATTTTAGATTGTATGAACCCGTTATTTTGCTGCCACCTATATTCTGAAAGAATCATGTTCTTTTAACAATTATGCAAAAAGGAAATTGTAGAATAACAAATCAACATAAGTATTTTCACGTGGTACGTTCCATGATCAAAGAAAGCAAAAACCACAACGTATCTCCAATAGAATTTTTCCAAACTCTCCACTTTTAACTCGAGCAATTTTTAAAAGTGCAACAGTTTATATAGCTAAGGAACTGACTCTAACAACCCCCAATCCTCAACAATTCTTCCTAATTGTTGGTACCTTCTCTAACTTCTTCGAAGACTATCTAATCTATGAAGCCCATAAATCACTAAGAATGTAAAAAGTGTACAACTTAAGACGACAAGAATCTAACTGAATATGTAACATTTATTTTAAGAAATCATATCCATATCTAAAGTGACATCAAATTAGACGCATCTAATATTGATCCATCACCTTTTAAAAACTGTAATAGGTTATGGGACCAAAATTATAGTATAGCATCACTTAATGGGTAGTTTATTCACTCCACTTTCTACCTTTCTCCACCCAACTTACATTTACATTTTAAAAGGTAAACGATATTTTGAAGTTGACAAACAAATGGAATAATAACCTCTCTAGGTCTATATAGCATGGGCGAGTTAGTTACTGGTGATATAAAGGAGTATAAACCATTAGAATAATGCAAAAAAGGACTTTGATAAGAAAACTGGCCCCCCTCCGAAGATGCCTAAAATCAAAACAAATTAACCCTTCGTTACACACCCTTTAATACTCATATCTAAAGGAAATATGTCGTTAAAGTGTATTTTGATAATCACATCAATGACCAATAGCACACGTCTCTCTTTCAAGAATAAGAGAATCCATGTATAGAATACAGCTATCAGTCATAAATCTCACAAGGCAGCAGCCAAAAAAGGATAACACTCAAAAAGCTAAAACATTTTAACAAACACCACCAACTGCCTCCAATAAACCACCCTTCATGTATCGTCTTATGCAGAATCATCAGTAGACTTTGGTTCATCTTTTGACTTCAGTGCAGCCGAAGGGGATGGAGAACCTTCTTGGCCCATTTCAACTCTCAAATCGTTGATGCTCTGCTCCAATTCATCGATCCGGTTCCCCATCTCATCTAGTGCAGCATTGTCAAGGACTTAACATACTTTGTCCAAGTTGATCTCACAAAGAAAGACAGATGCTATGTATAATATACTAGAACTAGAGAGAATGACAAAGCAGACGCACCCAGACCAATATGACAAGAGGGAAATCATCACATATGGAGATATGGACAAAAGAAAGAGATTACGGAACTAAATTTCATGAAACTAAAGAGGGCTAAATTCTGGTTGAGTACCAGAAGTCACAACCAAATTTTGATATACTAGAGCAATAACCCTTTTACAAATTTCATGAAACTAAAGAAGGCTAAGTAACATATTCTGACTGAGTAACATATGTGATACAGTCAAATCTTGGTGTTAACTAGTTTAACATCCCTTTCATAAATTTCATGAAACTAAAGAAGGCTAAATTCTTGAGGTGTACCAGAAGTCCTACTAACTTAAGAAATTATAGGAGAAAATGATTTCATGAGACCCTCGAGCCTCAAAACTGTGGGCACATTTCTAGATTCTTGAAATCAGAGCTATATGACATGCTACATACAACTTACTTCACTTGTTAGATGAGACTCGTGCAGCTACTAATTAATCTAGATTAAGACCAAGGATTAGTTACTAGATAATAAGGAACACCAGATCCGAAAAGGATATTTTTTGAGATGATTGATTCAGACATAGTCTGAAACCTGGTTTGCTGCAAAGAGAGAACATACCAGTTAGAAGATATATCTTATAAAAACTAGTGAAGAATCCAAGTGGCGCAGAGAGAGCAGGCTCACCATTTGCTGAAGAAGATTCTGTACCTGCAAGAGCAGAAAGGAAGTAGGAAAAGTTAGCTAGCAAAATGGATGTGCTTATTGTGATGTCGTCCATGACATTGACGCTAGTGAATAACATGAAGTTGTTTATAAGGCCAATAAACGAGATACTAGCAGACAACCAATGTATCATTTGCCAGACACCGGGAATTGCATCACAATTGGCTTAGATGTCATTGTCCTAACATCATATGGCCACATTAAATTCAGATAGAAATATTTACGTGGGTGGTATCGCATAGATCATTATCCTTATGTGTGTAATACTATGTGTTGCTCCATTTGTTTGGTATCCTGATATTTTGCTGTCTTATTTCTTTGCAATCCTGCATTGACTATCTTTCTTTTGAGCCAAGGGTCTATCGGAAACTGCCTCTCTACCCCATAAAGGTAGAGGTGAGGTCTGCGTACATCCTACCCTCCCCTCCCCAGACCCCACTTGTGGGATTACACTGTGTATGTTGTTGTTGTTGTAGTATTTACGTGGGCCAGCTAGCATGTTAGAATTACATTTGATGATGAAAAGATCACACTGTTAAAATATCATAATGGAAACTAATGAATCCTTGGGATCCAACATTTAAGAATCATACTTCAGTAACTCAGAGGTTAGCAGATTGAGATGGATTAGAAACCTTTCCAGACTATCATTGAGTACCGACTGGACAAAAAGTTCAGTCTATAACCTACAGCAACAACAGAAACAATGCCTCAATGCCAACCAAGTTGGTGTAGGCTATATGAATCCTCACCGTCCACGTCACCCCATATAAGCTTTCACAGACCAATAATATCTAGAATAAATTAAAGATAAGAATAAAAGGCGCCAGAATTCTCTATATTTTCTACTGGCATAAAAATCTCTTTAACAGGAAAATTTCAGTGTTTTAACGTCAATCAAATATATTCAAAATAGTTTAAAAACTTACAAATACAGTCATATCAGCAGTGCTTTGTTTTGTATTATCTGCATCATGCCCATCCTGCAAGAAGATCCAATTATTGTGGGTCAGAAGGGAGCCAAGTTAAGCAACTTATGAAGCAGAACAAAAGTAGGAAAGATATGGAACTGATTTTCCAAGCTCCATATTGCAAATTCTGTTTAAAATACAGAACTCTGTTACTATTTCTCTTATTTTCACAAAAAACTAGCTTTCAGCTAGAACAGATTCAGAAGTTCACAGAGCACAATAATCCTTAACCTCTCCCACACTCTTTACTCTTTATCAGTTAGATTTCTGATCAATGCTTGACAAACAAAGCTGTAAACTGAAGAATTTGTGAATTTCGTTTCCCACAAATAATGCTGCTGAAGGCATAGTCATTTGGTAATACTAGGAAGTTTAATATGAGTCCAGGTATTGTCTTATGCCTGACAAAAATGCGAAGGAGAAAACCAAGTTTTGAGATATACATTCTTGTAACTGGTTTTGCCCAGACCTAGTACATTAGATAGCTTTATTTATACACAAATGTTACTGTGGACATCCTTTCATATGTAAATCAAAATTTGGCTGTAGTGGCTCTTAGCAAAGCATGTTGTTGATGCCACTTCAGATGCTATTGATTTCAATACGCTAAGCTGCAATTACTGGTATATTCAGGTTGATAGTCGCCTCCATTTTCTAAGCTAGTTCTTCAACTCTACTGATTAAAGATCAACTTAAACGACCAGAAAAGTTCACCATGATACTTGTTTCAAAGCACACAAAGCCCGAGCTTAAGAGTGAAATCATATAAATCCAAGTTTAATTAGCCAAGAATGCAAAGTAAAGACAGAGTAAGGAAACACAGTAGCCTCCAAACAATCAGCTATCACCACAACAAAGGTACAGTTTTATATGAGCTCCTATATTGAAATAGAAAATAATTTTGTAATATGCTAGTCAGCAGAGTTTTTTAAGTAAGTGGAGTTTGTTTGAAAGTTGTTAGAGTCACATGGGTTAGCATTAGCACTCACGTAGTTTCTTACTCTTCGATTTGCATTACCATCTATTGAACATTCGCATTGTATCGTGCTATTTTGCCACTATACTTTTTGTATCTGCTTCGAATTACTTTTCCGTTCCTTTCTCTTCTTTTCTTTTCTTTTCCTTTCTTTGAGCCGAGGGTCTTTCGGAAACAGCCTCTCTCTCCAGACTCCACTCATGGGATCACACTGGGCATGTTGTTTTTATTCTTGTAATAGCTAATTTTTGTGCAGAAATTAAACGCTTCTCTCTTCTTCCTTTCTTCTAGATTTCTTTTTCTCGTTTGTTACCGACTCTTCTTAGCTCTAACACAGAGTAAATCCTATTGCATTCATTGTGCTGATTAGGCTGTATTTTACATCCTAAAACAAAAGCAGATATCCATACTTCCAACTTCAAAAGAAACTATCATATCCCATTTCTTAAATTTCCTCTTGCGCTGACTCCCTAAATTATTATGACGCTACTAAAATGTTGTTCTAATGTTATTTTGCAACTATATAATCCAACAGAGTACAACAACATACCCACTGTAATCCCACAAGTGGAGTCTGGGGAGGGTAAGATATAGGCAGACCTTACCCTTGCCTTGGGAGGTAGAGACTGTTTCTGGTAGACTCTTGGCACGAAGACAAGCAATTCAAAGCAGTATAAAAGCCATAGCAAAATACTATAAAAGGAATGATAATTGAAGTACAAGAAACATCAAATAGTAGCAGAAATTGAAGGACAAGAAACTACAAGAATTATTACTACAAGATAGCCCCCAACCCCGTTCGCTTATAAGAAACTCCCTCCCCTTCATTTTATCTACACTACTACTATTTAGAAAGTCAAACATTTCTTAAACATTTTTCATTATTGAGTGTGTTATATAAGTAATAACTTTTTAGTTAGTTTCTAATAATGTAAATCTTATTTTTAAAAGTTAGGGAACAAATATTTCAATTTAAGACAAAAATTAGCCAGTTTCACACTCAGCACTCCAATTAGCCTCGTTCTTCTTTTCTAAATTTGCGAATAAATAATTGAATTTTATCACTTACCAAAAGAAAAACCTAGTATTTGTTAAAATTGAAAATAATTGGTCACAAGAAGCACGATTGAATCTCAAATGTTAAAATGGTGAATACAAACAAATCAGCGAAATAACAGTGAAAATTTGACCTTAAAGTATACACATAGAACAGGATGCAGAACGTTAAAAAAAGAAAAAACGAATTCGATTAGAATATACAATGTAAATCTGAAGAAAATAGAGAGTGATGATAGTTTACCATGTGTTCGGCGAGAGAGAAGATTGTGGTTAATGAGAGAAGAGAAGAGGTTTGTAAACACAGAAATGCCCAAATTGTGAATGGAGGGACCAAAATTTGAAACAAATATATTTTGAAATTCGAAATTTGGATGACCAAATTGGGCCCCCAACACAATTATGCTTTCATGTGAACCCTTTAATACTTTGTCCTATTTCTTCAACTTAACACTTGGGGTCGTTTCATTGGTATGATAAGGATATTAATTTTGGGATAAGACGGGGGATTATTTAATTTCGTGTTTGATAATGGGTATTAATTAGTCTTGGGAATTACGCTTTATGTCTACTGGTTAATTTACGTCGCATAGCCTATATTTTGAGTTTGCTACCGATTAGTCTATGTTTGTGTACAAACACCTTCTATACACTTTTATACAAGATTGATACATTATGTATATTGCTTTTCCCCAAGTATACAAAGTGTAGCTTACTGAAATGAATACAAATACATATGTAAAAACTTTCAAGATTCCTCCACCCCTGTCAAGTTGGGAGTGATTAACTCATCGCCAACTTACCAAGAATAGAAGTGTGATAAAATATTACTTAATTGCTCATGTATGAAAATATAATGTAGAGAAATCAATCCTTCTTCCAGTTTGTCACTTACAGAGCGACAATTCACCTATGTGTTTCTTGCGCTCATGAAATACTGTTTTTCTCAATATATATAATGATGTTTGACTGTCACGGCAAATTTAGTATGGACCAGAATAAGAGCATTTGCAGCTCTTCAAATAGCCTTTCTAGTCAAACTAATTCTCCAACAACCTTCGTGATTGACTTGTATTTTGAAGCTGTTGAGGACAACGATATGGTAAGTTGCTTCTTTGAGTTCTATCCGACGAGACTATCAACGAGCAACATATTTATTCACTAATTGATTTTCTGGACTCGAGGGAAGTTGATCAGTTTGAATCCACAAAAAGCTCTCACTCTGTAATCCTAGCTATGTGAAATAAATATTTTCAGACTTGAATCTCCTTTCAAATACCTTAGCACTTGAACAACAACATTCAAATGAGGCTCCCAGATTTTGCATATATTGCATAAGTGTTGTACATTGTAAGTTGTAGCAAGTCTTGTATTAGTGGCTATATCAAATTTTGTATAAGTGAGAAAATTTAACTTGCCAATCAACTTTCTATAGTAAGTGCGATCTGACAGTAAGACTCCTTTATCTACTTCACTGGTGGATCAAGAGGAGAAGACAAAGGCGAGTTATTGAAACAATTATACTCTTTCAGCAAGTACACAACGAACTTTCTTTGTGAAATTAGAACTCCATTATCCTTGTAAAGTATCTCCAGTCCTAGAAACTAGTGTAGTCTCCCTAAGTCCGTTATTATGAATGTCTATGGAAGAAGATCTTCAAAGACTTAATCTCTTCCAAGTGAATTTATGTAATCGATCAGCACCATCGATATAAAATATCAGTTAATTAGGCATGCCACTCCCTACTTGCGTGTGTTATATCATAAAAGGACTTTTTTAATCTGTATATCATCTCTGGTTTCTCCACAACTAGGCTTAGTTACACTTTCATGTATACTTTTTCATGTAAATGTCCACGAGAACTAGTTGAAATATCTTTCATTCTACTCAGCTTTCTAGGTATATTCCTTCACAACCAACATCATAATATATATATATATATATATATATTAATTATACTAAAAGTGAGAAGCCCCTAAGCCTAAAGTTGAATTAGGATAATACCCATAAAAAGCTGAATGTCCATTTTACCCCTTAACCACTAAATTATTTCATCAAAATCATCTAGCTTTTCATTTAATATTTGTGCTGGATTCAGTGAATTTATTATTGTACCACGCTCCTAAATCTGAACGTTTTCCAAGCTAATCCATGTTTTTGAATTTGCTTAAACAATTTAATTGTGAGAATTTGAGGAGTCGCACTGAATGTATATTTCAATATGGACCAAAGTCATTCCAACAATTCACTGTAAAACGGAAACATCTTAAAAACTTTTGAATGATTGTTATTAAAGACTACTAATTTTCCAACCATTAATACATTTATATTGTCTTTTCTTCTTCTCTGAATCTGGTAATGTTAATATCTTTCATGTTTCTTCATTTTTACCAAATGTTTATATTGGAATTAGACGAGTACCTAAGCCCCTTAGCCTACCCTAATGAAGCTTGATTCATTCGCTTTTCTGTTTTTGAGGGGCACATTATGTGGCCAAATAAGGCTTTCTGGTAGACCCCCAAGTTTGGATTTAGACGGATGCGGGCGTGGCAGTGTCAAGGGCTTGTGCAATGCCCCTTGACATGGGCCTATGTGGGTGTTGAAAACATTGTGCGGGGTTTGCATGCTTATAGCATGGTGTGCAACTAAGTCAAGGTGCTTGGGTGTTGGCAAAGCAGCTTGACGAATGTCAGTGGCACGGACAAGCGCATGGCACCAGGCGGGCATGACTGCAGGCAGTGGGTTGACTCGGACGGACATGGGTGTTGGCATGAGCTGGACGAGGGCAAGGCAAGGCAAGGCAAAATGGGCAAGGCATTGGCATGAGATTGACATGAAGATGGGTGAAAAATATTCTAAGAGTTGGGCGAAGCTGAGCAGCAAGGCGTGCAAGGCACATAGGCAGCGAGGCATGCGCGCAGCTGACACTGTGCGCGGCATGTGCGATAGTTACATCAGTGTGCAGGTCATGTGCGGCAGTTGAGGCGAAAATCTGAAGGCATTTACGCATGTCCCCTTAGTATTAGGTTAATGCCCCCATATGTAACTGCTAGGCACATGCCAAGCACGCATCTCCCCTTGTAACTGCTCCTGGCAGATTTCCTTTATGTACAAAATTTGGCTAAGGCAAATATCAGTTTTGTAAGCCTCCAAATTCATGAGTCCTTTGTAATATCAGAGAGATAATAAAAGGTTGGGCATCTGCTTGTAAACATGTATGTCTCTTTCATATTGTGCTACCTCGAAATTGAATCTAAATGTCAAACGTGTGTGTGTGAGCGAAGGCTGAAGTTGGCTGTGACGCTGACTGCCGAGCAGTGGTGCCGCTGAAAAAAAAAATTACCCTTTGTTTTGCTTTCCAAGATATGAAGCTTTTTCCACTTTCTTTAGAGACCCTGTTCTCATTGGTAGGCAAAATATCATCACTTACCCCGCAAGTTCTGAAGAATTCTTGGGATTCTCCCTCAACACATAAGCAGCTAATTAGTTCATTAAAATGATGGATATGTGCACCTATAATTTATAAACAAAATGACACAGCAGATAAGTTCTATCCACCCATCCTCGAACGGGTTCAAAGATAATTTAGTTTAGAGTATATACCTTTTCCGTTTGAGTCTAATTTCTGTATATTGATAGTTTAATTATTTTTCTTATAATATGATGGAATAATGCAGGTAATAAAAGGTAGCCCGGTGCACAAAGCATCCGGTGTTAGCAGGATCCAGCGAAGGGCCGCACCCCAAAGGATGTGATGTGAATTATCACTAACAAAATTCGAATTATCAATGCTCTAACAAGTGTATCTTTCTTCATTTTTGGTTCTATTCATTGTGAATTTGCGATATTGCAAGTTCTTTGGTTACAACAATAAGTTATTGTTACGGTTCGTTTTTACGCGCGTTAAAGCATAAAAGTTACTAAGAGGTTGTTGGCAGTGGCGGACCTAGAATTTTAAGATCGTGAGTGCTTGCCTTTTAACGACAAACTATGATCATCTAAAAATGAAAGGCGTCAGGAAAAGAGAAACTATTGTGTCCAGGTAATTAGGACACTGAAGAAAAGGTTACAAACATTTATGCAAGTGATACATTTGATAGAGTGGGAATGAACTTTGGGTGGAATACTTCACTTGAGCAAAACCCTAGTTTCACTTCCAATGAGATTTCTTGTCTTGGATGAACCCTAACGAGTTTCTTGCAATTAATTCTCTTGGTTTGATTAAGTTGATCATTAGTTTCTCTTGAATTCTTGTAGGAGAAGTGTGTGTAACTATCTAGAAGCCTTGAGAGAGATGGAGAAGTGTGGGAAATGAAATTAGTGAAGTGGGATCACATTTAAATACTTGAACTTAACTCAGCTCATCGAGTGTTCTACGGACACTTATACGGTCCGTACAACATTATACGGTCCATATAAGTGGCCGTACTTCACCATCAGAGAAACAACATTTCTGTTGGGTGTTATACGGATCGTTAATGTTATACGGACCGTATAAGCGGTCGTATAACCCCATTTTCCTAAATGATTTCCGTCGTTTCGTTTGATCTCCAATCCTTATGGAACCTTCTTGACACTTGTTTAACACTTCATTACCAATCTAAGGAGCATTATAGCTCTTCTTTAAGACATCATCAAGTCAACCTTAACTCAATACATTACACATCCTTCTCCAAAATACAACTTGTGCTCAACATTCTTTAACGAACTTTCTTCTTTTGCTCCAAATGTCTTTAGAAATCTTAATTAGATCGTTAAATAACCTTTCTTACTTATAGGAACATCGTCTACTTCTCGCACTACGTTGGTCTATTTACTATGCAACGACATGAATTTTTTTCGAGATGTAACAAGATTAAAGTTGAAAGGGTTGACGAACGTCGTATTACGCTCAGAAAGCAGGAAGTTAAGGTATGTGAGGCTAATTCTCTATGTTTAGGAATGTTAATGATTCTCCCTATGCCACGTTCTTTTACAATGTTACAAATTGCCTCAGAAATATAGTTAAGCTTAGTTCCTTGAATAGTTGCAGAACTTCTATTCTCTAGTTTCATTATTCATTCATGACTTTCATTCTGAATGTTGTGAGCTCAGTACGTAATCAACATAGGCTTATGTTTGATACCCATGAGTCTCAGTCTAGAATACCAACATGTTTATAAATAGCTAAAGCTTCAGTTCTTATAATCAGTCCATGAATACATGTCTGAGTGATCATTGCCCAGTATATCAGTCTTGAATCTTTCAATGACTCTCAGTTCTTTTATGTAAATTGTTTATTGATGAACACCTGTGTTATTGGGCCTAAGGCCGCAGTTGTATACGTATACTTGGGCCCGAGGACGCAGCTTGTGCACATATATATTGGGCATGAGGCCGCAAATTATTTACTCAAATAAATAGGTGGTTCCTCATTCAAAACAAGGAGTATTCATATCTTTACTTCCTTATTTCAGTTCAGTTATCAGTTATCAGTTCAGTTCAGTTTCAGTTTCAGTATTTAGAGTTCTTTCTTTCATTTGCTTTATATACCAGTGCAATTCAAATGTACTGACGTCCCTTTTAATCGGGCCCTGCATCTCATGATGCAGGTAACGTTTTATAGGTTGACTATTCCGCTTGCTAAGACCTTCTCGTATCAGTTGCTTGGTGAGCCCAGTTCCCTCAGGGCGTTATCATACTTTCAGTCTTTCTGGTAGTTTAGTCAGTTAGGTATGTCTTGTCCCAGTAAACAGCTAGTAGTTCAGTACTATTTAGAGGCTTCATAGACTATAGTCCAGTTAGTTAGATGTTTAGTAGATTTTATGTTAGCCTTGTTGGCTACTTATTCAGACTTATTCATTTTTTTCGATATATGATATCTCAGCCATATTTTAGTAGAACAACATATGTTAATGTTACTTCCGTATTCAAGTATTTTTTTTGATACCACATATTGATTCAGCCAGCCAGTTGGTTCGCTCGGTCATGTGCAGTCAGGCACCAAGTGTCGTGTTATGCCCAGACCATGTTTTGAGGCGTGACAAAGCTTGGTATCAGAGTATTAGGTTCAAGTGTCCTAGGGAATCTATGAAGCCGTGTCCACTGAGGTCACTCTTATGTGTATGTGCGCGCAACACATATAAGCAGTTGACCACCAAGACATCTAGGATTGTCTCACTTCTTTCATACTCCAGATTGTGCAGTTAGAACTATGCTTTCAGGAACCCTTCTTATTATGGTTCACATTTTGTGGGGGAGGGGGTGGGTTAGCGCTCGAAAAGCTACTATGAGTTTGTTGGTGCTCTTTCAGACTTGTTTTGGAAAAGAGTCGCCACCTAATTTTTAGAAAATTAAGAAAATCGGGTTCAAAGGATTTATTCAAACGTCGTGAAAAACCCTTTGTAACCAAAGTTCTAGGTAAGAATTCTGGTGATCCCCTGGGGAAGGTGTTAGGCACCCCAGTATTAAGGATTTGTACTCTACGGTTGACCTTCGAATTCCAGTGTGTGTTTAATTGCATGAACTGCTTATTTAGTCTTTACTTTTGCGTTTATAAAAAGATTGGCATTTGCTTGCATATCACTTGGTTTTGAAAAAAATTGAATGTATCCACTTTACATATAGGTAATTTAGGTTCGGATTTATAATATCCGGATAAGAATATGCTCCTTTTATGTATAAGGATAATGTATTTTATTTTATAAAATGATCAAAATATTTTGGTTTTGCAAATATAAGTATATCTATGTCCTTTTTCCGTCCATGCTTAATCACACAATTTGTCTCTGATCTGTCCGTATAATACGTTAGAATGCCTTATTCTAAAACCTCGTATTTACTAACTAATTATTTCACTTATTTGAATTAATCCCAATTATGAAATTGGTTTTCTTTGTTATTGTGAACTTGTGTATATATATGAAAAAAGTGTTGACCTTAGAGTGTGCCTAGACCCAAAAGTGTATATTTTCTTTTTGGTAAAAATGCATACCAGTGGGCTTGGCCCAGTTCTCCCTTTTATCTTTGAATATTAGATGGGGTTTTTGGCCCAAAGTATTGTGTTTCTGTTATGTCCCGTGCTTTCGTATAATTGGAAATCGAGAAATAAATAAGACTTGTGTGTTATAAGGAAATATTTTGATTTTGGTGAATATGACGATGTTGGTTGTGGAATCATTAATGTTAAGACATCGGGGAAGGCCGAGGGTAAATTTGGAATTTCGGAAATTAGTTTCGGGAATTACAAAACGGGACGTTTAATGAATTGGGCCAAGAAAAATTTGAACAAATTGAGGCCCAAAGTCTTGAAGGTGGCCGGCCATATTGGCATGGCCCAAGACCATTTTAATGGTCATGTGAGTTGCATGTGCCCTTAAGTTGATATATATCCATATGCTTCTTTGGATTTTCAAGGAACCAAATCAAAACAAAAAAAAAATGAAGAACACCTAGATAAGGCTCTCGGCCGAACTAGGAGAAAAAGAAAAAAAAAATTTCCTAGCTTGTGTTTGTGGCTCAAAAATCTTGGTTTCTCCATAGTTGTGAAGTACTCAAGGCGCTCTCCGATGGGGTATAATTAGTTTGGCACAAGGACCTCGTTTGCGACAAGTCGGGTTTTCAAGAAAAGGTGAGAATTCTTACACTTTTGTGTTATAGAATTGATATGAATGTGTTAAGGATTGAGAATAGACGAGAATCCCGTAACTTTGATGTATGTAGAAAGCCGTGGGTGTGTGTGTGTTTGGTGTTGGAGCCGTGGCACTTATGAAGTGCAACGTAATGTGAATTGATCTTGTTTAGCTTGTTTAATGTGTCGTTGTGACCTTTATGTCGTAAATGAACGTTTAAAGAATTGAATTGGCGTTGGAAAAGGATTTCGAATCATTACGGGAAAGTGTATACCTTTTGTATATTTGCGTATATCATTGTATACCTTTGATGCTAAAGGCTTTAAATATGACTTATGGTTGAGGCTAATGAATTCGGAATGAAACGACGCAAGTTAGAACGTTCGTTGTAAGTTTTGATGTTTTGAAAGAAATATGGAAAGTAATGAATTTTGGGAAACTTTGTATATGGTTTGGAATATATTTGGGGTGTGTTTGAATAATTGTGAATGAGTGAATGAATACAATAATGTGGATATAGATTTGGGATTTTGAAGTTTTGAATGAAAAGTTGCCAACTTATGTAATAAGGTAGAACTTTGAAGCTAGAGTGATTTGATTATGATTTGTGTTGTTTGATGATGTGTGGGCTGTTGTTGTTGATGTATTTTGAGCCGAGCTAAGTCTCGGGGATGTTAGATTTATAGGGGAAATGCTGCCGAAATTTCGGTAGACAAAAATCAAGTTAATGGGAATTTTAAGCCTAAGAATCTCAAATTGGTAACTTTGACCATTTGCAGATTTCGGACGAAACGGGATTTGATTTTAAGGAGAGCATAAGACGTCTATAAGGTATGTAAAGCTTCCCACTTCTTTGTTTGGCATGTCTTAGTGTGTTAGGTAAATTTTGGAACCTCCGGAGCCTTTCTGCTCCTCGAAACCCGATCTACAAAACGACTACTATTCATTCAATTCAATTGAAGCCTAAAGGCTCTATTTTGGCTAGAATGCAACCAAATGTTCGAAACCTATCGAAATGTGATCGGGTTACTTTGAAATCATTATGTATAATCTTCTGGCCTTTAAATGTTCGTAAATTATGTTCGCCACCTCAATTTGACTCGAGGTGGGCCCGCTAACCCCGAGACGCCCTATTTGTCCTATTGGGCGGTCCTTTTGAATAAAGCTTGATATGATACTTTCGGTTTTGGAACTTCCTCCCACGAGATATGTATTGAATATTATGATATGCTAAGTTACGTTTTGAGCCATACGTACCATTTTGGGAAACATCTTGGGAAATAAAACTTTGTATCGACTAAGTATTCGGTTATTTTGTACTATGAAATGACTTATGAAATCATTATGTTTTGAAAGGCTATTTTGAAATATGATTTGCATTTGTTCGCTCACGACTCCGCTCGTGCCTTACTATGACTTCGTTCACCGGTTCCCGGGCCGGTTATGATTCGTGCGCCTTATGATGATTCGGCCGTATGCTGTGTTCCGGTTCCCGAGACCTCGCCATAGGGCCGGATTCCGTTTGGAGTTATGCTGTGATATGGCTCGTGATGCGATACGCTCACCTATGTTTGTGTTTGTGTTCGGGGATGTACGGAGATTTGAAACTTTCTGGTGTTATGCTGTGTGTGGCGCCAGCGTCGGAGTGGCGACCACGTTCTTAAGCGTTTGCATGATTTCGTTTGCATTATGTATACGTATATGATTTTGATACGGATTTGGACATACCGATTTGTACTCCACTTTGTCATCTGATTTGCTTTCGGTTTTGACCCATATTTCTGTACTCCGTGCTTTACATACTCAGTACATATTTCGTACTGACCCCCTTTCTTCGGGGGCTGCGTTTCATGCCCGCAGGTGCAGATATTGGTGATCCTCCACTGTAGGCTTCACTCTTTGCTACTTCGGAGTACTCCTTCTTGACTCGGAGTCCCCTTTTGGTACAAACTCCTTTTGCTATGTGTATATACTCGGTACATTTGACTATTTGGGTACGGCGGGGCCCTGTCTCGCCATATGTCTTTGTTTTGAGTTCGTAGAGGCCTGTAGTCATATATGTGGGGCGAGGGTCCTATATATGTTTGTTTGATTTTGTTTTCTGGTCTTAAAGCGGTCCGTTTGTTTTGATGGCCCTAAATGGCCCTTATGCTTATGTTGCACTTTTGACCGGCGATGTCTTTTCCGCCGCTCAGTTTGGATTCGATATGACATTTTGATTTGTGCGACCGCTTAAGACATATTTTGATATAAATTCTGTTGATATGACTTTTATGAATTTTTGGAATATGCTCGGATTTGGTAAATGAATATGCGGTTTGGTCTGGGAACCCAGGTAGGGTGCCAGTCGCGGCCCACGGGGCTGGGTAGTGACAGTTTCTTAGTTTGAAAAGAAATTAAAGGGGGCAAGGCCCAAAAGGTTTATGCTTTTGCTGTTGGGCTTGACCCAAAATAATTAGCCTTAAATCAGTTTTGTTTTTGTCCAAGACTTGTTCCTTTTTTTTTTTGCAAAAATATATTACTTATTCCTGAATTGATCCAGTTTGATTGAGAAAATGTCATAACATTTATGACTTCGAAAATCTTTTTTATTCTTCCATTTCAACTTGCATTGAAAACATGTTTATCATTCTAAAATCATTGTGTTTAATCTGAATTTTTGAAATTCGTTTGGGGACTTAGAGTCAACTAAACGGCGTTCGTACCGTTGTCCTAAGATGATTAGTTCTAACATAAAAATCCCAATATAATGTAATATTTTTAGAAGTTCATACAAATTACAACATTTAACCAATTGAAT
Source organism: Lycium barbarum (assembly GCF_019175385.1). Taxonomy (NCBI): domain Eukaryota; kingdom Viridiplantae; phylum Streptophyta; class Magnoliopsida; order Solanales; family Solanaceae; genus Lycium; species Lycium barbarum. The sequence goes on from NC_083338.1 coordinate 116,647,883, forward strand.
TAACATATATAAAAGAAAGGGATATTCTGGGGGTGTACCAAGCCCTGGTTAGCCATTTTCAGCCATGGCTGGGCCTTCAATGCATTTCTACAATATTAGCTTCCCTTATGTCGATCCAGACTGCTTTGTTTTGACAGAATTGTCCTGTTGGACCTTGGCCCAACAGGTTTAGTTTGGACTCGGCCCAAATGGCATGCAGTGGAGAGGAGTAAAGGGAAAAGGGAAATAGGTTAGAAATTATACGATTGATGAGTATACGATTGAACTCAACACAGACATGTATACAACATATATGGAAAGTGAAATGCATACATACATACATGATTTCTATATTATTGGGCCTGGCAGCCCAAATTGAAATTGAAGAAAAGCCTACCCGAACCCCATTTGTTCCCATATTTTGGCTAAGTATAAATCAAGGCCTGCTTCTATGATATTAACCTGGACCAGGCGCAGACTCATATTAAGTTGGATTTGGATCAAGATTGAAGCCTAAAAAGGGCTACATGAATTAGGCAAACAAGACACAAGGATACCCATAAGGCAGAATTGAAGCCTTGTTACATCATCTAAACCAAGGCATAACTTTATGATTTTTACTTTATCCCGATAGTAAACAGAATGTGCCATTCAAACCAAATAAATAAGTTCAGAGCTTGGTGCAAATTGCAGATTATGGCTAATCCATTAAACCCTTCTTTGATCTTATTCCTTTCAAAGACTTTTGATAACTACAAGCAACCAGTGATCTATTTCTTTGTCTTCCAACCAAGCAATTAAGGAAAAACAGACTCAGGCTTACTCCTTTTCAGATCATTGATTCACTACTAGAGAGAGTAGGAAAACTGTGCACGAACATATCAAAATCTACCCCATAGATCCACAGGGATGCCATGATATCCCTTATTTAGGAGAAATGTACTATAAACCATGCCAGAGCTTTGTACTTCCCAATATCTCTTGAGATATCCTTTAAAAGGCTTCCTTACTTAATCATGTGGTTTGCACTAGACATGTTTATGTATATAAGTCTACGCTCTAGCCCATAATCCATCTTATCCCATTTTTATTATTTTTAAAATCTTTTAATTAGTATACTCTACTTAGTGATAACAAACAACCCCAATGATGAAGCCTAACACCCTGTCGTAGACCCAACCTGGTCGATATTATTCAAGATTCATTGTCATACATTAACCTATTAAACACCTAAGTGATTAAATAGTGATCCAAACATCATTTGGGATTAATCACAATACAATATGAAGACATGACACTGACTAAATCGATATTCATGCATACAGGCAGATTAACAGAACCAAAGACTCAAACTAAATTATCCAAACACTAAACTAACAACTAAAACTAGCATTTAAGCACAGAAACTAAAGTAAAGTAAAAACAAGGTAATAAGTTACCCTTTTTTAGTGCATCCTTGGTCAAGAAATGGATTTTAAAGCTCCTTTGTGCTTCCACATCCCTCCTCAGCCACCACACAATGAAAACAAAAGCAAAACTTTTAAACTAATGACTTAACTTCAAGGTCAAGTCTAAAACTTTGAACTAATAACCTTAATTTCGAGTGTGAGTGCTCAAAATCTAGGTTTTATGCGTGCCTAGGTGTCTTTTTATTTGAGAAATGGGGTTCTATTTATAGAACCCAAAAATTTTTAAACTCTAACTCTCACCCGATGTGGGACTTGCAATTTTTGAAAAAATTATGCCTTACTTGAAGAAATGACTACGATGAGCCTGAATTGACTGTGAATGGTCTGATTTTGATCTATTCGAGTTGATCCTGAAAGAATAAAGCCAACTAATGAAAATCACGAGTTCCAAAAATTGCTTAAAGATTTCAGTAGTTTGACTGAGAAATAGGCAAAAAAGTGAAAAAATAGGGAGAGGCGTACTGTGTTTGGGGTTTAATCGGTTGAGTTTGGTGAAATAGGGTGGTGGCATTAATTTCCTTTCCCTTTTCAACAATGGAAAGGCCTGGTGGCCTCTGTCCTTGTTTGAAACATTGTTGAAAATGACGATTTGGACAGAGGATGAGAGAGGGAGTGTTGAGGCGGCGGGCTAGGGTTTGGTAACCCTAGCCAATTCAACTAAATTTAGGTTAAAAGGGGCAAGGCTAAAAGCCTCTTCGCTTTTATATTGAGAAGTATTTGGGCCGGATAAGGCCGACCCGGTCAAGATTTTTTTAAAAAGAAGGGTTGATCCAAGTATGTACATGATATCTACCATACGTGTATATATGTTGTATATATGCGGTATTTTGGGAAAACAAAATATATTAAAATTATAAAATAAAAGTATTTTCGATTATCTCAAACTGTTTTAATTAAAAACTAAGCTGAACACCAGAAAATTATTAAACTATAGTTTAGATTCTTAATTTACCTAAAATAAATGTGCACTTGTCCGTCACTTAATTACTTCGGGTTTCTTGACTTTGTCGGAGTAGAATACTTATGATGAGTTGTACTTGTTCAAAATATAACTTGTGATTAACCACTTCTTTAAGAAAATAAATAAACACTCTTGTAGTTTTCTCGCAAATATACGAAAAATTTAAAAATGACATGCGATTACTCTTTGTCGGTGTTTTGCCAAATCCGATGGCAAAATACCCCCTGGATAACTTTGTAAAATTACTTTTGACTTTAAAAATTCATATTCTACTCCGTCTGTAATTCAGGGACTCCGAATAATTAAATAAAATTATCGGAGGTCAAAAATTAAGTGTCAACAACTGCCATTTCGTTGTGCGAGGATGGCAAAGCCATCTGTGGCAACGAAATTTAACAAACCTGATTTTTGGTCGCTTTTCTTTTTGTGCAAATCTCAAAGTGATGGCTGGACCCTGGTCTCTAGGTTTCCTACATATATCGGACTATATGAGAATTCAGGCTATTTGTAGTTCGACTCAACTTTAAGTGCTTTGAAGGGAAGTCCCAAAATTATTCAGTCAGTGTTGTGATTGAAGTATCACTTGAAGGTTTGTTGGAATGTGACCGACTCTCTGGTCTTGAGCCCACCTACATATCTCTGGTTTCTGGGAATCAGGTCAGATGTAGTTCGACTCACTGGGAAAGAGTATATCCCTTACGTGGGAGTACCTTCAGATATCTCGGTGTGTATCCGACCGGTGCCGTATTTTAGAAAATAACAGACAAAATTTTGGCTGAGGTTGAAAATGGATGGCTTCCAAATCCTGGCCAGAGAGCTTGACTCTCATGGGCACCTTATCTTGACCGGCTACGCAAGAAAAAGTTCCATGTTTGCTCCACAAGTGTCTGGATCTAGTTCAGCAAGCCTACTCCCTTTTGGCGGCTGTGTACCTCTTTTCAAATGGTTGACAGCATTGCAGATGTTTCTCGTAGTATATGCATGATTTTGAATAATGACCTTCGTGGCGATGCTTTGTCTGAATGAATGGCCCTTGCGAAAAGGTCCTTGTTTGAATGAAAGGATCCTTATGACAGTGTTTTTGTTAGCATGAGATGGACCTTTTGGCAGTATTTTTGTTTAATGAAATAGCCCTTTTGGCAGTGTCTATATGAATGGCCGTTTTGGCAGTTTCTATATGAATGACCCTTGCGGCAATGTTTGTATTAATGGCCCTTTTGACAGTGTTTGTATGAATGGCCCTTTTGGCAATGCTTGTATGAATGGCCCTCACTGCAATGTTTGTATGAATGGCCCTCACTGTAATGTTTGTGTGAATGGCCCTGTTGGCAGTGTTTGTATGAATGACCCTTTTGGCAATGCTTGTATGAATGGACCTCGCGGCAATGTTTGTATGAATGGCCCTTTTGGCAATGCTCGTATGAATGGCCCTCGCGACAATGTTTGTATTAATGGCCCTTTTGGCAGTGTTTGGATGAATGACCCTTTTGGCAGTGTTTGTGTCAATGACCCTTTTGGTAGTGTTTGTATGAATGACCCTTTTGGCAATGCTTGTATGAATGGCCCTTGCAGCAATATTTGTATGAATGACCCCTTTGGCAGTGTTTGTATGAATGTCTCTTTTGGCAGTGTTTGTATGAATGACTCTTTTAGCAATGCTTGTATGAATGGCCCAAGCGGCAATGTTTGTATGAATGGCCCTTTTAGCAGTGTTTGTATGAATGACCCTCTTGGCATTGTTTGTATGAATGGCCATTTTGGCAATTCTTGTATGAATGGCCCTCGCAGTAATGTTTGTATTAATGGCCCTTTTGGCAATGTTTGTATGAATGGCCCTCTTGGCAATGCCTGTATGAATGGCCCTCGCGATAATGTTTATATTAATAGCCCTTTTGGCATTGTTTGTATGAATGACCCTCGTGGCAATGTTTGTATGAATGGACCTTTTGGCAGTGTTTGTATGAATGACCCTCGCGGCAATATTTATATGAATGGCCCTCGCGACAATGTTTGTATGAATGGCCCTCGCGGTATGCAGATGATAGATATGACCCTCGCGGTATGCAGATGATAGATATGGCCCTTGAGGCTGGATAATCTTTCTTTCGTCCGTTGTGTTGGTTGTGACCCTCGTGGTCAGATATGCCCTTTTATCCTTGTGTTTACCCTTTTGGTTGAATATATCTTTATGATTGTTGTTATGACCCTTTTGGCCGAATATGTGTTTGTCATTTATTTGTCTTGTTGACCCTTGTGGTCGAATATGTCTTTGTCGTTCGTTTGTCTTGTTGACCCTCATGGTCTGGTATGTGTCTTTGTTGTTCATTCATGACACTGTTGGTCTGATGTGTCTTTTCCATCCACTCGGTGTATGAGCCCTGTGGCCAAATATTTTTTTATTTCTTATCATCATGACCCTTACGGTCAGCTATATTCTTTCTGTTCATTCGGTGAACCTCGCGATCAGATGTGTCTTTTCGTCCCTATTTGGTGACCCTCGTGGTCAGATCTATCTTTTCCTGTTCACTATGTTATGGTTCTTTTAGACATTCTGTCTGGTTGAATCTGCCTTTCCCTTTTTTATCGCGAGTGAATCGGTTGGTGACATGTCTGTCTTCCTGTTTGATTTTTTTCGAAAAACCTGCATCCACAAAAAATAATTAGTTTCCTAAGAGGCCGATTAGTGTCGTCGTCCTTCTGTCTGGTGTCTTCTTGTTATACCTCGCACCTTCAGAGCATGAGTATGCCACATACTTCACCGCATTAGCAGAGTATAGGAGACGTCGCATGAAGTTTTAGAAGGTACAAGCCATGGGAAGTACGTAACAATGAAGTAAAAGATGAATTACGATCTCATAAGTCGTAACCGGGAAGGACAACCTTGGAACCAAAGGACATAACCATTATCAAGTATGATTAATGATAAATTTCATGTATGGAGAGTTTTAGAAGACTTCGGGATCTAGCAAATCGAAGAAAATAAGTACGTCGAAAATTTGGTAAAAAGGTTGGTAGAATTTTAGACAGAAATTTTTTGTCAAGTTTAGAGGCGTATATCTCCTAGTATATCAGGATTTTTGAAGTAAAACAAAAGCCTAAATTATAGTTCAGGAAGTCTAGTTTCCAACGCAACAAACCTTTCGTCAAAACGACATTGGAGTAGGGAGTTATGGGCATTTCAAGATAAGCCTCCAAGCTGCCAAATGGCTCCCCGCGGGCCCTACTTGGAAAGTCGTTGGAACTGACTCTCAATGGGTAAATATACCCTATTATTCCATTTTTTTTTCATCATTTACACTTCTTGGGAGTTCTAAAAACATCCCTACACTTTTCTTAAACACTTATAGCCCCTTAGATCAAGAAGTCAACAGGATTACACAAAACTAGTTCATGAAAAGTGATTGTTCTTGCTTCTACTTGATGTTGTGGTGAGTTTGGTCTTGATAAAAGTTGGTGTGACTAAAGTTCTTCAAGTATAAGGTATGTTCTTCATCCTATCTCTTATGTTGAGTTTATTTGAACGTTTAGCAAGTCTTAAAAGTGAAGATAGTTATAGAAGAGAGGTCATAAAATGTTGTATTGTAGTCCTTGAGTTTATGGACCATTTTAAACATGTTGTAGCTGTGTTGTTGGGATAATTTTCATGTATATGGATGGTATCTAATGTTGTTGGTGTGTTGATGAGATTATGCTCCTTGATTGGGAAGAAAGTAAGTGTATATTGTTACTGTATGTTGATAAACATCGTGTGGGATGTTTTATGGAATATTTTGGTATTGATGATGATGCTGTTGGTGTTAGTGTTTTTGTTGTTATATTGGTTGTTGGTATTGTGATTTCGGGCTAGGTACATAAATAGGGGAGATGCTGCCCGAATTTCGACAGATTCTAAAGGGGTTTAATTTGAAGACTAAAGATAAGCATATGACGATAAGCCTAATAGTAGTACAAATTCTCTTGAATGTAGATTTACGAGCTTGGAAGGATAAGCGTTAAGCTGTAGGAGACCAAAAAGGTATGTTAAGGCTAATCGCTTTCTTTCTAAAGGCATGATTCCTTTCTTATGAACCTATATATGTTTTCCACAACATCTTTATTCCCAAAAAGCTAGAAGTTCATGATTCTTAAAATTCTTATGATGCCAAAGATGGATGCTTTTCATGATGATAATGATGATGATGATGATTCCATTTTGGGAGATTCCAAAGTTTATGGATTTGATGCTATTATGAGAGTATTGAGCTTATTTCATGATTTCCTTGATTTTATTCATTGTTGTTGATCTCACCTCATGTTACTTATTCCTCCAAGGTGATATATAGCGATGATGATTATTTCATAATATAAATCAGAGGTTACCGACCTTACGTCACTCCGATAAAGTAATAGCTTTTATTTGGGCTCTCATGCATGCTACTTATATTATATATGTATATATGATATGAGAAAAGATGATGGTGTTATATACGCATATATTATATGTATATGGGGGATGGGAGAAGGGTGACGACGTTATATACGCATAACCACTGATCAGTTGGTATACTATGATATCGTCCTGGACGCGGGATGCCTGGATGCTGGATATATGGGTATATAATGATGATATAATATATTTATGGATCGGGCTATACGTTTCGAAACATTATTATGTTATATAAGTATGAGAAATGTTTTAGCGAAAAGGCTAAGCATGCATGGTATCCGCCTTACGAGGCGATCAGAAGTACAAGTTATCTCTTTATATCATGTTATGTTCCATATCTCGTGTTATGTTGTTATTCATGCCTTACATACTCAGTACACTGTTCGTACTAACGTCTCTTCTTGTGGACCCTGCGTTCATGCCCGCAGGTAGGCAGGTACGCGGATCTGATCCGTAGGTGCTTTATCAGCGGATTCTCAGGAGTACTCCACTTACTTCAGAGCTGCAGTCTATTTGGTATTGGTTTTTATGGTCACTTGTATTCTATGTAGAGGCTCGTAGACATGTGTGTATATTTTGACGTTTCATAACCCTACCGGTTCATATCATTGTATAACATTTTAGTAGCCTTGTCGGCTGGTGATGATGAACATAATTGTTGAAGATTATATAGAGATGTGTCGTTATATTGTGATGTATGTCCTTACAGATTATGATATCCATGAGCAATCTTTATGGTCCACCCAGAAATGATTACCAGACGTATGTTCAGAGGTGCTCGGTGGGTTAGCTCTGAGTGCCCATCATGGCCCTCTAGTCGGGTCGTGACAAAAGTGGTATCCGATCAGTTCGTCCTAAGGAGTGTCTACAAGTCGTGTCCAGTAGATTCTTGTTTATGGGTGTGAAGCGCGCAACACTTATAAACAAGAGGCTGCAGGACATTTAGGAATGATTGACCTTTCTTTCTCATGTTAGATCGTGCCGTAGAGCTAAATTATAGGATGTGATGTCCCTGATTGTAATCCTAAATGTTTTGATTGAGGATGAGTGGTTGATTATGCCGCTAAGAGGTAATTGATGAGAATTGAAGTTGTTACTCTGAAAGGTATGTTTCCTGCCTTATTGATATTGATAGACTCTGATATAAGAACTCAAGCTAGATGTTACGAGTATTTGTGATTGTCCTGTGAGGCATTGGATGTGTTTTCTAAGCTGTGTGCAGGAATGAGGCAGTAAGAAGTATAGAGGAAACTCTGCCGAAATTTTTACAAATTGAATTGTTTGAATGTCTATGCTATAGAGAAAGAATGAAGGGAAAATGTGACAAACTGATGTTTGGGTAAGTCATGATTGAATGAACCATTTTGAGACGCGTTCAAAGAGAAGTTTTAGAATGATTGTAATTTAATTTAAGGAAAGAACCATGGAGGGGGAAAATGATTAGTAATTAAAGGAACTGTAATGAGTTACATTCGAGATTTCAGAGAATTGTGACTCATTGAAGATATAGGGAAAGTCGACACTAAGAATTTAAATGTAGTATTACGATTTATAGATTGGTGAGTAAGTCATAACAAAAAGATATTGATATGGGAAAAGAAGTTAACGAGTAGGGGAAAGTTTTACTCTAGAAGTTTATACATATACATAAGATCAGGACAGGTTGATGACAGGCACACAGACTCGCTTTATCAGACTTTCCTATATGATGTGGGTTTACATTGGGATTTAGAAGTCACCAGTCATTCGACTTCAAGGGGATTCTGAGTATTTGATAGTTGGTAGTATTTTGAGAATCATTATGGCTAAGTTACTTCGGATGGTAATGACGACCTTGAACTCAAGAATGAGAAATGGTTAGGTAAGTTGGATTGTAATTATGATTATTTTCTGGATTGTTTATATAACTTCTAAATGTGATGTTGCTTGGCCGACGAAGGAAGTAGAGATTATATCAACCTTAGGAATATGTCGTCTAGTTCTAGCTAATCCTTATAAAAAGGCTTTACCTTAATTTTTTTTCAGACGGGGTTGTGAAGGTTATTAACGATAACGAAATTAGGTGTGATGTTGGTTTATGTGTGAGGAGAGAAGAGAGTAGGTGTACAAGTGAAGATAAAATATCTCAAGGATCGATTCGGTTGCTACAGGAAAGTAAAGGATATGAGGTTGATTATTTTAGACAAAGAGATAGGGTACAAGTACGATTAAATATTTTTAAGTAAAGTTATATCACTGGGATTCACAGTTAGGACATAGAAAGATATGCTAGGAAGACCTACATATTTAGACATACGAAAAAAGAATATGAGAAACCAGAATAGCTCGAGGGAAATTAGGAGTATATGAGCTTTACAATTAGAATTCTCTGGCTAGCTGGGCAAAAAGAGAGGGAAGAAAGTACCTCAAGAAGAGATTTTCAACGTCAAAATGGATTCGCAATCGTAACAAAACACTCCAAAGTTTTCTAACCTAAAAGTAAAGGATGACTAATGGAAACAGGCATTTTACAAGTAAAAGAAACTATGAGGACTAAAGGAAAGATGAGGTGTTAACGAAATGGTTAAAGGGAATTATGTGGCCGCCGACAACAAGGAGAAGGTTACTGAGTCAGTGGGCTTGCCCAAAGGAAAACAAATTGAAATTATAAGGCAATGGTTGTGTGAAAGATGCGATCATGAAGAAAATCGAGAAAATTCGATATATATATATATATATATATATATATATATATATATATATATATATATATATATATATATATATATATATATATATATATATATATATATATTGTGTGTGTGTGTGTGTACAAGTTGTAGTATCATAAACGAAGATGAAGACTCGTCGAAAGAAGAATGGAAAGAGTGTACTTTGTGAGAATTTCATGATAAGAACAAAAACCTACAGAACACTAGAAGGATTATGATGCATGGCTGTGATGCAGACAAGTAGTTCAGAAGAATTACAGGACAAAATGAGCTAAGCTAATGAAAGGACGAGTCGTAGGAGTGCATGGTGTGGAGTATCAACTTTCAATGGTATAGTATAGACATAAGTCGGAATTGGGAACCTAGAGCAAGAAGAATTTTAAGGATATTAAGAACATAGTCGTGGAGAAAGACTAAGGCTAAAGGAGCGTGGTATAGTCGGACACTCCATAAGAGGCCTAATAATTCCGAAGTCCCCATTAATTCATTAGCCTAGGGGACTACTAGTCATGAAAGGTAGAAGTGAAATAACAATAAAGAAGGCATCTGAATTGTATCCGATATGTATAAGCATTTTGATTTGATACAAGAACTCAACTAGCAAAAAGGAAAATAAGTTAAACCATGCGACGAAAAAAACTTCGGCATTATAAGGAATAGAGGAGTTGAAGGATCGTTAAGGTCGGCCAGATGACTATCAAAGACGGTTAACACTCAAAGGTTACGGGTATATGAGAACATCCTTTAAAAAGGAGGAAGAACAAATTCAGTTCTAGGATGAGCTACAATATTCCCAAGCTCAAAAGAGGGAAATATATTGGATTGAAGGAGTCAAATTTTGAGATGAACCGATATGTTAAGAATGTGATAAAGAAAAGTGCGAATGGATTAAATGCAGGTATATCATGAGACAAATATGGGAAGGAGAATAAGTTTTTCCATTGCGATACATTGTATTCCGGACTATGTCTCGAATCACTCGCGTCGAATAAATTTTAGGTACATTTAGATATGCAGTAAAGTACTCCAAAGGGTAGCAGAAGGAGTGATAAAAGCCGCATGTGACCAGGGAGAAGTATAAGGGACAATCGGGATTACTAAAAAGAACTTGTAGCACTAGAAGAGACGAAAGCTTTAAAAGAGGAATATTTATAGGAAGTTCAATAATCTTCAGAGGAAAGGAAGATAGTGTGCCTATGGATAGCAAGACAGCAGTACTGCCTGAGATTAGGGAGTACCTCGTAAGTCGTAAAATTCCAAGCCGCTGGTTATATCAATTGTGAGAGTGTATTACATAGAACCATATAAACAATCACCATGATGAAATGATTAACAGAATGGTGTAAGGACGACGATAAAAAGCTGAAAAAGAACAGAGGTTAGTTTAAGTCTCAATTAATCACCGGTTTAAGAGAGCCAAGGACTTAAGGAGGGAAGCATACTTGTATTGGAAGAAAATTATGATTAAGTAGGATTTTATCTTAGTTCCATGTTCATGAGTTTATTTTGTAATTATGCAAAAACTGAGGAGAGGAAATTGGAGGAAAAGCTCAAATATGAATATGATGATATTGTAAGGAATTAAGGGGGGTCTGACCAAGGAATTAAAAGAAGACGATATGGTATGTATACAAGGTTGGCGGGTACAAAAAGGGATAATCTAAAATATCACCAAAGAAGCAAGCAAGGAAAGGTGCCATATCTAAACAAGAGAATTTATTTACTAGTAAAGAAATAAGGAGCAAGGCAAAAGAGTAAAACAATTAAGAGTGCTCACACATCGGCAGGGAGCTATAGAAATCATGAGTTAAGACCGTTTTAATGGCAACAGGTCCCAGGACGGTAGCTGGATACCAGTTGACCACTGGGTACATACATAAGAACATGAGGATATAGAACTAATGAATGAGTTTGACAAAGAATTGGGAGAATATGAAAGAAGACTAATGATCCCATAGTATAAGAGCATGGAGATCAGGAACTAAAGGAGGACAACCATTTCAAGAAATTAATGATAGCATCGTAAGCTCGCAAGCAACAACATTCGAGGATGAATGTTTCTAAGGGGGGAAGAATGTTACACCTCGCACTTTCAGAGCATGATCAGGCCACATACTTCATCGTATTAATGGAGTATCAGAGACGTTCTATGAAGTTTTGGAAGGTACAAGCCATGAAAAGTACGTAACAATAAAGTAAAGGATGAATTGCGATCTCGTAAGTCGTAACCGGGAAGGACAACCTTAGAACCAAAGGACATGACCATTATCAAGTATGATTAATGATAAATATCATGTATGGAGAGTTTCGTAAGACTCCGAGATCAAGCAAACCGAAGAAAATAAGTTTGTCGAAAATTTGGAAAAAAAGTTGACAGAATTTTGGACAGAAATTTTGAGTCAACTTTAGAGGGGTATATCTCCTAGTATATCAGGAGTTTCGAAGTGAAACAAAAGCCTAAATTGAAGTTCAAGAAGTCTAGTTTTTAACACAATAAACCATTCATCAAAATGATATCGGAGTAGAGAGTTATGGGCATTTCAATATAAGCCTCCAAGCTACCAAATGGTTCCCTGCGGGCCCCACTTAGAAAGTCGGTGAAACAGATTCTCAAGGGGTATAAATACCCTATTATTCCATTTTTTTTTTCATCATTTACACTTCTTGGGAGTTCTAGACACATCCCTACACTTTTCTTAAACACTTATATCCCCTTCGATCAAGAATTCAACAAGATTACACCAAACTAGTTCATGAAAAGTGATTGTTCTTGCTTTTACTTGAGCTTGTGGTGAGTTTGGTCTTGAAGAAAGTTGGTGTGGCTAAATTTATTCAAGTATAAGTTATGTTCTTCATCGTATCTCTTATGTTGAGTTTATTTGAAGGTTTAGCAAGTCTTAAAAATGAATAAAGTTATGGAAGAAAGGTCATAAAATGTTGTGTTGTAGTCGTTGAGTTTATGAACTATTTTAAACATGTTGTAGCTATGTTGTTGGACTAATTTTCATGCATATGGATGGTATCTAATGTTGTTGGTGTGTTGATGAGATTTTGCTCCTTGATTGGGAAGAAAGGAAGTGTACAATGTTATTGTATGTTGATAAACATCGTATGAGATGTTTTATGGAATATTTTGGTATTGATGATGACGCTATTGGTGTTATTATTGTTGTTGTTGTGTTGGTTGTTAGTATTGTGATTTCGGGCTAGGGATATAAACAACGGAGATGCTGCTCGAATATTGGCAGATTCTAAAGGAGTTTAATTTGAAGATTTAAGATAAGCATATGATGATAAGCCTAATAGTAGTATGAATTCTCTTGAATGTAGATTTACAAGCTTGGAAGGATAAGCATTAAGTAGTAGGAGACAAAAAAGTATGTTAAGGCTAATCCCTTTCTTTCTAAAGGCATGATTCCTTTTTTATGAACTTATATATGTTTTCCATAACATCCTTATTCCCAAAAAGCTAGAAGTTCATGATTCTCAAAATTCTTATGATGCCAAAGATAGATGTTTTCCATGATGATAATGATGATTCCATTTTTGGAGATTCCAAAGCTTATGGATTTGACGCTATGAGATTATTGAGCTTATTTCATGATTTCCTTGATTTTATTCATTGTTGCTTATTTCACCTTATATTACTTGTTCCTCGAAGGTGAGATATAGCGATGATGATTATTCTATAGTATAAATCAAAAGTTACCGACCTTACGTCACTCCGATAAAGTAGTAGCTTTTATTTGGGATCTCATGTATGCTACTTATATTATATATGTATATATGATATGAGAAAAGATAATGGCATTATATACACGTGTATTATATATGTATGGGGTATGAGAAAAGGGTGACGGCGTTATATACGCATAACTACTAATCAGTTGGTATACTATGATATCGTCCCAGACGCGGGATATATGAGTATATAATGATGATATAATATATTTATAGATGGGCCGCACGTTTCGCAACACTATTATGTTATATAAGTATGAGAAATGTTTTAGTGAAAAGGCTAAGCATGCATGGTATCCGCCTTACGAGGCGATCAGAACTACAGGTTATCTCTTTATATCATGTTATGTTCCATATCTCATGTTATGTTGTTATTCATGCCTTACATACTCAGTACACTATTTGTACTGATGTCTCTTCTTGTGGACACTGCGTTCGTGCCCGCAGGTAGACAGGTAGGCGGATCTGGTCCGTAGGTGCTTTATCAGCGAATTCTCAGGAGTACTCCACTTGTATTCTATGTAGAGGCTAGTAGACATGTGTGTACAGTTAGACGTTTCATAACCCTACCAGTTCATTTCATTGTGTAACATTTTAGTAGCCATGTCGCCTGGTGATGATGGACATAATTGTTGAAGATTATATAGAAATGTTTCGTTATGTTGTGATGTATGTCCTTACATATTATGATATCCATGAGCCATCTTTATTGTCCACGAGAAATGATTACGAGACGTATGTTCAGAGGTTCTCGGTGGGTTAGCTCCGGGTGCCCGTCATGGCCCTCTAGTCTGGTCGTGACACTTCTCTTGGCGGCTTCTCTAGATTTGTCCCTCTTGGGCTCGGTATTTCGAGAGATGGTTTTTAAAATCGAAATTATGTTGATTGTGGTTTGAAAAATCTGAGCCCAAAGTTATAAATGCGTTGTTTTCTTTTAAAAATCTTGTTTAATTTTTTATATCATGACATGTATTTTCTTATAACGAGGTCTTCAGGTCTTCTGGGAGGTCCTGTTGCTATATTCCTGAACTGATGGAATTTTTGAGATCTTTCTCAAAAATTCTGCCCCTGTGTCAAGTTTCATATCGTTTGACTCCTGTGTTGCCCTAATGTGATGGAATTTTTTAGGTTTCCTAGAAAATTTACCTCAGTTTAAGGTTGACGTTGACTGACTCTTGCGTCAATTCTTGTATTCTGATTGTGTTGCTTCCTTCTGACTTTTGTGTCTCTACGGCTTCCTAAGAGTTTCTTTGGTTTTTCTTTTGTGATGACCGAGTTCGAAAGCGCCTACGTATCCTGTCGCAGCAGGAATCAGGTGGAACGTAGTTTGAAATAAAGTAATTGAGTTTTGGTTTTTACTAATAATGCGACCACGTCCGATGTGGACTGCCTACGTATCCCACCGTGGGGAAGTCAGGTCATTGCGTAGTTCATATTACGTAGTTGATTGTTTTTTCCTATTCTATTACAAAAGTACGATTGCAAGCAAATGGTACGATTACAAGGAAATAATAACGCGATTACAAGCAAATGAAATCTTTGAGGTAGTATCTCCTGAGTGCGTCGGCTAGGACTACGACTCCTCTTGAAAGCACTTTTCGGACCATGTATGGTCCTTTCCAATTTGGCGCAAATTTGCCACTGTATTCATCTTGATTAGGGAAGACTGACTTGAGTTCGAGTTGTCCAATTTGAAGAAGTCAAGCTCTGACCTGCTTGTTGAAAGCACGAGACTATTCTTTGTCTGTATAGTTTTCCATAGAATACTGCTACCATTCTCTTTTCATCTATCATGGCCAGTTGCTCGCAAAAATTTCTAACCCAATCTACATCGTTCAATTTTGCTTCTTAAATGATCTTCTTTGAGGGAATTTCTACTTTTGGGGGTATAACCGCTCCCGTACCGTAGACAAGGAGGTAAGGGGTAGTTTCGGTGGATGTCTGGGTTGTCGTCCTATATCCCAACAAGGCATATGGAAGCTGCTCGTGCCAGTTCTTATAGTTCTCGATCGTCTTTCGCAGGATTCTTTTAATGTTATTTTTTACAGCCTCTACGGCTCTGTTAATTTGTGGTCAGTAGGCCGTAAAATTCCTATGAGTTAACTTGAATTGTTCACAGATGTCCTTCATCAGATGGCTATTCAGATTGGCTCCATTGTCCGTAATGATGGACTTGGGTATACCGAAGCGGCATATGAGATTGTTCTTGACGAAGTCAGCCACGACCTTCTTATTCACTGACTTGTGAGAAGTTGCTTCCACCCATTTGGTGAAGTAGTCGATAGCGACTAAAATGATGCGATGTGCGTTTGATGCCAGCAGCTCAATGGGTCTGATGACGTCCATCCCTTATCGTACGAATGGCCAGGGTGAATTCATTGCATGTAGCTCTGTCGGAGGAGGCTTAATCAGGTCTCCGTGAATTTAACATTGATGGCATTTTTTCATAAATTTGTAGCAATCGTGTTCCATAGTCATCCAGTAGTATCCTGTCCTCAAGATCTTCTTGGCCAGGATGAATCCATTCATGTGAGGTTCGGAGGTCCCTATGTGTACCTCTTTCAGCAGTCTTGTGGCCTCTTCCATATCCACACATCTGAGTAACCCGAGGTCTAGTCCTCTTGTATAACACTTCTTTGTTCAGGAAGAACCCATTATCTAGCCTCTTGATGGTTTTCTTTTGATTTCTCGAGCTTTCTGGAGGGTAATCTTCTTTCTCTAGGTATATGACTTGATGTCGGCGTACTATGGTTTGCCGTCTGGCTCTGCCTCGACGTAAGCGCAGTGAGCCTGTTCTTCCTTCAGAGTGATCTCTATCGGATCAATGTGAGTACTCTTGGGGTGCTGAATCACGGAGGCTATTGTAGCCAAAGCGTCAGCAAACTCGTTTTGAGCCCTCGGAGTATTCCTGTAGTCGATACTTTTAAATCTCTTGCACAGTCTCTGTACCAGATTCACATATGGCAGTATTTTGTCATTCTTGGTTTCCAAATTTCCTTTCACTTGATTGATGAGCAAGTCGGAATCTCCGATTACTAACAACTCTCATATCTTCATGTCCAATGCCATTCTGAGACCGAAAATACATGCTTCGTACTCAGCCATTTGTTGGCACATCTGAAGTTGGGTTTTGTGGCCATCGGATAGTGTTGTCCTGTTTCTGATATCAACACCGCTCTAATGCCGGAACCTTTGTAGTTGACTGCTCCATCGATGAACAGTCTCCATCCCGAGTACGGCTCGGCCTCCTCTTCTTCCATAGCCATTACTTCTTCATCCGGAAAGAAAGTTCGTAATTGTTTGAGTTCGTCGTCGATGAGACTTTTTGCTAGCAGGTCGGCCAGTGCTTTCCCTTTAACTGCCTTCTGTGCTATGTGCACAATGTCAAATTCGCTTAGTAGCATCTGCCATTTGGCTAGCTTTCCAACTGGCATCGGTTGCCGAAAGATATACCTTAATGGATCCATTCTGGAGATGAGGTGAGTGGTAAGCACTGACAAGTAATGTCTTAGCTTTTAGGCGAACCATTTCAGGGCGCAACATGTTTTCTTTATGAGCGTGTATCTCGACTCGCAGGATGTGGACTTCTTCCTCAGATAATAAATGACATGTTCCTTCTTAGATTCTTCATCATGTTGGGCGAGCATACACCCAAAATCGTTCTCTGATACTGACATGTACAACAGCAGTGGGCTTCCTGGCCTGGGTGGTACTAAGACGGGAGGATTGGAAAGGTATTTCTTGATTTTGTCGAATGCCTCTTAGCATTCCTCCATCTATTTTGTGGAAGCGTCTTTCTTGAGTACTTGGCGGATTGATTCCACAATCATGGTTGACTGCACTATGAATCGCCCGATATAGTTCAGCCTTCCTAAGAAGCTCATCACTTCTCTCTTGGTTTTGAGAGGCGGCAGTTCTTGGATTGCCTTATTATTATGATTATCATTATTATTATTATTATTATCATCATTATTATTATTATCATCATTATTATTATTATTAATCATTATTATTATAATCATTATTATTATTATTATTATTATTATTATTATTATTATTATTATAATCATCATTATTATTATTATTATTATTATTATTATTATTATTATTATTATTATTATCATCATTATTATTATTATCATTATTATCATTATTATTATTATTATTATTATTATTATTATTATTATTATTATTATTATAATCATCATTATTATCATCATTATCATTATTATCATTATTATTATTATTATCATTATTATTATTATTATCATTATTATTATTATTAATCATTATTATTATAATCATTATTATTATTATTATTATTATTATTATTATTATTATTATTATAATCATCATTATTATTATTAATCATTATTATTATAATCATTATTATTATTATTATTATTATTATAATCATCATTATTATTATTATTATTATTATCATCATTATTATTATTATTATCATTATTATTATTATTATCATTATTATTATTATTATTATTATTATAATCATCATTATTATTATTATTATTATTATTATTATTATTATCATCATTATTAATATTATCATTATTATTATTATTATTATTATCATTATTATTATTATTATTATTACTGAAAAAGTGAGGAAAAGTAACGTTAGGTTTTATTAATGTTCATTATGCATGGGTATAAAGAATGTTTTATTGTTGTTCGTAAAAAAAAAATGTTTTTGTGTAAATCGAGGCTTTCATTGATTTGAAAGTAATTGATTACAAATTGTGGTCCTAGTCCGGAACAACATCGGACCATTCCTGTTTTTTAACATTACGAGGTAATTTTTTGAAAAAGAGAGATCATCCGGGCTTGGCCGATGTCTCGGTTTTAGCAAAAGGATTTAAAAGAATCCCATCTCTCTACCGAGGAGCCAAGAGAGGGGTAGATGTCCAAGCGTTCTCTCGGCCTCAGGCTGCCTATGGTAGGTATCTCCTGGCATTCTTTGATGATTGTGCAACAACTTTCCTCTTGGAATAGCTGCTCCAAGCCCTCACCAACTTTATCATCTTTCTATATTGGCATCCGTTTGGGACATGACTGGTAGTCATGACCCCGGAATCGGTTGAGGAAAATCCTCCATTCTTAGTTCCCTTTTGGTGGCTTTTGTGAGCTCATCCCCGCTAGGAATATACCCTAGGACAAAGTGGTAATTTTCTTTTAGGATAGGTACAGGCTCTGTTATGCCCCCTAAATATTTTCCCAGGCCTTTCCCTAATTCAAAACCATTTCTCAGCATCGTGGAGGCAATCATTTTGTAGACTGCAGGCATTGGCTTGTCAACCTTTTCCTCAGCGTGGGTTGCCCCGATGTATTCCACCACGTGGAACTTTGATCCGTTGGTGTTTCCTTCGATCACTGGTATGATGTTTATGGATATTTTTGTGTATCTTTTTCAGCTGTGATCATGATTTCTCAGCCTTGCCACTCAAACTTGTCAGTACGGCACCGGTAAAGTGTATCCATGGTCTTCCCAGAAGCAAGTTATAATTGGCGGCGATTCCCATGACTTGAAATTCTGCTGTGAAGGAGGCAGGTCCTATTTGGATATGCAGGTCCACCTTTCCTAAGAACACTTTGGGACCCAACAAATGCCTTGACGTTCATCCTGCTCTAGTGGACTTTGCCAACATCATAGCCAAGTTGCGACAATGTGGTTTAAGGATTGATATTGAGCCCCGACCCATTATCCATGAGTACTCTTTCCATCACTTTCTCATGACACTCCAGAGTGATATAAAGAGCCATGTTATAGGTGGTTCCTTGGGCCAGCAATTCTTCTTTAGAGAAGTAGATTTTGTGTTCTCCGATGACATAAGCTACTAGCCCGGCCAGATCTTCGCTGCTTGTGTCTGCTGGCACATGTGCCTCATTCAATACTTTCATGAGATCTTGCCTGTGTGGCGGCGAGCTGACCAATAATGCTAACACTAATATTTGTGCTGGTGTTTTCTTCAGATGATCAACAATTGAATAATCCTTTAGCTGTATGCGCTGCCAGAAGTCTTCTGCTTCTCCTTCAGTGATTGGCCTTTTCTGGGTGATTTCCCTTCTTGCAACGTTTTGAGCCAGCTCTTCAGGAGTGTAACATCTTCCTGATCGAGTCATACCTTAGGTCGTGGCTGCTTGCACTTCGACTGGTTCCTTGCGAGCGGCAACTGTCTATTGTGTTCTACTATATGTTGTATTACCTGGTCTATCACCAGCGCTGGCACTAAAGTCTTGAAAATCAGTATAGCTCGGTGAATCTCCGGTGCCGGGATCAGGAGTTTTAAATTAGGAAGCTCTTGGAGTGTGAAGGAAGCCACTGTCTGTTCGATAGACTTGACTGTCCTGGGGATTAATGTCTTGCAGGCTACCGAGTCTTCATTTTTCTGAATCATATGGACTCCGTTGTTTCCGTGGTTGGGCAACGGGTTTGTGTTTATATTAAGAGCTGCAGTTTCCAGAACGATCTCTCCTTGGTCGATTAGATCTTGAATTCTATGTTATAGATTTATGCAATCTTCCCATACTGTACCTATTGCCTCCAGAGTGATAGGCGCAAGTTTGATCGGCTCTGAAGAACTTGTTCCCGGGCTGAGCCGGTTTCACAGGGATTTTCTGGATGAAGCCTGCAGCGTGTAGCCTCTCAAAGAATTGAGTCCTTGGTTCAAGCAGTGTTGTGAACTCTCTTGCTGGCTTCCTCTCGAAAGCGGGACGTGGAGCATTGTATACTGGTGGTGATAGTTGATTTTTGTAGTTCAAAGGTGGATGATTTTGATAGATCTGTGATAGGTTGTTTTGTGGTGGTCGGTAAGCATGGGCTGCTGTTTGGTAATTATACTGTGGTGGTGGTTGATAATTGGTTACGGTGGCGGTTGGTAAGTAGGAGCGGGTACGCGGACACTCGATAGAGGTACGTAAGCTGGCACAGTAGTGGTGAAGCTTGGTTGTGCGTAGAGTACAGGCGCAGGGCTGTAAAAAAAAGTCAGATAATTGACAGGAGGTGGAGTTTGATGAGAAGATTGTAGTTCTTCCCACGTTTTGGGATTAGGGCTTGGATTGTGGGATGTGCTTGCCACATCTTCTTTCTTTTTGCGGAAGACCCCCGCAGTAGCTTGGCCAGATACCTTATTAAAGACACTGATGAGTTTGCTAGATTTGAGACCATCTTCTATGGCCTCTCCCATCTTGACCAATTTGGCAAATGGCCTACCGGCCATGGATAACATCCTATCATAGAAATTTCATTCTTACGATCAGATGAACAGGAAGACCAGTTCTCCCTCACACATCGATGGCTGCACACGGGCTGCTTCGGCTTTCCACCGACTGGCGAACTCTCTGTAGTTTTCAGCTGACTTTTGTTTGACCTTCTCGAGGTAGTATCGGTCAGGCACTATTTTGACATCAAATCAAAACCTTTCGCAAAAGGTTTTTTCCATATCTTCCTAGGTGAGCTATTGGTGCATGTTTTGGGTTGCAAACCATTCAACGGCTTTGTTGGTTAGACCTGGACTAAATAATCGCATGATCAGAGGTTCGTTCTTTTTGACACAGACCAATTGGTCGCAGTAGGAACAGAGGTGTCCTGGTTGGACTGGCGTGGTTTGCTCAATTAGTAAAGCCGAAACATGTGGTCGACTTGCCAGATTGATGAACACCGGCTGAGGAGCTTGATACGAGGGAACCGAATGAGTGGTTCTCGAAATTTAGGTGTATTTTGTTGGAGGTGGAGTGCGGTAAGAAGTACCGATGTGATGCAGGTCAGCTGGATTTTTCGAAGGTGGACCTGTCCCTGGTGGATAAATCGGGAAATGTTCGGGCATCAGAGAGCTATGTGAGAGAAAGGGAGAAAGAGGCCTCCTACATTCAGTAGAAGCATCCTTGTTGGCATTGGCTGTTTCAGCCTTAGCAATCTTGTCATGGAGACTCGTGATGGTACTCAGTAACGTTGCAATTACGTCCTCCTGAGGTAATGCTTTCTGGGGTCCTGGATATCTACTTTACGTCAAATGAGCTCATTCCTTCCATTTTCCTGTGTACCAATCATTTTTTCTTTTCCTTTGTCAATGTCTGAGAGTAATGCTAGCGCGTCTTTAGATCTCATGAAGTATGCCACTTATAGCTTCTAAACTAATCGGCCTAGTTTTATAAGATAAAAAAATAACTTAATCGGTAGGCAAAGTTAGCTATTTGATGTTAAATATAAAAGCAAAACATCATATATATTGTATTTGAAAACGCAAGCAGCACATAAAGTCATGTATTAAAGCCCGAATAACTGGCTAATCCTTTGTTCTAAAGGTTCGTAGGTTATAGGCTTTCTGTGTTTGAGTGGATCTTAGTCCAATAGGCTTTGAGGTTGACTTACTTTGGCAAATCTTTCTTCTTTTATAAAATAACAGGGGAGGATTTTAATTTATGTTATATAGGGGCCGAATCTTATGTAGACTGCCTACGTATCCCTCCGGGAGAAATCAGGCCCTATTGTAGTTCAGCTTACAAAAGAGGATATATATTTTTCCTAAATATCCTTTTGGATAAACCTAAACTAAGACATCCCCAGACCAGGCCCGATAAGTGCTTCCCACGTATCCCTACATAGGGACATCAGGTCGGCGTGGTTCCTTACTTATTTATGGGAAAGGGGTAACTTTTTATGTAAAAGTGTGGGAACTTTTTATGTAAAAGCGTGGGACACCTAATATCTACCCAAAAAAATGTAGCTCTGCGAGTCGCTGTCCTTACGAACTCGCTCTCTTATGTTGTCTTTCTTTCTCTTTAGAACTGTGGTGGGAAGATGACCAAGATCTCCCCAACTCTGATCATATGCTCGAGTTCGAGCTTGAAAGAATAAAATTCTTCAATGTCGTGTCCCATGGCTCTATCACGGAACAAGCATAACTTGTTATGTTGGGCCCCACTGGCAGGTGCTCGTGGATAGGTTCCACAGGTTTACCCTTCCGAACACAACTAGGGTTGAGAAGATGCGGGAGTAATATTCCTCGAACACTGGGAAATCATAACGCCAAATATGTGTCTCAACGGTGACTCCTTCTCCTAGGGTGATAGGGTTATGGAGTAGTAGGGTCTGTGGCCCCCATAGAGTCCTGATAACCCTATCGTCCATCAGACTGATGATTCTTCTTCTTAGACCCAAACACTCATTCAAAGTATGGCAGGCTTGATTGCGGTGAAAGGGGCATCTCTTGTAAGCATAAAACAATTCAGGGACTGTCATCTAGCTTGAGGGGTATAGGGTATTCTGGTGGCTTGCATCTTCTCAAACACGTCGTTGCGGCTGACGGGTCGAGGAGCCACTCGTAAAGGGCAAGATCGGGCTTTGAAGGCTATTCCCCAGTAGACGAGTGAATGAGAATCTGCTCTCCCAAAGTTCTCTGATACCATGGTAGATGCAACCAGCACCGACTCTATTGTAGGCTCAAAGCAGTCAGACTCTTCACTTTGTTCAGACTCTGTTTCTTCGTCAATGTTAAAACCTCCTCCCTGGAACTCAGGAATTATTTCTAATGGTTCCAAATTTTCTTCAACTTCTATGTCCACATGCTCAGACTCTTCCTGTTCCATTTCTTAGGGTTCAGATCCTTCTGGCTGTTCCTCTTCAACTTTCTGTAGTTCGAGGGCCACCTCCTGAGGCTCCGATTCTTCTTGTGGATCTGACTCCAATAGCGATGGGTCGGATTCAACTCCTTATTTCTCATTCTCTTCTTTTGGAACTCCCATTTGAGGCATTTTTGGCCTCCTCTCTAACGATATGTAGTTCAATACTAACTCCCTCACATCCTCGTGGACGTTCTCCTCATAGTACTGCTCCTGGGGTATTCCTTCTGGCGGATTTCCCACTAAGTTTAGTAGCCTATCAACCTCTTCAATCTTCTTGCCTATCTCCTAAAGATGCTCTTTCATTTGCCGAACCTTGAGTCTCAGCATTTCAGCGATCTCTCCTAGGGCGAACATATTCTGATCTCCTTGGCTCACCGTTTGTAAGTCAACCTTTTTCGTAGAGATAAACTAGGCTAAGTTTTAAGTCAATTGGTTTTTCTTTTAGGTATGTAATTTAGAACATTGGATCAATCGTATTCAGGCTTTAATACATGATAGCATATATAGCAGTCATGTGATTTCTAAAAAATTATACTACTCGTGTTCCTAAGGCCTTTTTGAGCCAAGGCTGTCCTAATAGTTTGAAACATGCAGGTGCCATTTGTAAAGATGAACCATTGCCCCGAAAATCATCATTCATCAATAACAATAATAATAACAATAACAATAACAATAATAATAATAATAATAACAACAACAACAATAATAATAATAATAATAATAATAATAATAATAATAATAATTATTATTGTTATTATTATAATTATAATGATAATAATAATAATAATAATAATAATAATAATAATAATAATAATAACAATAACAATAACAATAATAACAACAACAAAAATAATAATAATAATAATAATAATAATAATAATAATAATAATAATAATAATAATATCATCTTCCCTGAGGGGATTATAAAAGATGATGAAGCCAACATGGGGCTATAATAACAAAAGGAAAGCAGTAAATCAGCAAAATTGTCCTCTTGCGGCTGACGTTGAAGCTTGATCTTCCTTAGCCTTTTTGTCCCTTCTAAGGGTGGTCTGAATGTGGAGATGTGTCTGATACAACTCTATCCTAACTATCACGAGGTCTGACTCATCCAAAATTTTAGCCAGACGCTCATCTGTACCCTTCAAACACTCCCTCAGGTTGTCCTCCTCTCGAATCGACCTATTTCTGGTCTCGATCTGTGTAGATCTATTTGTGCCAGTATGACGAAGTATGGGCCTCGGAACACGCGTGTTGGCCAAATAACCTTGCATACAGTCATGGTATCCTGGGTCATACCCTGCTTCAAACTTATCTAGGGCTAAGGTGTCTGGACCTAATTTCACACAACCGTTCCATTCTCAAAGGATCAACCTAGCATTCTAAATTTTCTCTCCTGTACACTCGATGATGAACTATTCGGGGTTCCCCACTTGGGGTATTACTTACTTTCTCCCAAGCTGTCTCAGAACTCGAGAGGTATAACAGGGACGAATCCCTCGAACTCCAACCAACAATACAAATGGGCAATTTTTACCTCGAACTATTATGGTCTCAGATATAAAGTTGGGAAAGATGCATTGAATCCGATCCTCGGTCAAATCAGCAAAGAAGCTAGCCCAACTGTTTTTGGACACATGCCCGAGATCCAGACAGTAGTTTGTGAGGCGACCTATCCTGTTCTGACGATTCAAACCTTGAACCCCTTTTTCCATGTTGAGATGTTTGATAATCCACAATTGCAGCAACATACTACACCCTTGAAAATCCGGAGCCGTGACGATAATGTCGAACTGAATCCTTCTTTCCATCTACAAAATAAACACTGTTAGGATCCCCCCCCTTCCCATAGGGCCAATGCTTCAACACATAGGCATAAGCATATTTCTACATAGCACATAAATGAGATGCGGTGTCTTCAGGTCATAGATCGTGCACACACGGGGCAGTCTTCTTAATGAGCCTTAGGTAGGTCTAAGTTACCCAAGGCTCGTCTAGGTATGAATGCTCTAGTTTGGTAGGGATTTGGCTTCGCTGTATCCTAGTTATCACTAGAGTGGGCTTTTGCAAATGACCTGGCACACGAGCGGACTACTGGTTTTATAGTGAAGGATCGACCGCATGCTCAAAACAATTCCAAAAGAAATATTTTTGGTTTTATAGTGAAGGATCGACCGCATGCTCTGCGAAGTCGCCTTTGAAATAAAGTGTACAATAAATGCCAGGAGTGGGAGAGTTATGATATGCATGCAATGACAGTTATAATTGTGGGAAAGTAAACACGTAAACAGTTAAAGCAAATAAATTCACATTATACGGGAATCCTTATGGTTAGAACTTTTAATTCCCCAACAGAGTCGCCATATGTTACAGTTCACATTTCGCAGGCAGGGTTAACGCTCAAAAAGCTACTACGAGTTCGTTGGTGCTCTTTCGGACTTGTTTTGAAAAAGAGTCACCACCTAACTTTTAGGAATTTAGGAAAATCGGGTTCAAAGGATTTATTCAAACGCCGTGAAAAAGCCTTTGTAACTAAAGTTCTAGCTAAGGGTTTTGGTGATCCCCTAGGAAAGCTATTAGGTACCCGAGTAGTAAGGATCCGTACTATACAGTTGACCATTGCATTCTAGTGTGTGATTAGTTACATGAACTGCTTATTTATGTTTACTTTCCGCATTTATAAAAATATTGTAATTTTGTCACGACCCAACCCGCCATGATTGGCACCCACATTAACTCCTAGCGGGCGAACCGATACGCCTAACCATATACTCATTCAATCCATTTTTAGTTAACCAATTCATAATAGATAAACAACAGATAAAGCAATGAAAGTCATGTCATAAAATGATAATGCAAATGTGGAAGTCCTAACTATTACAACCCCAAAATTCAAAAGTCACCGTACAAGAATTCTAATCCAAAACATGTCTAAGGAATATATACTGTCTGGAATAAATAACCATCAATGCCTAGAGCGGAAATAGACATTAGAAAAAGAAGATCTTCGGGCGGCCTAGCTTGGATAAAAGCTCACCCTAAATCTGTCATCAAATAGCCTCAACGCTAAACGTGAGGTTGGGTAGCAGTTGCTGGATCACAATTTGCACTCAAAGGAATCCAACAAGCTAGTATTAGTACAAACACTATGTACCGGTAGATATCATAGGCCGACTAAGATTAGTATCATGCATGAATCATAAAATCAATAAGATTGGCAGATCAGTCAACAACGCATAATCACTAGCCCAACAACAAGTCAACCAATGATAATAACAAACAAGTCACCCAATGATATCAAATCAAGTCAACGGAAAAAAACAACAGAATTAAATCTACCAACGACCAAATACACGTTGTACACACATGCTAAATGATGTCATTGCTAAGTAGCCATGATCTGCCGAGGACCCATAGTGTCCAAGTACCACTCGTTCCGGATTCACTTCTTGGACCCGAGCTCACAACTAGGCCACATCCTCACGTCAAAAGTGCATGTTCATATCTAGGCTTCATCCTCACCCCCGATCAAATGAGGTTTTCATATATATATATATATATATTCATATTTATTGTCACATCGCTTTCAATAATCTATTTATCATTTTATACCTCAATTTCACCAAGAAGATCGTATTAACTTCTCACCACAACATCATCAACCTGTAGGTTCCAACATATTGAATAGTGGCACGAAGCCCACATAATCGCTCCATCAATAGCATATAGGAATTTCAACGTATGCTTGAAGACTAGACATGCTTTCTCCTATCAATTTCACAACACATACAATCAACTAATCAAAATCTAACTCAAGTACACCGTAAGCTACCTCAACTGTAGAGATGGAACAATACAGATTACTCTGCTATAGCCTTTCCTTTCTGTAAAGCCTCGGAATCCTCAAAGTCTAGCAATTAAGATACTAAATAAGTCACGATCACTCTAGTAACAAAATCAGTTCAAAGAACACCCTTCCCTTTTGCCCCATTCCAATAGGTGAATGATTTTTATGTGTAAATCATACTAACGCCAACCACCAACTATCAATTTACAAGGCTATTTAATCAAAACATCTCTTATAAGCGGTTTCCATAGTTAAGCTACCATTTTTATGAAACCCTAAGCCTCAATTCACTTAGTTCATATCTCTAATGGTTCAATTCTTGATTAAAAAGTGATAACCTAAGACATTAGATGATAGACACACAATAACAATCATAACCCATCAACTATTAAAAGTCTATTAAGGTCTAGAGTTACTATTCCCGATTCACCATTGTAGACCCATAAAAGGGATGATAATCATAGAGATGAAAGCGTAATGATGGAAGGAATGGTTGATACTTACCTCTCAAGGATATTCTTACCCTAGCTTAGAATTTCGCCCTAGGCGTTTGTGGGGAGCTGTTTTGGAGTTTTATGAATAAATAATTCGGAACTAAGTGTTTAAAATTCAAGATTCAGTCTCCATCGACCGCTGCGGCGGTCCACCCGTCGCTGCAGCGGTCCCATTATAGCAGGCAAGTGTCTGTCGTAGCGGACCATAACAAAGTTGTCCCACCGCTGTGGTGAACCTGGCCCCGCTGCAGCGATCACGCTAAAGCGGTCTAGTGCTCGCCATAGCGGACACCCCCTTTCCCGAACGACCGAGGCGGCGAGAGGACCTACGCTACAGCTGCCCCATCGTAGCGGTACTTCTTCCGCTGCAGCGGTGCCACTGAACCAGTATGCTCACTAATTTCATAGTTTTTCAACTCTACCATCCAATATTTCATCTGAGGCCTCATAAATACAAACAAAAAATGCACATAGATATAAAAACATCATACGACCTCATCCGTGGCCTCAAAATTTCTAACGGAGTTCTAATTTTCTACGTCACTTCCAAATGGACTAAACACAAACAAACAATAATCATACACAAGCCAAGTTTTCAGTTCTTAAACTTATACATTCGCGTTTCTATTAGCTCGTTCAACCCTTGAAAAGGTTCTATTTGGTAGGGTGATCCTATATTTTTCATAATGATCAGGAGAGTCATTAGACCAGATACCAATTAAAATACCGTCCATCCCTGAGCGGACAAGGTTGAGGAATCTAGGAGAAAGTACCTGTCTCGGCAAAAAGCTGAGGATACTTGCTACGCATATCTGCTTTTTTTTCCCAGACAGCTTCCTTAACTGGGCGATTCTTTAACTGAATCTTTACGGAGGATATATCCTTTGACCTTAACTTACGAACGTCTCTATCTAACAATAGGCTCCTCCTCATACGTCAGGTTCTTATCTAGAAAAATTGAATCCCAATGGATTATGCATGAACCTTCACCATGATACCTCTTTAATATCGAAACGTGAAATACCGGATGAATGCCTGATAAGCCTAGAGGTAAAGCCAACTCATAAGCTTCCTCCCCCACACGCTTGAGAATCTCAAATGGCCCAATGTATCTCGGGCTAAGCTTGCCTTTCTTCCCAAACCGCATCACACCTTTCATGGGTGAGACTTTCTACAATACTTGCTCTCCCTCCCCAAACTTAAGATCTCAGACCTTACGGTCCGCATACTCCTTTTTGCCAGAAGCTTAACTTAAATCACCTTTACCTTCTCTAATTACTCTCTCAGAAAGTCCGTACTCCAAGGTCTTACCTCAAACGCATCGAACCAACCTATAGGAGACCTACATCTCCGCTTATACAATGCCTCAAATGGGGCCAGGACGATGCTCGAGTGGTAGCTATTATTAAATGCGAACTCTGCCAAAGGCAAGAACTGATCCTCGTGCCCACCAAAGTCTATCACGCAAGCCCGAATCATATCTTCAAGAACCTGAATAGTGTCACACCCCATTTTAACCGGGTTAAGATTAGGAGTATGACGTATTGGAGATTCCTATTTATTTATTTTAAGGAGTCGCCACCTAATTAATTTAATGGTGAATTAGGACACCAAAATGTTAACTAAGGTAAAGTTGAAACTAAACCCTCGTTAATAGTCTGCTTAACCAGTGTGATTCTAAGTAAGGGCTCTATATTATTCTAAAGGGAAGGGGTTAGGCATCCTTTAGAATCCGTTAACTTACGGTTATCCGACCAAACTTAGGTTAATTAATTGGATCAAATATAATGCTTAACTCTTAAGAAAAATAGAGTTGTAAATATTATTGAGGTTTTAAAAGAAAATATAATGAAATTTATAAGTGCATGGTAATCCACTTAAAATAAAATTTATAAATGTTGTTGAGTTTAAACTTATAATTTTATTATACAAATGAGGCTTGCAAAATATAGTGATTTGTATATAGATAGAAACTTTTTAAATAAGACTTAACCAATTTAATCTTCAGAACAGAATTATATTGTATAAATATAGTGATGTAGAAAATCTAGACTTATTTTTGAATAGTAAAAAAATAGATGAGTTTTCTTCCTCTTATTAACTAGGTATAGCTGAAAATATACATGATTAGCTCCGAACTTGAAGGGTTTATTTATAAAATATGCTTGAACTTATATTTGCATATTAGTGATGTTTTGGAAATTAAGATAATAAAATATGATTCCTTTAACTCAAAAATATGAATTTATGCCATCAATTATTCTAGAAGCAAATATTATAGATTCTATAAATAATTTCTATGTGGAAAGAAGAAACTGAAAACTTATGGGATTAATTATTGATTTTATTTAAACTAACTACCCATTATTAAAACTAAACCTACTAATCATTAGGTTCATCTAAATTAAGAAAATAAAACAAAATAAAGAGTTAGTCATACAATACAAATTAAATGCACAAAATAAAATAGAGGTGTAGAAAGATGTAATGAGATTAGCCCATTTTGGGCAGATGTTGTCTGCTGCCACTGTTATGGGCCTCGGTCCAGAATTCCTTTTTAATTTTTTTGTTGCAGATGGGATGACTCGAGAGGAGGATTTTGTTGGGCTTTTAGCCCAACATCGAATGCGGAAGACGAGGAGTCCCTCGGACTCGTATGCGATGGTCATGCATAAAAATAAAAAGAAAAGGATTAGTATATGATTTATAGACAAGACTAAGCACACACAATATAAATTTAAAAGAAGGAACAAGTTTGAATTGTCACGACCAATTCCCTAATGAAAGAGATCAAGTGAACATACGCCACAATTTTTGAACCAAAACACGCTTAACTACTTAATCTGACGTAGCAGATTTTGAAAGAAAAAAAAAAAGAAATTCAACTTGGCAAGCCGAACTCAACTTAACTTGGCAACCAGGAAATATTCTCAATGATCAAAAAATGAAAAATGAAAGATGGATCAGATAGGGAAGACCCAGGCACAAAATCCACAAGCTGACAGTTCGCAACATAATATAAAGAGAGGTCTTATCCCTACTTCTTAACAAGCTGCTAACCTAATGGCAGAATCAAACAAATAGCACACAAACATAGCTTATAAGTTGAGGATACTGAATCTCAAAACATAGTTCAGCTTCAGCTGTTAGACCAAAACTCAACTAAAATGCATTCGGAAACTATAGTTTGACTGCAGTGACTTGACATTAAATTGAAGAAATGATGTAAGGGTCACTCTTTAGCTTCTTATTTGAGGACGGAGAATGGCAGTAACTAACTTCCTATTCCTTCCCCTTTTTCCAATATCCAGTCAAGTATATCTGGTTTTTCTTCCTAATATAAAAGTCCGAATCAAATAGCTGGCTAAACTTTTGAAGAGTAAACGAGCACCATACAGGAGGGATAGGCAGTCCATAATCAAATACATTATCATCCTATGCAGATGCATATTTTTAAATAATATTCTCATGTAAAACAGAGTCAGAATTAGAAGAAAAAAAGTTTAGAGAACTGCCCATGCACAGAAGGTCTATAACTGAGATATATTAAAACAGGGTAGAGCTATGCAAACAAGTCTTGTCAAATCCCAATCCTAATGTTGGTGTAACTACAACAATGAAACATTAATTGCAGCTTGGGGAATGCATGTCTCCTGTCATTTTAATCCTATAATTATCAAAACTGACAGAATTTTCTACTGAGCTCTTTTTAAGCAAGTACAATAGCACATTTGTCAAGAAAGAAGAAGACACAACAAATCCTTAAACAAATTAAACCTCCATGATAGACAAAGAAAGACGTATGCAAACTGTAAGCAAAATAAAGATATGCGAACAATGCATAAACCCACAACTTTTTTTTTTCATTATCTGATAAGCAGTCTCAACACCTTAACCCATTCTAATTCAAGCAAACCACCATATAAGCTTTGAACTTAACATAAAAAATCAGCAAAGAAACTGAACAGATATGAGACTGGTCGTTATTTTCTAAGTGGATAATTTATTAGGTAGAAAGATTCAAATAAGTTCGACATCATTTTAAAGCAAAAACCACTCATATTTACGATCATGCAATGGAAAGAATAAATGCTTGAGAGCACATCATTTATACACCAATCTCTGAACCTCAATATTACTTTTCGAAAATTTTAGATCTGTGAACTCTAGCCATGAAACAGGACTACACTTAAGGTTCAAAAGGCATTCAAAGGTTTAAATAGGTTTACTTTAAACATAGAGAAACTCAACCATACATAACTTAGACTTAGAAACAACTTTTTAGGTAATATTTGACTGCAGCAACTAGATAGTGACTTGAGGACTTAAATCATATCATTTGGACAAAAGACCATGAATTTACTGACTATACCAGACTTAAGCATACAAAGTAATGGCATGGATTTAGATTTTCAACTCACAGGGAGCTGGCATATGAAAACCTAAGTAAATTATCAATGGGTTATCTAAAGCAAAATGGATCTTGACAGCACATTTGACCCTCTTTCGACTTCATGTTACATATTACTAACAGGATTCAAGTGATTTGAACTCCAGCAGACAAATCATAAGGAAGTTAGGCATATTTATTAAATTTTCTATTAACAGTTTCAAGATCCAAGTCCAAAACATGATCATCATATTATCAAACAACTAGTTTAACATTTTTAACCAAAAACAATATACAATAGCCTCTAATATGATGTTAAACCAAATTCAGTATACTCAGGTCATATCACAGGAATTTGAGACTAATATCCTCATTATAACGCATAATACCAAACTGGTATACGACTGAACCACATATTTAGCTGGAACTTAAAACATGCTGATTACCCGACTGAACATATAATTGTCACTTAAATAATGCAAAAATTACAAAAATCAAAAGGGGAAGAAATCACCTTCTTCGGGTGCAGCGAAATGGGTACGAATCTTCGACCTACACTCGAAACATTTCAAATTTGAAGGTGCGTATGCTCGGATTCAACGAACACCTCCAGCAAAAACAGAACAAGATCTACTATTTTGTGACGATATCGAGCAAATTGAAAGCTGATGTTTTAAAGGGGGAGAACTGGAACAATTAAATACTTGTATTTTGAAAGAAAATCTAGCGATTCAAAGACATTGATTCTTGGGGATTTATGGGGTTCCCCCCTCTCTAAACGGCTCAAGATAGGATTATTTATAGGATGGATTAGGGTTTTGAGTTTGAGAGGAGCGGGGACAAAGGGAAGTGGAGTGACAGACGCACGGGGTGTCAGAGGTATGGGTGTGACAGGGTGAAGTGGGGTGGCAGTGGCATGGTGGTATGGGCGTGGGGAGGCGAGGCGACAAAGGGGAGTGGGGTGTCAGAGGAAACGGGAGAGACAGAGGGGACATGAAGATATGGGGGAATGAGGGAAGGGATGAAGACATTGACGGAGAGAAAAGGGGAGGAGGGGAAGGGAGAGCCGCGGCGGAGATGAGAGGAAAGAGGGGAGGGGAGGCGGAGACGAGGAGAGAATGAAAGGAGCGGCGGGGCATGTGAAAAATGTGAAGGGGATAGGGAACCCTACCCATTTTCATTTAATTAAGAAAACGGGTCGGGTCCCTTTTGGGCTGGACCAGATTAATGGATAATGGACCGGGGTATTTAAAATGTGGGCTAATCGATTTGGGCTAGTGAATTAAAAGAATGAGCTGGTTGAATTAAAATGTGGACTGATTTATGAATTGGTCCGAAAATAGTATAGATTGATTGGGCTACTACATTTAAATAAAAGACCTATTTAAATAACTTGTGTTAAAATATTACTTAATATAAAATATGCAATTATTAGTGCTCAGATAAGAAATGGCGTTGTAATAGCCGTGTAATAATAATTCGAAAATCTACAGTAAAATAAATACTATTATTTAATTATGCAAAGATAAATGCAATGTGTGTGCGTAAGCTGATACAATGTAAAAATTGTGAATTATAATAGTAATAATAATAATAATAATAATAATAATAATAATAATAATAATAATAATAATAATAATAGTAATAGTAATAGTAATAGTAATAATAATAATAGTGATGGTTAGTAACTGTAATAGAATAATGAAACGCCGGTATTGATAAGAGGCTAGTAATTATAGTAAAAATACAATATATATTTTTTAATTTTCCAAAATATTAGAAGCGTAAATAGGTATTTCGGAGGAGAGGCGGGACAAAATTGGGTGTCAACAAATAGTCGGCTCAGACTGCCCATTAGTCTGAGGGTGGAAAGTTGTACTAAGGTCCAACCTAGTACCCAATTCCTCATGCAAATGCTCCTAAAATCGAGATGTGAACATTGTGCCCCTATCAGACAAGATGGAGATAGGTACCCCATGTAGTCTAACCACCTCACGAATGTAGATCTTGGCTAATTTCTCCGAGTCATAAGTTATTCGCACCGGAATAAAGTGGGCAGACTTAGTCAACCTGTTAACAAAAACCCAGACAGAATCAAACCTCCCCAACGTCTTCAGAAGACCAACCACAAAATCCATTGCTATTCTTTCCCACTTCCACTCAGGAATAGACATCCTCTGAAGTGTATCCCCAGGTTTTTGATGCTCATACTTCACCTGTTGGCAGTTCAAACATTGAGCAACAAACTCGACTATATCACGCTTCATCCTAGTACAATAGTGGTGTTATCTCAAATCGTAATACATCTTAGTAGCGCCAGGATGAATAGAATACCTCGAACTGTGAGCCTCTGCCAGAATAGTCTTAATCAAATCACCCTCACGTGGCACGCAAACTCGTCCCTTAATCCGTAACACCCTCTCTGCGTCAATCACGGCATCCTTGGCCTCACTACGCAACACCTTGTCACGAATTTTACACAACTTAGCATCCTCAAACTGCTTAGCCTTAATCTGCTCTAAAAATGATGACCAAGCCTCAACACAAGCCAACACCCTGCCCGTATTCGAAATATCGAGCCTCATAAAACGGGTAGCCAGAGTCTGAACCTCTCTAGCTAACAGACACTCCGAAGAGATCAAACGAGCCAGACTTCCTATGTTTGCTGAATTTCTGCTCAACGCGTCAGCCACTACATTTGCCTTACCCAGATGATACAAAATGGTGATGTCATAATCTTTCACCAGTTCCATCTATCTCGCTGCCTAGAGTTTGGATCACTGTGAGTGAACACATGTTGCAAGCTGCGAGTTAGTGTACACCTCACAATGGACACCATACAAGCAGTGCCTCCAGATTTTCAGCGCGAATACCACCACTGCCAATTCTAAGTCATGAGTAGGATAGTTCCACTTTCACCTGTCTAGAAGCGTAAGCAATCACCTTATTTCCCTGCATCAAACAAGCACCCAAACTAGAGCGTAAAGAATCACAATAAATAATAAAATTCTTGCCCTTTACGGGCGACGCTAGAATAGGAGCTGTCGTCAACAATGTCTCGTGCTTTTAAAGCTCTCCTCACACTCTTCGAACCACTAAAACGATACCTCTTTCTGAGTCAAACGGGTCAAATGAGAACCAATAGAGGCGAATTCTTTCACAAACCGACGATAATAGCTAGCCAGACCCACAAAACTACATATTTCGATCACTGATATGGGCCTAGCCCATTCCTTGACTGCATGAATTTTCTACGGATCCACCATAATACCCTCCTTCGAAATTACATGCCCCGAGAAGGACACAGAAGACAACCAAAATTCACACTTAGAGAACTTAGCATACAACCACTTCTCCCGCAATACCCTAAGAGCAATCCTCAAATATTTCTCATGCTCCTCCTTACTGCTAGAATACTCCAGGATATCATTAATGAACACTATCACGAAAGAATCTAGAAAGGGCTTAAAACACTATTCATAAAATCCATGAACGTAGTTGGGGTATTAGTGAGCCCGAAAGACATAACCAAGAACTCATAGTGTCCATACCTGGTCCTGAAGGCTGTCTTAGGAACATCTTCTAACTAAATCTTTAACTGGTGATACCCTGACCTTAAGTCAATTATAGAGAACATAGAAGATCCCTATAACTGACCAAAAAAAGATCAATACGGGGGATGGGATACTTATTTCGGATAGTGACCTTATTCAGCTGGCGATAATCAATACACATACGTATAAACCCGTCCTTCTTTTTAACAAACAACATATCAGCACCCTAAGGAGAGGCACTCGGGTGAATAAACTCCTTACTTAAAATATTTTGCAACTATTCTTTCAATTCCCTTAATTCTGTTGGCGCCATCCTATAAGGTGGAACATAGATAGGATGAGTTCTTGGGTCTAAATCAATCCGAAAGTTAATGTCACTGTCAGGTGGCATACTAGGCAAGTCCGCGGGGAACACATCAGCAAACTCGCCTACCACTGGAACCGAATCAATAGATGGAGTATATGTGCTAGTATCACGAATAAGTGCCAAACAAGGTAAACGCCCCTTCTCTACTAGCTTCTTAGCACGAATGAAGGATATGATTTTCTTACGGAGAGGACTAAGTTTACCTTTCCACTCAAGTCAAGGTGCCCCGGGCATAGCTACGGTAGCGGTGTTAGAGTGACAATCAACAATTGCATAATGTGGAGACAACCAACTCATGCCGAAGATGACATCGAAATCTACCATGTCTAGGATCATTAAATCCGCCCAAGTACTATATCCCATCAATGTAATCGCGCAAAAAGAGTAGACTCTATCTACCACCACAGAATCCCCAACCGGAGTAGATTCATGGATAGGGACATTAAGAGTATCACAAATCATATCCAAACTCACAGCAAAATATGATGACACATATGAAAAAGTGGAACCCGAATCAAATAAAATAGAAGCCATCCAGTCATAAACTGAGATAGTACCTGTGATGACAGCATCGGAGGCCTCAACTTTGGGTCTGACTGGGAAGGCGTACAAGTGACTGCGCCCTTCAGTAGCCTGCGAACCACCGCGATTACCGTGTCCAGTATGAGCCCCGCCCCTGCCGAGCTGTTGTCCACTTCTACCTACCTGAGGACCGCTTCGATTAAGCTGAACGCCACCCATACCTGCTGTGTTGCCGCCCCGCCTTGCCCGTACAAAGTCCTTACCTCTCATATCTAGCACAAATGGAGCTCGAGGAGCCTGATACTAAGTCCCCTGACTACCTTGTTGGGGTTTGGGGAAAAACCTCTTAATATACCCTACCTCGCCACACTCATAACAAACACGGTCCACCGTGGGTCGCTGAACAGAAGCTGATGAAGTAGTATAACGCCCATGCTGGCTCGAAGACTAATAATTGGTCCTTGATGGGCCCCCAACAGCCACCTGCCTAGTGGACGGAACCGGACGCCCTGAATACACCTGTGAACTCTGACTCCTTGAGAAGGAGTTGCTGAAATTACCACCCTTTCGGGCTTTCTTCTATATCTGCTTTGCATGACTCTCCTGTCTAATCCCCTCAACAACACGGACATGCCCTACTACCTCCTTCAATGAAGTCCAGTGGCTACAAACTGAAGAGTTGACAGCTGAAGTCCAATGTTCAATCCCTTCACAAATCGCCTGATCCTCTCCTCCTCAGTAGGCAACAACTGAAGAGCATATCGGGACAAGAAATGGAAACGGGACTCGTAAACAGCAACAGACGAGTTCCCATGTTCAATATTAGCAAACTCATCATTCCCTCTGTTCCTCAAAGCACGCGGAACATACTTATCTAGAAACACTTAATAGAATTGAACCCAAGTCAACGGAGGTGACCCATCTTGCCTGCACTCCACATATGCCCTCCACTACAACTTGGCATCACCAGAGAACTGAAAGGTCATGAACTCAACACCATACTTGTCCACCGCCCCCATCTTATGGAGCCTCTAGTAACAATATATGACGAACTCGTACCTAACCTCTGACTCAGTACCATAGAAAACTGGAGGCTTTATTTTAGTGAAACTCCAAAATAAATCATGCTCCTCACGGTCATAACCGGCCCTGCAATTGGCCTAGAAAAAGCCTCAAAAATCAGAACTTCATCCAAGCGAGGTGCCACTGCTGCGGCATGCTGAACTCCTAGAGCTTGAACTCTGTCTAGACCTGGGGCTGCTATCCCTGCCTCGCCCCAGCCTGTGCCAACCTATGTAACCAGTTCAGCACTTGCACCATCGTATCTGGTATACCTGGAACAGCTGCAGCCCCTATTGGAATTGGCACTGCCGCTGGCTGAGCTGGTGCGGCTGCATCTCCCGCAGCCTCATTTGGAACCATTGGAGGCACGGATCAACTGCTGGGACTCCGGACCCAGCCAGTGTCGCCCCTCTACCTGCGCCTCTACCTCCACCTCTATCTCTGGCTACTGCTGCATGCGTTCTCGCCATCTATGAGAGACTAAAGGATAGTCAGATACCACTTGGAATCTAGTAGCACAAAAGAAAGAACGAAAAAAAGAAAGAAAAGGGAATTTTCCTAGTGGTCGATAGCCTCTCGAAGATAAGTACAGACGTCTTCGTACTGATCCGCAAGACTCTACTAGACATGTCCTTGTACGATGAGATCGATGAAGTTAAAGCTCTGATACCAACTCTGTCACGACCCAACCCGCCATGACTGGCACCCACACTAACTCCTAGTGGGCGAACCAATTCGCCTAACCATCTACTCTTTCAATCCATTTTTGGTTAACCAGTTCATAACAGTTAAACACAAGATAAAGCAATGAATAGGCATGCCATAACATAATAACGTAGATGCGGAAGTCCTAACTATTACAACCTCTAAATCCGAAAGTCACCGTATAAGGACTCTAATCCAAAACATGTCTAAGGAATGTATACTATCTCGAACAAATAACCATCAATGTTTGGAGTGGAAAAAGACATTAGAAAAAGAAGATCTTCTGGTGGCCTGGCATGGACAAAAGCTCACCCTAAATCTATCAGCAAATGGCCTCAACGCTAAATGTGAGGTCGGGTAGCAGTCTCTGGATCACAATCTGCACTTAAAGGAATGCAACAAGGTAGTATCAGAACACACACTATATACCGGTAGATATCATAAGCCGACTAAGATAAGTATCATGCAAGAATCATAAAATCAATAAAATAGACAGATCAGTCAACAACACATAATCACTAGCCCAACAACAAGTCAACCAATGATAATAACAAACAAGTCACCCAATGATATCAAATCAAGCCAACGAAAAAAAACAACAGAATTAAATCTACCAACAAAGACCAAATACACGCAGTATACACATGCTAACTGATGTCACTGCTCAGTAGTCATGACCTGCAGGGGACCCATGGTGTTTATGTATCACTCGTTTCGGATTCACTCCTCGAACCCGAGCTCACAACTAGGTCACATCCTCACCCCCGATCAAATGTGCTTGTTCATATCTAGTCCTCATCCTCACCCCAGGTCAAATAAGCCTTTTCATATATATTCATATTTATTGTCACATCTTTTTCAATAATCGATTTATCATTTTGTACCTTAATTTCACCAAGAAGATCATATTAACGTCTCACCACAACAACATCAACCTGTAGGTTCCAACATATCGAATAGTGGCACGAAGCCCACATAATCACTCAATCAATAGCATATAGGAATTTCAACCACACACATTATGCTTGAAGACTAGACATGTTTTCTCCTATCAATTTTACAACACATACAATCAACTAATCAAAGTCTAACTCAAGTAGACCGTAACCTACCTTAACTGTAGAGCTGGAGATTACTCTTCTATAGCCTTTCCCATCCGTAAAGCCTCAGAACACTCAAACTCTAGTAATTAAGATGCTAAATAAGTCACGATCACTCTATTCAAAAAATTAATTCAAAAAACACCCTTCCCTTTTTCCCCATTCCAATGGGTGAATGATTTCTAAGTATAAATCAGCCTAACATTGGCCTTAGCAACCAACAACTATCAATTTACAAGGCTATATAATCAAAACATCTATTACAAGCGCTTTTCATGGTCAAGCTACCATTTTTATGAAATCTTAAGTCTTAATTCACTTAGTTCATGTCTCTAATGGTTCAATTCTTGATTAAAAAGTGATAACCCAAGCCATTAGATGATAGACACACAATAACAATCATAACCCATCAACTATTGAAAGTCTATTAAGTTCTAGGGTTACTATTCCTAATTCACCATTATGGACCTATAAAAGGGATGATAATCATAGAGATGAAAGCGTAATGATAGAAGGAATGGTTGAGACTTGCTTCTCAAGGATATTCTTGCCCTAGCTTAGAATTTCGCCCTAGATGCTTGTGGGGAACTGTTTTGGAGTTTTTTGAATAAAGAATTCAGAACGAAGTGTTTAAAATAGAGATTTTGACCCCGTCGACCGCTACGGCGGTCCATCCGTCGCTGCAGTAGTCCCGCTATAGCAGGCAAGTGCCCGCCATAACGGACCATAACAAAGTTATACCACCACTGTGGCAAGCCTGGCCGCGCTGCAGCGGTCACGCTACAGCACTCTAATTCTCGCCATAGCGGACACCCCATTTCCCGAACGACTGCGGCAGCGAGAGGCCCTCCGCTACAACGGCCCCGCCACAGCAGTACTTCTTCCGCTGCAGTGGTGCCACTGAACCAGTATGCTCGCTAATTTCATAATTTTTCAACTCTACGACCAAACATTTCATCTGAGGCCTCACAAACACAAACAAAACATGCAC
Source organism: Lycium barbarum (assembly GCF_019175385.1). Classification (NCBI taxonomy): domain Eukaryota; kingdom Viridiplantae; phylum Streptophyta; class Magnoliopsida; order Solanales; family Solanaceae; genus Lycium; species Lycium barbarum. Next base: position 116,687,844 of record NC_083338.1, read on the forward strand.
ATAGATATAAAAACACCATACGAACTCACCCGTGTCCTCAAAATTTCCAACGGAGTTCTAATTTCTTGCGTCACACCCAAATGAACTAAACACAAATAAACAACAATCACACACAAGCCAAGTTTTCAGTTCTTAAACTTATACATTCGAGTTTCTATTAGCTCATTCTACCCTTGGAAAGGTTCTCCATAACAACCATGAGTGTCTTTACACATTTGCTTGCATATCACTTGGTTTTGAAAAGAACTGAATGTATCCCCTTTACATATAGGGTAATTTAGATTTGAATTTATAATGTCCGGATAAAAATAGGCTCATTTTACGTATTAGGATAATGTATTTTGTTATATAAAATGATCAAAATATTTTGGTTTTGTAAATATAAGTATATCTATGTCCTTTTTTCATCCATGCTTAATCACACACTTTGTCTCGGGACCGGCCGTATAATGCGTTAGAACGCCTTATTCTAAAACCTCGTATTTACGAACATATCACTTATTTGAATTAATCCCAATTATGAAAATGGTTTGTCTTTGTTATTGTGAACTTGTGTATATATATGAAAAAGGTGTAAACCTTAGAGTGGGCCTAGGCCCAAAAGTGTATGTATTCTCTTTTGCAAAAATGCATTCCGGTGGGCTTGGCCCAATTCTCCCTTTTATCTTTGAATATCAGATGGGCTTTTTGGCCCAAAGGTTTGTGTTTTTTAGTTTGAAAAAAAATTAAAGGGGGCGAGGCCCAAAAGATTTATGCTTTTGCTGTTGGGCTTGACCCAAATAATTAGCCTTGAATCAGTTTTGTTTTTGTCCAAGACTTGTTCCTATTTTTTTTTTTTTGCAAAAATATATTGCTTATTCCCGAATTGAACCTGTTTGATTGAGAAAGTTTCATAACATTTATGACATTAAAAATCTTTTTATCTTTCCATTTTAACTTGCATCGAAATCATGTTTATCATTCTAAAAATAATGTATTTAATTTGGGTATTTGAAATTGGTTATGGGACTTAGAGTCAACTAAACGGCATACGTACCGTTGTCCTAAGACGACTAGTTCTAACATAAAATTCCAAGATAATATAATGTTTTTACAAACAAATTACAACATTTAACAAATTGAATTAACATAAATAAAAGAAAGGGATAGTCTAGGGGGGTACCAAGCCCCTAGTTAGTCATTTTCACCCATGGTTGGGCCTTCAATGCATTTCTACAATATTAGCTCCCTTATGTCAATTCGTACTGCTTTGTTTTGAAAGAATTAACCCTTTCATAAACCGACGATAAATCTGAGGATACTAGCTATGCTTGTCAGATTCTGTTTCCTAAGTAGCTTCCTCCACCAGACGATTCTTCCATTGAACTTTCACGGAGGCTATTTCCTTGGACCTCAACTTGAGAACATCCTTATCTAAGATAGCAACAGGCTGCTCATATTATGTCAAGTTCTCATCTAGCAATATCGAATCCCAACGGATTATGTACGAACCATCACCATAGTACCTCTTCAATATCGAAACATGGAATACCAGATAAACGCCTGATAGAACCTGAGGTAAATCCAACTTATACGCCACCTCCCCCATATGCTTGAGAATCTAAAACCTCCCAATGTACCTCGGGGTAAGCTTCCCCTTCTTTCCAAACCTAATCACACCCTTCATCGGCGAGACCTTTAACAATACTTGCTCTTCCTCTCCAAACTCAAGATCTCGGACCTTCCGTCCGCATACTCTTTTTGCCTACTCTGTGCTGCTAGAAGCTTAGCTTGAATCACCTCCACCTTCTTTAAGGACTCTTTCAGAAGATCAGTACTCCAAGGTCTCACCTCAAACGTATCAAAACACCACCCAATAGGAGACCTACACCTCCTCCCATACAATGCCTCAAACGGAGCCATATCAATACTTGAGTGGTAGCTATTATTATATGCAAATTCGCCAACGGCAAGAACTGATCCCAATGACTACCAAAGTCTATCACACAAGCCCGAAGCACATCTTTAAGAACCTGAATAGTCCACTCAGACTGCCCGTCCGTCTGAGGGTGGAATGTTGTACTAATGTCCAACCTAGTGTTGACACCCAATTTTGTCCCGTCTCTCTGCCAAAATACCTATTTTTAAGCTTCTAATATTTTTGGAAAAAAAATAAAAAATATATATTATGTTTACTATAATTATTAGCCTCTTATCAATACCGCCATTGTATCATTCTATCAATTATTATTATTTACCGTATTTTATTATTATTATTATTATTATTCACAATTTTTATCATTTCGGCATTTTACCAGCTTACGCGCACGCATCGCATTTATCTTTGCATAATTAAATAAAAAGTATTTATTTTAGTGCGGATTTTCGAAGAAAAAATAATATATATTATTACACGGCTATCATAACACCATATGATCTTATTACCCGAGTCTAATAATCACACATTTTTTGGTATTAAGTAATATTTTGTCACCTTCGGTATATTCATTAATTAAATGGGTCTTTTATTCAAATTTAAAGCCAAACTATTTCTTGCACTCGGTCCGCATTTTGACTTACCGGACTCCAAATTAAAGCCCGATTGACTCTTGGTAATTTTAGGACTAGTCCATATCCCTTGTCTCAATTTTTTAGAATAATCCATGTTTAATTTACTGGTCCGTTCTTTTAATACCCAGTCTAAAATTTGACCCGGTCCACAAATGGACCGGGTCCAATTCATTTTTCAGCTGAATAAGGAAACCCTTTTAGGGTTTCCCCATCACTTTCCTCCTTATCACCGCCGCACCCCCTCCCTTTCTCTCCCTTTCCCTTTCTCCCTCTTCCACCTCATCGCCGTCAATTATCACCACCATCACCACCGTCGTCACCTCTACACCACCATCTCCCCATCGTTCTCTTCCTCCCCTTCATCCTAAAACCTAGCCGCCGCACACCCTTCCCACTGATTCTCTCTCCCACGCCTCCACTACACCCCTGACACCCCACTTCCCTCTGCTCCCTTCGTCTCCCATCTCCCCCACGTTACCTTCTGTCACTCCACTTCACCTTGTCTCCACCCACGCCTCTGACTACACCACGTGACCTCACCTGCCATATCCACCACGCCTTCCTGTTCCCCACGCCACTGTTGCCCCCACTTCGACGCTGTCCCCGTTTCCTCTTTCTTTTTTCAATACAAAGGTCAAAAGACCTATAAATGGTGGTAGGGTTGAATCGAAAAGGGGGGATTTTTGGATTCACAAAGTTTCCCAAGAACAAATTTTGTTTAGCTGCAGAAATCCCCTGAAGTTTTGAGTTTCTTTTAATCGCTTCAAATTCACGTCTAAAATTATCAAGTCTTCATCAGTTTTTAATATCGTTTGGATATTCATTCGAAAACAAAAGATTATTCTGATTCCTTTTTGTTCCCTGCAACTGATTCGAGTCCGAGTAAATTTGAAACCAGAGTCTCAAGTGTTTCGAGGTGAATCGAAGACCCCCGTACCCACTTCGCTGCACCCGGAGAAGGTATTTTCTTTCTTTTAAATTGATCTAGTATTTGATTGGATGTTTGAAACTGTTTGTGTGATCTGTCTGTTAGTCATACTTCAGTCCCGTTTGCAGTTATTTTGGTCGTGTTATACAAGTTTAGTCTGGTTCAATTGAGTTTATGACTATTTTAGCTCTATATGCTTGTTTAAATTAATCCTTATGCTGCAAGTTTCGCCTTGTTTGCTGGTGTGTTATTAGATTGATCACATGTTAGTATGAACTAGCTAGTTTGTCCATCTAGTTCGTATGCATTAGCCTTATGATTCAGTTGATTTAAACAAGTCTATCTGGGTTATGCTTTGATCTGACATGTTATCAGGATAGCCCATTATTTCTTGTTTGATATTAGGTTGGTTTAAGAGTGCCGTGTTAGTTCAGGTGGATCAGTTGTCAATGTGTTGCCTAGTTTGATCTAGTTCAGCTGCTCTCGGATTAAGTATGGGTTATATTAGCCTAGTCATTAACTTGCTGGTAGTTTTATCGTAGTCGTTAGCGTGTCTGTAGCACTTCATACTGCTCGAATTGCATAATTGGTCCAGCATCAACGTGCTTTGTGGCCTGAAACTATGCTAGTAGCTAATTATGTGTTGGCTAAGATTATTATAAACATGTTTCAAATTATGTTCATGTCCTGTTCAAATATGTTTGTCCAGATAGCTTTAGGTTATTAATATTTTTCATATATGTTTCTTTGGCTTATTGGGTTTTGATTCCTGTTTGTTAGGGCATCAGCATTTGTGTAGTTCGACTGCTGCTTAATGAAGTAGCTTGACTTAATAATCATTTTCTGGGATTTCTAACAGACTATAGAGTTTAGTTTGGCTATGTTCCATGTGTAGGAGATGTTCTTCCAGCTCAGTACTTAGGATGAGGCAAAATATGTTTTAAAACTAGTTTCCTTCCTTTTCCTTAAACTAGAACCCTCCTCTTCTCCCTCATATCTTGGGTGATTTCTTTCGAGACTTTATCTGAACATTATGAACTTGTATAAATGCTTTGTGATAACATCATGTTAAATAAATCATGGATATAGATAAGTCTTGAGGACTGCTCTATTGATGTATGACCCATTATAGTGATCCTACTTTCTTTTAAGTGGATCTGTTATGCATATTTTAGTTTCATCGGTTAATCCTGTCGGAGTGCTTGAATAATGATTCCATAACAATGCTGAACTTGATATATATTTGGTTTGATTTATGGTATATGGTAAGGTGTTTGTTAAAATGACTCATGATTAGGATTTGTTTGTGTTTGATGGAATCTGCTCTATCTTAATGAATTGGAAGTCTAGGAATTTGTATACAGGGGACTGTTTGGGTATGGACAAATGTTTGAGTTAGAGAATCCCTATCTCTAAAGACTCCTAATTTTCTTAAAGTGATCTGTTTGTCTAGTATATATCGCTCGTTATGTAGGAAACGTGATTGAATACCATGAATATGAGCTAAAATGTGATTGAATACCATGAATATCCTTCCTGAATTCAGTGGATATTCGTATGCCATGTCTAGGCCTGATATGTGTTGTGCACTGCCAATACATTTAATCTATATTCCGAGCACCTTCAAGTGAATGAATTAGCAGATCTACTACTGTTTGAATTTTTGTGCATTGCTGCAAGTATATTTCAATTGGTTTATGTATATTACATATATTGTTGGTATATCCCTATTTGAAATAGTTATGAATATGTATACATAGTGTATACATAATTCGCTGATTGTTTTGCAAGTCTATATTTCATGTGTCTTAACATCATTTATTGATCATCTACTAATCCTTTTCCCTTTCATTTTTGCATGAACACCGCATACGAATCCGAGGGATTCGTCTCCTTCCGCATTCGATGTTGGGCCAAAGCCCAACGAAACAACATTTTTCTTTCGTTCCAGCCCTGTCCGTAGTCCATTCTAAACGATAAGAGCAGTTCTGGGCCGAAGCCCAGTAGCCCATAAATTACAGCAGGCCAATCCACAGCAATACCAAAAAAGACTGCTGGGCCGAAGCCCAACAGCCGAGAGATCCAACAGCCCCCAAAATGGGTTGGGTCCATTTAATTTGCACTTTCTTATTTCATTATCATTTGATGTGTATTATGTGACTAACTTTTTATTGTTGTTCTACTTTTAGTTAGATGAATTCGGTAAGATTAGTGGCTTAGTTTAGTATAACGGGTAGTCAGTTAAAGAGGACTAACAATTAATTCTACGAGTTATTCTTTTCTTTTCATGTTAAAACTATTTACAAACTCTAATACTTATTTGGAATAATTGATTTGCAAAATGGCATGACTATATATTTTAAATAAAGGGAATCACATTTTATCATAAATGTTTCAAAACGTCACTAATACGCAATTATAAGTATATTTTTAAGTAACTCTTCAAGTTTTGAATCAATCACGCATATTCTTAATTAAGCATAGTTGATAAAGATACTAAAAAATAGATAAAGGAAATCTATTAACTATTTTGTATTTTTATTCATAAACTGAAAATCAATTAATACCTCATTACTTAGTTCAAATATTTATTAAAACATTGCATAAATTCGCATCTTCTTCTACTTATATGTAAGTTATCATGTTTTGTAAACTCCATTCTTATTATGCTACTTCCTTTAAAACTATGAGCAATTATTATAAATTTTATTCTAAGGTTTCCCTTTATACAAAGCATTGACCTTATTTTTAATAGCTTTATTATTAGAAGTCTTTTATAAGTCTTATTATAAACAATATTTTAAATATTCTTCTACATAAATTATTATATTTTCTACAAGTCTTATTTTTCTTTTAAAAAAAAATAACATCACTATTCTCATGCAAAGTTTTAACAACATTTATAAGTCTCAACATTTCCTTTGTGAAATTATTATATTTCTCTACAAATTAGTTCAAGCGGTATTATTATATTTTTTTCTGGAACCTTAGTAATATAAGCAAACCATTTTTTTCTTAAAATTCAAACACTATATTCAATCTAATTAATTAACCTAAGTTGGTCGGATAACCGTAAGTTAACGGATTCTAGAGGATGCCTAACCCCTTCCCTTTAGCATAATATAGAGCCCTTACCTAGAATTACACTGGTTAAGCAGACTATTAACTGAGGTTTAGTTTTAACTTTGCCTTAGTTAACTTCTAGGTGTCCTAATTCACCGTTAAATTAATTAGGTGGCGACTCCTTAAAACAAAATAAACAGGAATCACCAATACGTCATACCCTAAATCCAACCCGGTTAAAATGGGGTGTGACAGCTTGGCGACTCCGCTGGGGACTTTAGGCTCTTAACCATAACAACTTAGGTTAATAAATCATTTGTTGGATGCTTTGTTTATTTTGCTTTATTTTGTCTATATTGTTGCTTTATATGCTTTTAAGTATTTTTATTCCTTATATGTATTTTCTGTATAATATGTTATTACTGCTTTCCTTAAACTGGCATTCCGTTCATATTTCCTCCACTTTTGGAAAATTCACACTATCACACGTACACGCGAGGTGTGCTTAGCGCACCCGCAAATTTCTTCATAGAATCCAAATTTTAAGGGAGTTGGCGCATGCGCGGGGGTGCCCGAATAACGGGGACCGCGTAGCCTTCTCACTCGAGCAGTCCGCTTGGGAACTTTGCGTCTAGTAAACCCATTCTTAGTCTACTTAGGGTAGAGCGAAGCCAAAACCTTGTAAGGACATGCATCATTCTAAACCTAGGAGGCTTAATACCCTTGGTGTATTAAGTTCATTAGTCAACCTTACCAAATGTCCAAAAGAGTCTATGACTCTAAGTGACACTACTCACTATCTATGTGCATTATTTGAAGGACAAATATGTGGAATATGTGGACCTAATACTCTATAGATAAATATTTCAAGGAAACTGACATTTTGTTGCAGGTTGCCGTGGAGCATTAATTAATGCCGGAGGTTGAAGACAACCAAAAGAAATTAGTGGAGTTGAAGTATTAGATATCTTAGTTTAACTTTGAGATGTATTATTTATTGGCATGTAATAAATTTTATTTTATTGTAAATTAGTTGTAAGAAGAGTTATGGAACGATACATAAAAGACATGTTTGTCCTTCAATGTTCGTTAGGCCTACCTCTGGCATAAAGAGGCCCCTTGCATTATAAAACGCGATGTATTATGTGCAATAATGTGTTTATATGCAATAATATTATCCTTACCGTATACTGACTCATTTTCCTTTTCTTTTTCTTGTTTTTATCTTTTTTCTTTTTAAACTTATTTTCAAAACGAAAAAGGTTGACTTGTGCTAAAAGGGAACTGGCGGAGCATCCATATTTCACACGGTCTAAAGCCAAGAAATCAGATTCTGACTCATCACTAATCACCTGGTTAACTAAAAGGACTCGTTCTAAAATGGAGCAAAGTTTGATCAATGCAACCACTTCATCTGAGCCATCTCTTAGTTTACCAATCACGAGTGATCCCACATCCTCTAATGAACCAGAAACACATTTGGAGACCATTGCTCGTCTGGAGCGACGAGTTGCCGAACTAAGTCATATGGTACTTCATAACCGGTCATTTTCTCAAACACCGCCACATATGACTCCGTCCCAGGGAGTTCGTCAAACTTTGCCTATGCCACCTCCATTCCCAAATTTGGACGAATTTAACCAAGCAAATTATTTCACCACTTCTCAACCAGTTCGTTCCGAACACCTCACTCAAAATGCTCCCTTTTTATTTACAACCACCTCTTCAAAAGCTCAATTCATACCGCCAGCACATCACACACATCAAGTTCCGCCGGTGTATACTTATACCACAGCTCCACCCATGACACAGATTCAAGGACAATGTCGCACAGATGTTGATCATTATGTCGAAGTTGAAAATGAGGCACGGTCAGTTAATGATGAAATGATAAATAGAAAGCTCAAAAGTTTGGAAGATGCCATGAGAAGTTTGCGTGGACTTGGTAGTAACCAAAGCGTGAGATATGAAGAATTATGTGCATTTCCTGAGGTAGAATTGCCACCAGGTTACAAGATTCCAAAATTTGAGAAGTTTGATGGGTCGGGGAACCCTTTCTTCCATTTGAAGGTCTATTGTGAAAAGTTGATTGGCGTAGGAAAGAATGAAGGGATAAGAGTCAAACTATTCAATCAAAGTTTGAGTGGGAAAGCCTTGGAGTGGTATTCCAAGCAAGATACAACCAAATGGCGTACTTGGGATGATTTGGCAAATGCTTTTGTGGATCACTACAAGTTTCATGTTGAGATCGCTCCTGACAGAATCTCAATTACAAAGTTGCAGAAAAAGTCGATCGAATCATTTCGAGAATATGCTATACGGTGGAGAGAAGAAGCATCTAGGGTACACCCACCCATGGAGGAGACAGAAATGGTTACTTTCTTCATTCAAGCACTAGAACCGGAATACTATGAACGTTTGGTGACAATGAGTGGAAAAACTTTTGCAGAAGTGATCAAAGCTGGGGACATGATCGAAGATGGCATTAAGACAGGGAGAATAACAAGTCTAGCAGCTTTGCAGTCTACCAGTAGGGCTATACAAACTGGTACTCTCGGAAATGGAAAGAAAAAAGAGAAAGAAGCAGCATCGGTGATGGCCTTGGGAAACACATCATACCGCCATCAACGACCACCGCGATACCAGCCTAACGCTCACCACTCACAATATTTCCAATATTCTCCACATCCCTACGACCAAGCTTTGTCATCTTACCAACCTCAATCACCACAAATATTCTACCCTGTTTACAACACACAACCAGCATATCGAGCTCCACGACCACCAACATATCCAGCTCCACCATCACAAACTCATCATCCAAACAATGCATCCGCACCTCGCCCAAATAAACCGTTCCGCAATTTCACACCATTGGGAGAACCACTGAGCGTTGTTTTCGAAAGACTGCAAGCTTCAGGCTTAGTATATCCCGTGGAAGGTAGAATTCCAGATCCATTACCCAGAAGCTTTGATCCCACTAAAACATGTGCATATTATTCGGGGGTAAAAGGCCATTCCACTGATCGTTGTTACGCATTGAAGCATAAGGTTGAGGATCTTATTGAAGCAAAACAGATCACGGTCAAACCACCCACACCAAATGTGGTTAACAATCCACTCCCGACCCATGATGGGGCCACGATAAATATGATTGGAATAGATGCAAATGTTGACAACCCAGCCGAATTTATAGTGCCTGTGGATCGTGTGGAGGATCATGATTTTGTAGCCGTTGCTTCTCCGGCTGTAGTGATAAGGGGTTGTGTGCCTGTCGAGATATTAGGAGCTTCATCAACGCCTGTGGAAGTAGTTCAAGCACCAAATCAGTTACCAGTGCTCGATACAAAAGCCGTACCATGGAATTATCAACAAACTGTGATGGAATGTCGAGGAAAGGACACGATCACTGACAAGGTTAAGACATCAGGAATGACAAGGTCTGGAAGATGCTATTCTCCAGAAGAGCTAGTTAGGTTGGGGCAAGTTAAGGAAGCCAATGTACCTCCCAAAAGGGTCGTGACTGAAACCGAAGCAGAAGAATTTTTGAGGAAGATCAAGGCTAGTGAGTACTCAGTTGTGGATCAGTTGAAAAAGACCAATGCTCAAATTCCTATTCTCTCTTTGCTTTTGAGTTCAGATATGCACAGGAATGCACTGTTGAGGATTTTGAATGAAGCATATGTTCCAAGCGAAACAACTAGTGAGGCGTTAGCTGGGATGATTGAGCGCGTACTTGACAGCCATCGAATCAGCTTCGATAATGAAGAACTGCCGCCAGAAGGATGTATGCATAACAAAGCACTCTATATAACTGTCAAGTGTCGTAACATGTTTGTGGCTAAAGTATTGATTGATGGGGGTTCTGGACTCAACATCTGTCCATTAGCAAGTCTGAAGAAGATCGGATATAATGTTAGTGAGCTCAAGACCAGTGATATGAATATTCGAGCATTTGATGGGGCTCCAAGGCGTCCTATTGGGGAAATAGAGTTGAAAGTGTTGATTGGCCCTGTTGAATTCATTATGGACTTTCAAGTACTTGATATTTCCACGTCATACAATATGCTGTTAGGTAGGCCGTGGATTCATCTGGCTGGGGCTGTACCATCTACTTTGCACCAAACTGTCAAATTCGAGTGGGATCAACAACAAATATGTATACATGGAGAAGGAGACACGTCTTTCTATATAGAGCAATCCACTCCATTCGTCGAGGCAGAAGGAGGGTTCGACGGAGCAGCTTACCACGCTTGGGAGGTTGTGAATGTCACTAAGGAGAGTGAAGTATGTCAAATTCAAGAGTTCAAAAGATCATGTGCCGCAATTATGGTTGCAAAAGAAATGGTGAGAAATAGGTACCAACCTGGATTTGGGCTAGGGAAAACACTAAATGGGCGGGTTGAGCCAGTCGTTCTCCCTACGCAACAGTTTACATTCGGTTTGGGATATGAGCCAACTGAGGAAGAAGTGAAGAAAGCACGAAAAAATAAAATGAAGGAGATTGCATTGCCAAAACCTATTCCTACCATTGATCAAACTTTCTCAAAACCTTCAGATCTGATTGTCGAAGTTGCCTATGATGATATCGTGGAGGGAGTCAAGAACCTGTTCGTCGAAGATGAAAATGATCATGCTGCGATAATCAAAGACTTTGCTGAAATATTGACTTTATAGGCTGCTGAGCCAGGACCTGAGTTGCAAAATTGAACTTCTATCTTAGCCCCGGTTCGTCGGGAGTTTCAGTATTTTAAGTTTTAAATTTCCTTTTTGTAGTAGGCCGGAGGCATCAACTAGAACATTTAGTTCCTTTTGTCATGTTGCCTCTATGTTTTGTTACGGCCTTTTTAAATTAAGATTCTGTCATTTTGTTTGTAACGAACTACGTTTGGCCTGACTTCCTGTTGGATACGTAGGCAGCCCACATCGGGTTCGGCCACTCTTTTCAAATCATTCCAGTATCTTTGTTTGTGGTTGGAACTACGTTTGGCCTGACTTCCTGTTGGATACGTAGGCAGCCCACATCGGGTTCGACCACTTTTTCAAAATATTTCGTTGTTTTTGTTGTATGAGTGGAACTACGTATGGCCTGATTTCCTTTTGGATGCGTAGGCAACCCACATAGGGTTCGGCCCCTTTATTAAAAAACAAAACAAACTCAAAAATCTTTGTGTTCATCACGAACTACGTCTGGCCTGATTCCTTTGGGATACGTAGGCAACCCGAGGCGGGTTCGGCCCTTCTATCTTAAAATTTTTATCTTCGGTTTGTCCAAACATTTTGGTTCCTATAAAATACATAAGGATTTTTATACAAGACTTGGTCTTCCCACCGCTTAAATTCATGTCTTAGTATCTTGAAACTGGGACAAATTTTTGAAATCAGTCAAATCACTCTCAAAAAAATTTTCATTACAATTTTCTCACTTTTCGATCGTTTAGAACCAAGCGTTTCCAGGACTTGAAACTGGGACAAATTTCGAAGTCGGTCAAATCACTTTCGAAAACTTTCATTATAAGTTCTTATTTTTCAATTGTCCAGAATCAAGCATCTCTAAGACTGAAACTGGGACAAAATTTTAGAAGTAGCATAAAAGTGGTCTTAAACAAAAGTCCATCCATATTTCTAAAATGTGAGTAAATTCAAAAATCGAGTCTTCTTAATCATGTTACATATTAGAGCCACTAAGTATTTCCTTTCAAAGTCATCTAAATCTCATTACTTTTATTTTCAAAATACATTTTTTTTTATAACTGAAACTCCCCGGCAAAGCAAGATATGTGGTGAGACATCGAAGAACGTGGACGCGACCGAGACAAAAGTCAATTCAAGGGCCAAGTTCCCCGACATGCACAAGTCAACCAATTTTCTTTTAAACTCACAATTTTTCTTTGTTGAGACAGGTCCAATTAACATGAACACGGTGCATGTATTAAATTATGGGCATGATCAAAAAGTTAACTTTCTTCAAAATGCAAATACTCTTCAGCGTGGATGCAAAGGTAGCTTATGCCGAACGGTGGGCGTCGTTCCACTCATCACGAAATTTCAATTGCAACAGTGGACACAAGTTCATCTTCTCAACCAAAGGCTGTAAGTATAATTCTTTTAGACCCAGCTATTGATTCTTATCACTAACAGTTGTTTTAGCTCGTGACATTCATCGATGGATCGAATACATATAATCATGGACACTGACCTTGATCACCTGTTATTGGTTAGAATTCCTCAATTTCGTCATCACTTCATACATGTTCAAATCATTATCAAATTCTTTTAGAATGAAGTATGTTAATAAGATAACAAGATCGAAATATTGCATCGTATATCAAATTGTGGGGGTTAATTATATATTTAACTTCCGTCACAACGGGACATGGATTAAGATGCGGATATCTTTTTACAATACTATTTCTAAAGTGGACGTGGATTTACATTTACATTGTGGATGCGAGCATGGGAGTGGGAGTAGAATTATATTACAGAAATATACATATAATTGTAGAAAGTGGATACAGATTTATGTTTCGAAAGTAAAAGTGAATTTATTTTTGCGCCGTATAATGCAGACGTGAAAGTAGATGTAAATTTACTGTTGTACCGTATAATACGGACGTCAAAGTCGACGTGGATTTATATTTTGTACCGTGAAATGCGGACGTAGATTTATATTTTGAACTGTGAAAGTGGACTTGGATTTATTTTTCTGCACCCTGAAAGTGGATGTGGATTTACATTTTTGCACCATGGGAAGTGGACATGATACAGGCACCCACCTTAGAATGCGGGTATTTCAATGTTCAATTCAGGCACCCACCTTAGAATGCGGGTATTTCAATGTTCAAATTAGGCGCCCACCTTAGAATGCGGGTATGTCAATTTCAATCTAGGCGCCCACCTTAGAATGCGGGTATGTCAATTTTCAATTTAGGCACCCACCTCCGAATGCGGGTATCTTATATTTCAAGTTCAGGCACCCACCTCCGAATGCGGGTATCTTATATTTCAAGTTCAGGCACCCACCTCCGAATGCGGGTATCTTATATTTCAGTTCAGGCGCCCACCTCCGAATGCGGGTATCTTATATTTCAAGTTCAGGCACCCACCTCCGAATGCGGGTATCTTATATTTCAGTTCCGGCATCCACCTCCGAATGTGGATTCAACTTTCGAAACAGGGGCTGCAAGTGTAACTTCTCCAACCCTGTCTTATTTACATATATTTCTTTATTGCTAACAATTGTTTTTAGCTGGTGGCTTTTGAACAATATCGAAGTTGGCATCACACATCAAATCGTGGAACTTTTTCTTCGGCAGCGAACTGGGGCAATTTGTCGGGAAGGATAATAAAACTTCCCGACACGGGTCAAAGATCTACCTCGAACACTCGTCTCTAATCACAAGTATTCTTTTGCAATTCAATCTTCAGAATTCTCAAGTTTCTATCACAATACCCAGTGTTATCATAATTCAGCACTGAGACAATATTTTGCAAGTATCGCGTCAATTGGGTTCACGTGTCGTAATTATCCCAGAACTACACTCGACCTGATTCTCGTAAAGCCCGAGATATGTATGCAACTCAGAGACCGGAGTCCGGTCATAATCCTCTCAAGTTTCCTTTAGCCGGGACAAAATAGGCTACTAAGTCAACGTCTTTGCCCGACAACTCTTTTCATCATTACCGGGCAAAGAGGGACAAGTTGTTGACACCCAATTTTGTCCCGTCTCTCTGCCAAAATACCTATTTTTAAGCTTCTAATATTTTTGGAAAAAAAATAAAAAATATATATTATGTTTACTATAATTATTAGCCTCTTATCAATACCGCCATTGTATCATTCTATCAATTATTATTATTTACCGTATTTTATTATTATTATTATTATTATTCACAATTTTTATCATTTCGGCATTTTACCAGCTTACGCGCACGCATCGCATTTATCTTTGCATAATTAAATAAAAAGTATTTATTTGAGTGCGGATTTTCGAAGAAAAAATAATATATATTATTACACGGCTATCATAACACCATATGATCTTATTACCCGAGTCTAATAATCACACATTTTTTGGTATTAAGTAATATTTTGTCACCTTCGGTATATTCATTAATTAAATGGGTCTTTTATTCAAATTTAAAGCCAAACTATTTCTTGCACTCGGTCCGCATTTTGACTTACCGGACTCCAAATTAAAGCCCGATTGACTCTTGGTAATTTTAGGACTAGTCCATATCCCTTGTCTCAATTTTTTAGAATAATCCATGTTTAATTTACTGGTCCGTTCTTTTAATACCCAGTCTAAAATTTGACCCGGTCCACAAATGGACCGGGTCCAATTCATTTTTCAGCTGAATAAGGAAACCCTTTTAGGGTTTCCCCATCACTTTCCTCCTTATCACCGCCGCACCCCCTCCCTTTCTCTCCCTTTCCCTTTCTCCCTCTTCCACCTCATCGCCGTCAATTATCACCACCATCACCACCGTCGTCACCTCTACACCACCATCTCCCCATCGTTCTCTTCCTCCCCTTCATCCTAAAACCTAGCCGCCGCACACCCTTCCCACTGATTCTCTCTCCCACGCCTCCACTACACCCCTGACACCTCACTTCCCTCTGCTCCCTTCGTCTCCCATCTCCCCCACGTTACCTTCTGTCACTCCACTTCACCTTGTCTCCACCCACGCCTCTGACTACACCACGTGACCTCACCTGCCATATCCACCACGCCTTCCTGTTCCCCACGCCACTGTTGCCCCCACTTCGACGCTGTCCCCGTTTCCTCTTTCTTTTTTCAATACAAAGGTCAAAAGACCTATAAATGGTGGTAGGGTTGAATCGAAAAGGGGGGATTTTTGGATTCACAAAGTTTCCCAAGAACAAATTTTGTTTAGCTGCAGAAATCCCCTGAAGTTTTGAGTTTCTTTTAATCGCTTCAAATTCACGTCTAAAATTATCAAGTCTTCATCAGTTTTTAATATCGTTTGGATATTCATTCGAAAACAAAAGATTATTCTGATTCCTTTTTGTTCCCTGCAACTGATTCGAGTCCGAGTAAATTTGAAACCAGAGTCTCAAGTGTTTCGAGGTGAATCGAAGACCCCCGTACCCACTTCGCTGCACCCGGAGAAGGTATTTTCTTTCTTTTAAATTGATCTAGTATTTGATTGGATGTTTGAAACTGTTTGTGTGATCTGTCTGTTAGTCATACTTCAGTCCCGTTTGCAGTTATTTTGGTCGTGTTATACAAGTTTAGTCTGGTTCAATTGAGTTTATGACTATTTTAGCTCTATATGCTTGTTTAAATTAATCCTTATGCTGCAAGTTTCGCCTTGTTTGCTGGTGTGTTATTAGATTGATCACATGTTAGTATGAACTAGCTAGTTTGTCCATCTAGTTCGTATGCATTAGCCTTATGATTCAGTTGATTTAAACAAGTCTATCTGGGTTATGCTTTGATCTGACATGTTATCAGGATAGCCCATTATTTCTTGTTTGATATTAGGTTGGTTTAAGAGTGCCGTGTTAGTTCAGGTGGATCAGTTGTCAATGTGTTGCCTAGTTTGATCTAGTTCAGCTGCTCTCGGATTAAGTATGGGTTATATTAGCCTAGTCATTAACTTGCTGGTAGTTTTATCGTAGTCGTTAGCGTGTCTGTAGCACTTCATACTGCTCGAATTGCATAATTGGTCCAGCATCAACGTGCTTTGTGGCCTGAAACTATGCTAGTAGCTAATTATGTGTTGGCTAAGATTATTATAAACATGTTTCAAATTATGTTCATGTCCTGTTCAAATATGTTTGTCCAGATAGCTTTAGGTTATTAATATTTTTCATATATGTTTCTTTGGCTTATTGGGTTTTGATTCCTGTTTGTTAGGGCATCAGCATTTGTGTAGTTCGACTGCTGCTTAATGAAGTAGCTTGACTTAATAATCATTTTCTGGGATTTCTAACAGACTATAGAGTTTAGTTTGGCTATGTTCCATGTGTAGGAGATGTTCTTCCAGCTCAGTACTTAGGATGAGGCAAAATATGTTTTAAAACTAGTTTCCTTCCTTTTCCTTAAACTAGAACCCTCCTCTTCTCCCTCATATCTTGGGTGATTTCTTTCGAGACTTTATCTGAACATTATGAACTTGTATAAATGCTTTGTGATAACATCATGTTAAATAAATCATGGATATAGATAAGTCTTGAGGACTGCTCTATTGATGTATGACCCATTATAGTGATCCTACTTTCTTTTAAGTGGATCTGTTATGCATATTTTAGTTTCATCGGTTAATCCTGTCGGAGTGCTTGAATAATGATTCCATAACAATGCTGAACTTGATATATATTTGGTTTGATTTATGGTATATGGTAAGGTGTTTGTTAAAATGACTCATGATTAGGATTTGTTTGTGTTTGATGGAATCTGCTCTATCTTAATGAATTGGAAGTCTAGGAATTTGTATACAGGGGACTGTTTGGGTATGGACAAATGTTTGAGTTAGAGAATCCCTATCTCTAAAGACTCCTAATTTTCTTAAAGTGATCTGTTTGTCTAGTATATATCGCTCGTTATGTAGGAAACGTGATTGAATACCATGAATATGAGCTAAAATGTGATTGAATACCATGAATATCCTTCCTGAATTCAGTGGATATTCGTATGCCATGTCTAGGCCTGATATGTGTTGTGCACTGCCAATACATTTAATCTATATTCCGAGCACCTTCAAGTGAATGAATTAGCAGATCTACTACTGTTTGAATTTTTGTGCATTGCTGCAAGTATATTTCAATTGGTTTATGTATATTACATATATTGTTGGTATATCCCTATTTGAAATAGTTATGAATATGTATACATAGTGTATACATAATTCGCTGATTGTTTTGCAAGTCTATATTTCATGTGTCTTAACATCATTTATTGATCATCTACTAATCCTTTTCCCTTTCATTTTTGCATGAACACCGCATACGAATCCGAGGGATTCGTCTCCTTCCGCATTCGATGTTGGGCCAAAGCCCAACGAAACAACATTTTTCTTTCGTTCCAGCCCTGTCCGTAGTCCATTCTAAACGATAAGAGCAGTTCTGGGCCGAAGCCCAGTAGCCCATAAATTACAGCAGGCCAATCCACAGCAATACCAAAAAAGACTGCTGGGCCGAAGCCCAACAGCCGAGAGATCCAACAGCCCCCAAAATGGGTTGGGTCCATTTAATTTGCACTTTCTTATTTCATTATCATTTGATGTGTATTATGTGACTAACTTTTTATTGTTGTTCTACTTTTAGTTAGATGAATTCGGTAAGATTAGTGGCTTAGTTTAGTATAACGGGTAGTCAGTTAAAGAGGACTAACAATTAATTCTACGAGTTATTCTTTTCTTTTCATGTTAAAACTATTTACAAACTCTAATACTTATTTGGAATAATTGATTTGCAAAATGGCATGACTATATATTTTAAATAAAGGGAATCACATTTTATCATAAATGTTTCAAAACGTCACTAATACGCAATTATAAGTATATTTTTAAGTAACTCTTCAAGTTTTGAATCAATCACGCATATTCTTAATTAAGCATAGTTGATAAAGATACTAAAAAATAGATAAAGGAAATCTATTAACTATTTTGTATTTTTATTCATAAACTGAAAATCAATTAATACCTCATTACTTAGTTCAAATATTTATTAAAACATTGCATAAATTCGCATCTTCTTCTACTTATATGTAAGTTATCATGTTTTGTAAACTCCATTCTTATTATGCTACTTCCTTTAAAACTATGAGCAATTATTATAAATTTTATTCTAAGGTTTCCCTTTATACAAAGCATTGACCTTATTTTTAATAGCTTTATTATTAGAAGTCTTTTATAAGTCTTATTATAAACAATATTTTAAATATTCTTCTACATAAATTATTATATTTTCTACAAGTCTTATTTTTCTTTTAAAAAAAAATAACATCACTATTCTCATGCAAAGTTTTAACAACATTTATAAGTCTCAACATTTCCTTTGTGAAATTATTATATTTCTCTACAAATTAGTTCAAGCGGTATTATTATATTTTTTTCTGGAACCTTAGTAATATAAGCAAACCATTTTTTTCTTAAAATTCAAACACTATATTCAATCTAATTAATTAACCTAAGTTGGTCGGATAACCGTAAGTTAACGGATTCTAGAGGATGCCTAACCCCTTCCCTTTAGCATAATATAGAGCCCTTACCTAGAATTACACTGGTTAAGCAGACTATTAACTGAGGTTTAGTTTTAACTTTGCCTTAGTTAACTTCTAGGTGTCCTAATTCACCGTTAAATTAATTAGGTGGCGACTCCTTAAAACAAAATAAACAGGAATCACCAATACGTCATACCCTAAATCCAACCCGGTTAAAATGGGGTGTGACACCTAGTACCCAATTCCTCATGCAAATGCTCCCAAAATCTAGATGTAAACATTCTGCCCTGATCTGACACAATTGAGATAGGAACCCTATGTAGCCTAACCACCTCACGAATGTAGATCTTGGCAAATTTCTCTGCATCATAAGTTATCCGCAGCGGAATAAAGTGGGCGGACTTATTCAATTTGTCAACAATAACCCAGATAGAATCAAGCTTCCCTAATGTCTTCGGAAGACCAACCAAGAAATCCATGGCTATTCTTTCCCACTTCCACTCAGAAATGGGCATCCTCTGAAGTGTACCGCCAGGTTTCTAATGTTCATACTTTACCTGTTGGCAGTTCAGACACTGAGCAACAAACTCCACTATATCATACTTCATCCTAGTCCACCAGTAGTGTTGTCTCAAATCGCAATACATCTTAGTAGTGCTAGAATGGATAGGGTACCTCAAACTGTGAGCCTCTGTCATAATGGTCTTAATCAAATCACCCACACGTGGCACGCAAACTCGCCCTTTAATTCACAGTACCTCTTCTTCGTCAATCACAACCTCTTTGGCCTCACCACACAACACCTTATCACGAATTTTGCACAACTTAGCATCCTCAAATTGCTTAGCCTTAATATGCTCCAGAAATGATGACCGAGCCTCAACACAAGCCAACACCCTGCCCGTGTTAGAAATATTCAGCCTCATAAAATTGTTGACCGGAGTCTGAACCTCTCTAGCTAACGGACGCTGTGAAGCGATAAAACGATCCATACTTTCCATATTATCCGACTTCCTGCTCAGCGCATCAGCCACTATATTTGCTTTACCAGGATGATACAAGATGGTGATGTCATAATCTTTCAGCAGTTTCTTCCATCTCTACTACCTAGAGTTCAGATCCCTCTCAGTGAACACATGCTGCAAGTTGCGATGGTCAGTGTACACCTCACAGTAGACACCATTCAATTAGTGCCTCCAGCTTTTCAATGTGAACACCATCACTGCCAATTCTAAGTCATGAGTAGGATAGTTTTTCTCATGCACCTTGTACTGACGAGAAACGTAAGCAATCACCTTCTTTCCTGCATCAAAACAGCACCCAAACTAGAACGTGTAGCATCACAATAAACAACAAAATCCTTGCCCTCCACGGGCAATGCTAAAATAGGCACTGTAGTAGGCCACTAAAATGGTACCTCTTTCTGAGTCAAGCGAATCAAGTGAGAAGCAATAGAGGCAAACCCTTTCATAAACCGATGATAATAGCTAGACATACCCATGAAACTACATATCTCGATCATTGATGTGGGCCTAGCCCATTCCCTGACTGCCTGAATTTACTGCGGATCAACCATAATACACTCCTTCAAAATTACATGTCCCAAAAAGGACATAGAAGACAACCAAAATTCACACTTGGAGAATTTAGCATATAACTCTTTCTCCAGCAAAACCCTACGAGAAATCCTCAAATGTTTCTCATGCTCCTCCTTACTTCTAGAATACACCAGGATATCATCAATGAACACTATTACGAAGGAGTCTAAAAGGGGCTTAAACACACTGTTCATCAAATCCATGAACGCAGCTGGGGCATTTGTAAGCCCAATAGACATAACCAAGAACTCGTGTTGTCCATACCTAGTCCTGAAGGCTGTATTAGGAACATCCTCTGCTCAAATCTTCAACTGGTGATACCCTGACCATAAGTCAATTTTAGAGAACACAGAAGCTCCTTGTAACTGATCAAACAAGTCATTAATAGAGGGGATGGGATACTTGTTTCGGACAGTCACCTTGTTCAGTTGACGGTAATCAATACACATACACTTAGACTCATCCTTCTTCTTAACAAACAACACAGGAGTACCCCAAAGAGAGGCACTTGGGCGAATAAACCCCTTACTCAAAAGATCTTGCAACTGTTCTTTCAATTTCTTGAGTTCTGCTAGCGTTATCCTATAAGGTGGAATAGCGATAGAACGAGTCCCTGCATCTAAATCAATTCGAAAATCAATATCACGGTCAGGTGGCATACCTAGAAAGTCCACGAGGAACACATCCGCAAACTCGCATACCACTAGAACCAAATCAATAAATGGAGCATCTGCATTGGTGTCACGGATATGTGCCAAATAAGCTAGACAACCCTTCTCCACTAGCTTCCTAGCACGAACGAAGGATATGATTTTCTTAGGGAGAGGACTAAGGTTACCCTTCCACTCAAGTCTAGGTGCCCCGGGCATAGCTAAGGTAACAGTCTTAGAGTGACAATCAAGAATGGGATAATGCGGGGACAAACAATTCATGCCCAAAATGACATCGAAATCTACCATATATGGGATCATTAAATCTGCCCAAGTACTATATCCCAAAAATG
The DNA here is from genome assembly GCF_019175385.1 of Lycium barbarum. Taxonomy (NCBI): domain Eukaryota; kingdom Viridiplantae; phylum Streptophyta; class Magnoliopsida; order Solanales; family Solanaceae; genus Lycium; species Lycium barbarum. The sequence goes on from NC_083338.1 coordinate 116,709,177, forward strand.
TAATCACGCAAGAAGGATAGACTCTATCTACCACCACCGAATCCCCAACCGGAGGAGATACATAAATAGGTACATCAAGAGTATCACACGTCATATCTAAACCCACAATAAAATATGAAGGCACGTATGAAAAAGTAGAACTTGAATCGGATCAAATAAAATAAAAGCCAGCCGGTCATAAACTGAGATAGTACCTATGATGACAACATTGGAGATCTCAGCCTTGGGTCTACCTGGGAAAGCATACAAATGATTGCGCCCTCCTGTAGCCTGTGAACCACCATGATTACTTTGTCCAGTCTGAGCCCCGCCCCCATTGGGCTGCTGTCCGCCTCTGCCTGCCTGAGGACTGCCTCGGTTAGGCCAGGCACCATCCCTACCAGCGGTGTGGCCGCCTGCCTGCTGGTGCGCGATCCTTACCTTCTCTATCTGGTGCAAATGGAGCTCGGGGAGCCTGATACTGAGTCCCCTGTCCACCCTGTCTGAGTCTGGGGCAATACGTCTTAATATACCCGACCTCACCACACTCGTAGCATGCACGGTCTAGCTTAGGTCGCTGAACAGAAGCTGTTGAAGCAATATAACCCTCATGCTGACTAAAAGTCTGATTATTTGGCCCTGATAGGCCCTCAACAGACACTTGCATAGCAGACTGAACCGGGCATCCTGAATATACCTGCGAACTCTGACCCCTCGAGAAGAAGTTGCCTAAATTCCCACCCTTTTGGGCTTTCTTCTCTATCTACTTTGCATAACTCTCCTGTCCAATCCCCTCAACAACACGGACGTGCTCCACTACCTCCTGGAATGAAGCCCAGTGGCTATAAGCTGAAGGGTTGATAGCTGAAGTCCAGTGTTCAACCCTTTCACGAAACGCTTGATCATCTCCTCCTCAGTAGGTAGCAACTGAAAAGCATATCGGTACAAGGAATGGAAATGGGACTCGTACACAACAAAAGATGAGTTTCCCAGATTAATATTAGCAAACTTATCCTTCTCTTAATCTCTCAGAGTACGCGGGATATACTTATCCAAGAACACTGAATAGAACTGAACCCAAGTCAACAGAGGTGACCCAAATGGCCTGCACTCCACATATGCCCTCCACCATAACTTGGCATCACCCAAGAACTGGAAGGTCACAAACTCTACACCGTACTTGTCCACAGCCCCCATCTTATGGAGCCTCTCATAACAATCTATGATGAACTTGTACGCATCCTCTGACTCAGTACCATAGAAAACTAGAGGCTTCATTTTAGTGAACCTCCAAAACAAATCATGCTCCTCACTAGTCATTATCGGCCCTGCAACTGGCCTCGGAAAGGCCTCAAAACCTGAAACTTCACCCAAGCAAGGTGCCACTGTTGCGGCATGCTGAACCCTCGGAGCCTGAACTTTATCCAGACCTGGGGCTGCTATCCCTGTGCCCCTACCTGCTGGAGCGGCTGGTATAGCCCCGACCTATGCTAACCCATGCAACCAATTCAGCACCTACGCTATAGGGACACTGGGATACTAACCGACCGCTTGCGGTGGGAGGCTCACCGCCATAGCGGTACCTACCCCACCGCAGCGGTACCTTTGAGTCAGTAAGCTCGCAATGTTTCTCAGTTTTTCACTCTACCACCCAACATTTCATCCGAGGCCTCACGAACACAAACCAAACATGCACATAGACGTAAAGATGCCATATGAACTCACCCGTGGCCTCAAAATTGAAAACGGAGTTCTAATTTCCTGCGTCACCCCCTCCCTCCCCCTCCCCCCCCCCCCCCCCCCCCCTTCCGATGGAATCAACACAATCAAACAAAATCACAAACAAGTCAAGTTTTCAATTCTTAGACTTATACAATTGAGTTTCTATTAGCTCGTTCTACCCTTGGGAAGGTTCTATTTGGTGGGGTGATCCTACATTTTCCATAACGACCGGGAGGGTCGTTACACCACACATGCTATAGGTCATGCCTTATAATCATGACTCATGGGGACTCACGAGGTCCATATGCCTCTCAACTCCATTGGGCATTTACCCTTGGACTGCGTGAGAACCATCTCTATCATATCGTATCAACTCAACTCCTATAATAATACATGAAACCATTTCCCTTCGGGCTTAAGCACATCAATCTTACCTTTGTTCCAGTCTCGTAGGACCATCTCGTATCTCATTCAATGCCTCACTCCAAAGAATATAAATATGTATGCATGGATAAGTACAACATGCATGGAAACATATGCCAATAAAGTCATGAAGTATGAGATGAGTGTGTATATACCAGGAAATTACATAATATCAACTCAATGTCAAGAATGATTCCACTTTCATGACTTATACAAAATATGGAGTGATGAATGCAAATGAATCAATATGTACACGTATTAGTCAAACATAGCTATCATAGCCGAAATAAGCAACAACCATACCAACCTAATGAATTTATCACCACAATCAATGCTCGTAGGATTAACATGCTTTCCCCGTCACAGGAATCTATTTTACATTAATTACCTAAACATTTACACCGCTAACCACCCAAGTGTTCATCACAATCATTAAGGTGGGACCCCCTTTCACAACCAATACCCATTCAATATTTAAAAACTATATACGTCCTCCAATCAAAGTCTAAATAGTAAATCATAACCTACATCGAAAGCCGAGCGGGAGCCACGAACACTCAAACCTGATCTTTCCCCTTCCGAAGCGCATCCAAACGAGCAAAGTCTATCAAATACGAAATCTACATTAACACACAAGTCCGTGGACACCCATATTGCTATCTTAATAATTCGGGTCCAAAAAGTCACCTAAAAAGCCAATCCCGAGCTTTAAAGGTCAATACTGTAATTTCATTGCAAATTCGGATTCAATATAGTGAAAATGTTATTCTACGAGGTTAAATGAATCCAATAATACCCATATTTCTATACTTTTGCTCGAAACCAAAAATCGAACCCAAAACAACCAAACCCGAAACCCAAGGGTAAAACTAGAAATTTAACTTAAATTCGTCTTACCCATAGTCTAATTAGTCATAATCCTATATATCATGGAATTCTAATCATAAGTGGACCTTCAATTTCATTGATTTTCGTTAAACCCAATTTATGGCAAAATCCTTATGCTACAATCTTAAACCTCGAATGGAATTAGTAAATAATGGATGGAATCATGATTAATTACTTAGAACATGGTTAGAAACTTACCCCAAGGAAGAACCTTGAACTTAGCACTTGATTTCACCCAAAATCGAGCTCTACAACTTGAGTTATGCAAAAATGGGGTTTAATCTCGAAGTTGGAAAATAAATCAATGTTACTGTTCGGCCCATACATCGCGAACACGACAAGGGCATCGCGATCGCGATGATTGAGCTTGACCCAGCCCAGCCCCCATTTGCCCTTCACGAATGTGGCAGTTTTCTGGTGTTCACCGAATTTAGTTTTGACACCCGAAACTCACTTGGAACCCCAGGACACAAATCAAACATACTTTTCAATACGCCACAAACTCGCTCGCGCACTCAAAATCCTCAAAAGAGGTAATCTTAACCCGGTATTGACCAAGGTCAACATCAAAACCATGAATTCCCTAATATCAATTAACGACCCAAAACACCCTCGAACGCCTCGGGGTTCAAACCAACCACTCGACTAAGTCAAAAATCACGTTCCGCACCTAATGGAACTACCAGAATTTGATTCCAGACACGTTTACCCAAAAATCAACTATTGTCAAAGATTTCTCAAAACCAAAACTTAAGAACTCAAAACTAGGATTTTCATCTCCGACGCTAACCCGATTGCCTCGATAATCGAGTCACCCATACTTGAAAGTCAAATACGCTGAAATGAAGCTAAGGGGCTGTCGTTTGGGGGAAAATAGGTAAAATCACCAAAATGACCTAACGGGTCGTTACACATACATGCCCCAATGTCAACCAAACATGATACAAAATAATACCACATAATAATATAACTATTCTATCTAAGGCCTCCACCAAACCAGCTCTAATAGGGTTAATAGTATAACTAGTGAATAAATTCGCGCTTCGCTCGATTATAATTAAAAAAAACTTATCTTAATCAGATTTTGAGGAATATGGGTGTTCATGGGTCAGTTTGGATCATTTTTTTTTTATTAAAGCCGAATCAAAATAGTCAGTTTTTAAATTTATAAAACCAAACCAAACCAATTATAATACATATTTCATTAGTTTGGTTGTTGTTCGGTTTGGTTCGGTTTTTAAGAAACCTAACGATATTTCTCTCTTTCATTTTTATCTTACGAATAGGAATGACATTTCCATTCTTTTTCAACTTATAATCTGTTATTACGCGTTTATTGTGAGAGCTATAATTTTCTTGTATTATGGAGAAAATGTCATAAGATCTTATGAGCTTTAATCAAGTGAATTAAGTTTATAAGAAATACAACTTCTTTTAGGCAAATCTCATAGTTCGTTTCTTTGAATAAATGAGAATGGATTCGTGGATTTCTTTTAAAAAATATGTTTAACATGTAAAGTTCATTAGCCTAGTAGAGATAAAGAGAATTTTGATGAAAAAGTAAACAAAGTATTTAAAATTATTTATAAAAATTAGTATATTGTAAATATGTAATTATAAAAATTGTGTATATTACTTTGTCGGTTTAGTTCAATTTTTTTTCCGGTTTATTTTCAATAAATCAAAATCAAAATAAAAAACAGACCAAACATTGTCGGTTTTTAAAAATTTAAAATCAAACCAAACCAAACCCAAACAACAATCGATTTATTTAATCAGTTTAGTTTGACTTGCAGTTTGGATCGATTTTTAACCAAACCGTGAACATATTTTATTTGCATTTTTTTTTTTAAGGAAACTTTTTTACTTGGAAGATTTCTAAAATTGATTGCAATCAACCCAAATTAGTTCTTCTTTTAAAAGATTAGAGCCTCTAGAAATAAAGATAGTATCTACAAATTTTGTCGTAATTTCAATGTTAACGTTTTCTCATTTTTGTCTTTTACTAAATGATTTTGGTGGGGAGAGAGTTTATCAAAACAAAAAAATCAGAAATTTTGCATCTACGTTAAAATTGCGTGTGTTCTTAGAAGGTGCGAGAATATATAAGAAAGTGATAATTATCTACATTTCAATCCTCCAACCATTTTAAAAATCACTAAATGATTGGATATTCAAATGTCTATAAATTTTAATGATTTTATTGTACGTGTATCTAAAATAACAACTTGAAGTGAAAATAATTATTTATTTATTTGTTATAATTATAGCTTACTAAAATTTTCCAAAATTAGTATATATTCCTCAATAAGTTATACGATTGTCCACAAAAAACTTTACAACAATCAACAATGTTAAATATATTTTAAAAAATAAAAGGACATGAAGAGAGTATGTATACTTCTTTCTTTTCTTCACGCAATAAAGGTTTCGCAATATATAAAACCAACAAAGTACATAAATATTGTAAAGATAAAGACTATACTTAACAAAAGAAGAAAGAACTACAAATGTATAATGGTAGTTCGATATAAGACAAAAAATATCAAAGGTGATTCTGAATTAACCACAAATGTTATATATTCTTACTTTGTAAGCAAAAATCACTATCGAGTATGGCTAGTTCTTTCATGCTAAATTAAAGATTTCGAATTTGAACCTTGAAATTAATGAATAAATCCCCGAAAGAAGCTAAATGGAAAAAAGAAAAATTTACTTGCTTTAGTGGATAAATTCAGATGTAATAAATTGTTCGAACATATGACATAGAAAAGGCAAAAGTTGAAATCTAAAAGTAGTCGAAGGCTTAGAGGGTGTTTGAATTGACTTTTCAAAAATAGCTTATAAGCTAAAAGTTAAGTTGGTAATAACTAAATTTTGACTTTAGCTTGTTTTTGTACCTTTTTAGCTTAAAAATAAATACTTATATTTTTTATCTTTCCCAAATACCATAAAAAATAGAAAAAGAGCTTAAAAGCAACCAAATTAAAAAAAAAAAACAAAAAAAAAAACAAAACTTAATAAGCCATACAAACACCCTCTCATTAAAGTGATCATAAATTTTTTGGCAGTTTCGACCTCAGCACTTTGCACTGCATGAGGAAGATAGAAAAAACTGAATAGTGAATTTGTACTTGTGCATTTTACAACTTCATCTGCCTCAATAGGGTTTTAATCTCATTGAAAATCCTCCCTTCTTTCATTATTTCTGTCCAGTATACATGTGCAATACTTCAAGGAAATAAAATTAAAAAGAAACTAATGAACCGTGTCCCAAACAATTGATTTTCCTTTTTTTTTTCGACATTTCTCAGATCAGTCCAGTACAAAGGAGGATAATAAATAAACTAATTAAAGGATAAAGTGTTAGGAATATGAAAAGAACAACCCATTGATATAAACAAATGCATGTTACAATAGTATCAACATAGACTAAACCATTATAGGAGAAAGGGAAAAAGAAGAAACGACAATCCATCGAATGATGTAAAGAACACGAAGAGGTAGAAAAAAGATATTGAAATACATTTTTGGGACCTAATCAAGCTGGGTAAAAAAATACTTACAAACGAAAACTGTAATCGGATCCAAATCACAATCAATGGCGATAAACGAAAACAAAAAAGCAAAACCACATTTTAGTTGGTATCAAATTAATTTCTCATGGTTAGTAAATCAAGTTTATTTAATGTGTAATATGCTAGAACTCATTTAAGAATGAACTCCAATCACTTCAAAGCCTTGGCCAAGTCCAAGTGTATCATCAATTATAACGACTATTTGTCAAAAAACTTGAAATTTTTGGTTTAGGATGTTGTCCAAACTATTCTCAATTAGTACATAGGAGTTTCAAATTAAAATCGAATTGATCGTTTTTTTATTTGAATTGAACAGAATATATAATATCATTAGTGTCCAATCGATAATAAATTTTTTGTGTAAACTTGAATATTAGGGAGATTTACAACCTAAAATTTGGCCATTTTTTTCAAATGTTGGTAACTTTGTAGAAAAGTTTAACGTATAAGATAGAGCTTAAATTTTTATTACACAAGCCAACTCATATTTGGAAAGGGTAAAGAAGTAAGACACAATTATTTGTCTGATTAGACAAGCAAGCAAGCGAATATTTACAGTTCTAGTATCAAATATATATTATCCAAAGTTTTGAAGTGTAATATGAATGTTTATTGCATTCCCAATAAGTTCTTTTTTCCCAGTAACAAAATTTGAAAAGAATTCACCCCTTTTACGTTCCTTTTCCTTTTTTTTTTTTGGTGCGTGTGTGTGGGGTGCGGGGTAATAGAGGTTGGCAATAGAGGTTGGGGAGGTATAGTTAGGGCTGGACATAAATATCAAAAACTGAAAAATCGAATCGAACCGAATTGAAATTTCAACAAACCGAATCGAACCGAATTGAAATTTCAACAAACCGAATCGAACCGAACTAGTTTGGTTCGGTATTTGGTGTCCACCGTAAAAAACCGAAGCCGAAATAGCCGAACCGAAGTTTGATAAAGCCGAACCGAAAATCGAATGCGCACCGAAATTTAATACATTACCCAAAAAAATTAAAATAGTCCAAACCCATTAAGTTTAAAGCCAGAAAAAAACCCAATTGTAACAAGTTCTCTTTTGCATTTGTATCCCTAATTTTTCACTTCAGTTAAGAAAATCAAATATCCTTAACAAAGGAAGGTAACTAGGATGTGTCTTTAGGATTAATGTATGTCCTTTATGTGTTTTTTTAATTATTCTTACGGTATGTATATAACACCTAGTAATCCTATAGCATGATTATAGTTTTCTGTTCTTGTGTATCCTGTTTGTTTGATTTTGATTTCAATTTATCAGTTTTATGTTTTATTGCTTTTAAGAATACGAATTAGTGTCAATGGAATCGCTTCTAATATCATATTAAAAAAATCGAAACCGAACCGAACAGAACTTTAAAAAATCGAAATCGAAAGAACCGAACCGAACTAGTTTGGTTCGGTATTCGGTGTCCACCTTCAAAAAACCAAACCCGAAATAGCCAAACCGAAGTTTGATAAAACCGAACGCCCACTATAGTCTATTTAAAAAGGGGAAAAAGGTCAAATTTATCCTCCAAGTATCAATTATAGTTTAAATTTGCCCTCCGTCAAAATTTGGGATCAAATTTGCCCTCCCTGTTAGGATACTTATTATATTTGCCCTTTTTTGGATGGAAGTATGACTTGAACAAAAAAATTAGCCACGTAAGCTCCATGTAGGTTCCACGTAAATTTCAAAACCCAATTATTTTAACCCATGGACCCATCATATAAAATAATAACCCTAATCCTTTAATTTATTTTAGAAAGTAGAAAAGAGAGGGAACGGAAAGGAGAAGGGCATCAGCGACTTGGGAGTTCTCCATTTTTTCTTTAAACCAAATTGTGCCTCACAATTTGGGTATTGATTTCAGCCCCCATTTGCCTCTCCTACAAGCCTTTCTCTTGGTAAGTTGGTCAAAAATGTGTCAAGTGAGCTGTTCTTCACAAAGGAGGTGCAAGTGTGGTATGATTGCGAATCAATTTACTTCAACGACTATTTCTAATCCCGGAAGGAAATTCTTCAAATGCCCCAGGCCTAAGGTAACTAATTTTTATGTATTTTTTTGGATTTAGGGGCTGGATTTTTTGGTGGGTTTAGGGGTTGAGTTTAACGACACTCACTGTTATTAATGTTTATGTATTCTTCACAAAGGAATGAATTTTTCGGACTGATTTGTTGTTTATTTTTCACACTTGTTACCCAGTCTTTGCATGCAAAAGAGCAATCCTGGAAGTGATATTGTAATCAATCTATCTAGGGATGCATTTGAAAAAGGGATAAGGAAATTCCTAAGGATGTATATCTGTTTTGATGCAATGAAAAATGGGTTTAGGAGTGGGCTGAGACCTTTCATAGGCTTGGATGGCACATTCTTGAAAGGAAAAGCCGAAGGGCAATTGTTGGTGGCTGTTGGTCAGGATTCCACGAATCATTTTTATCCACTTGCTTGGGCAGTAGTGGATAAAGAAACCAAAGTCACTTGGAATTGGTTTCTGGTTTCTGGGTAATCAGGTTAAAATAATTGGATTTTGAAATGGAGCCTGGCTAATTTTTTGATTCAAGTCATACTTCCATTTAAAAAAGGATAAATATAATAAGTATTTTAATGGAGAGGATAAATTTAATCTCAAATTTTAACAGACTCATATTTGCAGGGTAAATTTGATCCTTTTCCCATTTAAAAAGTGAGAAGAGGTGGGTCCAGTGTATACAACTGAAAGAAATGCCAAAGGATATCTATTTCTGAAGAAACCAGAAACTAGTCTTGTTCAATTGACAATATAACGAGTGGGGCATCCTTCTGAGGAATTTTGCTCGATTCACTGCGTGTGAGCTAACTGTGTTGGCATTTACTTCAAATTATCATCCCTCTAATTTCAATAGAGATTTTGAATTCGAATTTTAGATAGATAGAGAATTGTTCATCCAATTTTTTTTAGTAAACTTATCTTATACGAATTTAAATTAGATTTGAAATAATTAAACAAAAAAAAACACAATGTTGGCATTTAGCAAATCATTACCACTTTGGTATGTTAAAGCCCGTATCCAGGGGAGAGAAAAAGAATCTTGTTTGATTTATTACTCCTTCAGTTTCAATTTATGTGAACCTATTTTCTTATGAGTCCATGTCAAAATGAATGATCCCTTTCCTAATTTGGAAACAAATTCACTTTATGAAATGATTTATAGCTACACAAATATTCAAAACTTATTTTGAACCACAAGTTTTAAAAATCTTCACTCTTTCTTAAATGTCGTGTTCGGTCAAATGGGTTCACATAAATTGAAACGGTGGGAGTATTTCATTTCAAGTAAATATGAAGTAATAAATTTCTGGGATTCTTTTCTACCTTCAGCCATTTGATCATTTGGCATAGGACAAGAACTGGGACATCCTTCCTCTGAAGGTTTGTGTTTGATTCGTTGCCTGTGAGGCTGTGACATAACCATATTAGAATTTTGTAAAGAGATTTACTACTTGTTTAGGTAAATCTCTTGTGTGTACAAAACTAACGAGTAGAGGAACAATTTTATTTGCCATGAAACATGATTATAGTACGTATACCTAATTCACTTGACGTTTCTTATAAATTTTTGGTCTAATACATTATGCTCGTCTTTAGAAAAAGTCTCGTGTTTCCCTTTGACCTCTTATGGAGCTCCAACGTTAGGGTAATTTTAACCTGTATTAGCAAATTGAGGGGTAAATTTAGTATTTTTTTGAAAAATCTCATGGAATTCACCCATTTTACGTTGGAGCTCCGTTAATAACGAGGGCAATACAAGTCAACTTCTTAATTAATCCCTTTGTCCTGCATGACAGCAAATACAGGCAACTGAATAATTGGAACTTGCACCATTTTTTATTTTTTTTTGTGATATAAAATGGAATGCAAATGGAGTAGGTGGCAGCAACGATTTTTTTCCAGAATATTTTTTCATGGTTTACTTTATGGTGTTTGGCCATAAAATTTTAAATACAATTTCAAGTTGTATTTGAAACTTGGAAAACAACCAAAACTTGTTTTTCACTTTCAATACATTTAAACAACTAAATATTCTTTACAAAAATTATAACCAAACACAACTTCATTTTCAACTCCAACTCCAAAATACCAAATAAAGTGAAAAATACTTGGTTGTTGTTGCCAAACGCCTACTTAATATATGCATGTGAGATTATAGGTTAATTTCCGTAATTACTTTATACTTCAATTTATGTGGCATATATTATTTTTTAATCTGTCTAAAAGAGAATGTCACATTATTATATTTAGAAACAATTTAACTACTCTCCTCCATCTCATATTAGTTATCTACATTGTGCACGTGAAATTATAGGCTCTAAATTTGCGTAATTACTTTATACTTCAATTTATGTGGCATAGATTTTTATTTTTTTTAGTCTGTTTAAAAGAGAATGTCACATTTCTCTATTTAGAAACAATTTCGCTACTCCCTCCCGTCACATTTTTATATTTAGAAACAATTTAACTACTCCCTCCGTCCCATATAGTTGTCCATATTACTAAAAATATCCGCCCCAAAATATTTGTCCATTTACAAAATAAAGATATAATTAATTAAAATTTTCCTATTTTGCACATTAAGTGTTTTTAAAGTAACCAGTATTGATTAGATTGCAATTAATTGGAGAGAGATAAGGGCAATGGTAAAAATACACTTTTATTTATGAGTTTTTAAACGGCGTGTAAAAAAAAAGTGGATAAGTAATATGGGACGGAGGGAGTGTAAAATTCTCCTTTTACCCTTGTTAAATGGTTTACAACCATACAAATATTTAAGACTTGTTTTGAACCATAAATTTCAAAAGTCTTCCTTTCTTTCTTAAATGTCGTGTCAAGTCAAATGATGTTATAGAAATTGAGACGGAGATAAAATCTTCTTTCAGTTTAACTTCACCTTCAAAGACGGTGAACGATCAACTCCAACGAGGTGCAACAATACCGGTAGATAGAAGGAAAACAACAGCCTATCCATCCTCACATGAAATTTTAATTAATTAATCATATATAGGAAGAAAAGAGAACGAAATAAAAAGATAGGGTAGAAATCTCAAAAGCGACGCACATTAGTAAATAACTCACAGAACTTGTGGATTCTGTAGATAAAAAGAGAAGAGTAGGGGGGAAATGTAAACAACTCACTTCCCATAAAAACTTTTATACGTAAATTTATAAACTATATTCGCCACAAATAAAGTTGGTAGGGTGTGAGTGAAAGAAATAATTGAGTATAAAGAAGTGTAAGACTGAAGCTAATCCTTCTTTAATTTGCAATAACAAAATTCAAACAAATGAGCGACCAATTGGGCTCAACAATACTAAACAAAGAGTGGATTGTTTGTCTTACCCATAATTCAAGTACTGGAGCTCGACAAGAATTGAGAGTAACAAAATCATTCTTTATTTTTAAAGAAAAGGTTGCATATATTTTCGCAAGAGGCCGTCAAATTTCACGCTAACCCTATTTGTTTTTACACCCAATCGGATGCATGTGCAATGGAATACATAAACATTTTTTTTTATTATTATCTTAACGTTAAAAAGTCGATAAATAAAAGAACATAAATATCTGAGAAGGACGCATAATATAGTCTCAAGTCTCAACATATTCACCTAATAGGCAAGTATATTATGTTCAACTCATTTCGAACAATTCATGATTGGGTTAGTTTGAAATTACTTTTATTATAACAAAGGGATTGTTTAATTCGAAAACAAACTATATTTAGTAAAGATGAATATTAATTTGAGAGGAAATAGACGATCACTTTCTTATTAGATTCATCACCAGTACTTTTTTTCCCAACATTGTAAGATCACTGGTAAGAAAAAATACTATCAATATGCTTTGTGTCGGTATGATTTTACGGCGTGTTTTGTGGTAAGTCTTATTTTGGTTAAAGAGATTTCCAAGAGAAATAAGTACTGTGCTATCAATTAATTAGGGGTGGACATGATACACCGTACACGATATTTGAAATTTCGGTTCAGTAATTTCAATTTATGGTTTTCCAAAGTATTACTTCCTTTGTTCCAATTTATATGATACACTTTCCTTTTAAGTTTGTCCAAAAAATAATGATATATTTCTATGTCTAGATATAATTTCACTTTAAGCTTCCCGTTTTACCCTTAATGAAATGATTTTGAGCCACACAAATATTCATGACTTGTTTTAGATCACAAATTTCAAAAGTTTTCATTTTTTTTCTAAAACTGTATGCCTAATCAAACTATATCACAGAAAATTGGGACGGAGGGAGTATATCATTACCATACTAAATTAATTCAGTAGGTTTTGATAGTTTTAAGTTCGGTTTCAGTATTTTGCAGTACGATAAATCAGTAGCCATAATTTGTTCGACTTCCACTTGTATATAGTCACATAATAGAGTGCTATGACTTCAGCTATTCAAGTCTCAATTATGTCATACTAACACCTTATACATGTCAAAATATCAAAAGAAGGTACAAGCTATTCCTTACGTTCATCAATAACACAGAAATGACATTTCAATCAATTATAGCATAGTAACGCCTTACACATGTAAAAATATTCAAAAGAAAGGCAGGCAATTCCGTCGTCTAAATAATTAGTTTTGCACTAATACTAGTTTATATATTTGTTATTTGTTAGTATATATATATATAATATGTAACGATATACTTCGGTACATTATTCAGTATTTTGATTTTTTTTTTTTTATAAATACTGAATATCATATCAAATGCCAAAATTTTTAAAAATGCATACCAACTACAGCCAAATGCCATAATACATAAACCACAATATAAAAAGTTTTGATTCTGATATAGTAATCGATATCTACTGTATCATGCCCATCCTCTTATCAATTGATGTATTCAAAAAGGTTATATTTTAAAATAATGTTATTTTATTTCATGTCCTTAAATGAAAAGATTTTTATAGCCATATAAATATTATAACATTGTTAATGATAAGTTCTAAAATTAGGTGCCAAATACCCCTAAAGTTGGCACCAGATTTTATTTAAAGGGTTGTCTATTTGGCCTAATTTTTTTTACAAAGACAAAAAGTGAATTCAGTCGTCTATTACTATTAAAATCCTTATTTAATATTCAATATGTATCAATTTACGTGATATTTTTTTTAAGTCCGTCATAAAAAGAGTATCACCTTTTTATACTTAAAAATAATTTAGCTTTAAAACTTATTTTGGATCATAAATTTTACAAATCTTGCTTTCTCTCTAAAGTTCATGTCTAGACAAATAAATTGAGACGAATGCAGTATTTCAAATTCAAAAGAATTTTACTTTTATTTAAATTTGATGTGGTCATGTCACATGAATTGGGGTAGAAAAGAAAGGGACAAGAAAACTGAAAAGAGAGGGAAAGGTAGAAAACATAAATAAATGTGACTGACAGAGTTAAAGAAGACTAAGGACACGTGGCTATTAAGATGGTCCTGGACTGTCCTTGGAATCTAACAAACAGAAATGTCTGCTTTCCCCGCATTTTTCGCCTTGACCATGTTACACTTTATGCTTTTCATATTGTTATACATAAATAAAATATATACAGGAGTACTCGCTTACAATATTTATGTGATGGAGTTTAATTAGATATTAAATTTTTTTAAAAAAATAATAAATTTATGATCTAAAATAAGTTATAAATATTTATGTAATTATAAATTATTTTATTAATGATAAAAGAAAAAATTTAAAATTAAATTATTTTTAAATATAAAAATGTATTTTTTAAAATAAATTAAAAAGAAAAATACATTACATAAATTTGGATACATGAGTATTATTTTTTTAATAATAATAATTGTTAATGTTATTATTCTATTTTAGAAGCTTCAATTCTGCACTACTGTTCTGTTTGATATTAGTTACTCACTTACTCCCCGGTTAACTGACTGAATAAAGAATAAGTAAATAAATATTACTCGCCTCTATTGTAATTTTTAACATGGTTAGTTAAAATGTTAAAATGAAAAATTGTGATTACTTTAAGTGACTGCTTATGTATTTATCCATTTGTTAGAGTTCTACTGATTTATCAAGCATATATCCATGTTCCGCATTTAAATACGAGATTCAATTCAATTGCATACACAACTCATTAGCTATATCCGCCTCTATTTTTAACAACATAATCAATACATTTCAAGTGGGATTTGAGGAAGATACAATGGATACCGATCTTATCCCTATCTCAATGAGATTGAGAGACTATTTTCGAAAGACCCTTGATATGTTCGCCACTGTTTTCGGTGTAAATTTAGTCATATATTCTTCAATTTTTAAAAATAAAATTCACATATTTTAATTGTTTTTTATAAGTCATCTTAGTTAATAATTTAAATATTTTTTAAAGAAATTTGAGAAAATTATTGTATTCCTTTCGTTTCAAAAAGATTGTCCTACTCTCCTTATTTATTTGTCCCAAAAAATTGACACATTTTTATATCTAGAATCAATTTAACTTTACGAGATTATTTACAGTCACACAAATATTTAAATTTTATTTTAGATCACATATTTTAAATTTTTTTATTTATTTTTAAAATTTTATGTTAAATTAAATTAAGAGGATTTTTTTGAGACAGATGACTGACAAACAAAATTAGTAGTATTTGACTAATCAAATCTGGCAGGTCCAACCTCAACATATACAGCAGCCGCCCTTCTCCACACTCTTTATTCAGTTTTGCCTGTTAGTGATTAGATTTCTACTGCATTTGGAAGTCCAGTAAAAGTAAACGTACAGTGAGGAAGCCACTGCTCTCTTCTTCGTACGTTGCTTTCTTTTCCTCCCTATACTGTTTCTTTCTGATACAGTGATCCTGCCTTGTATTCTTTTTATTTATTTATTTATAACCTTTTTAAATTTGTTTAGGTCGTGATGAGAATGCACTGAAGTCACGTCGGTTCTTCAGTACACTGATATACCTGTATTGTTAGTACGTCACTTTTCTATTGGCTTTTTCACAGATCTCCTTATTTCCTTCATACCTACTCTCGACCTTCCTAATCTATCCCCTCTAATGCTTCTTTATATGAAAAAGTTGAAACTGCCAACTTTTACTGCTAATCTCTATAGCTATTATTCCATTCTCCAGGTTGCAATTTGATTATCTCCTTCTACATGTTTACTTTCTCTTTAAGATTTCTTTTCTTTGATGATTGGTGCTGAGTAAGTAGATTCTAAATATAACAATCTTGAAGCTTGAGGAATTCCCTTCCTTTCTTGTGTTTTCACATTCTTGATCATTTTTCTTAAAATAAGTAACTTTCTTTTTTATGGTTAGCTTTTGCTGGGTTGATTTCAAGTTAATTAGATGAGGATGTAATAACTATGTCCATCTTTTTAACATAGGGTCCCAGTTCTTAGTTTTCCTAGTGTAAGTCTTTTACCTATTATTGTATCTCCAATTTCTCACCAGTCAAAGTTTCAGTTTTTCCAAATAACAATCTTGAAGCTTAAGGAATTTCATTCTTTCTTGGGTTTTCACATTCTTGGCCATTTTTTCTTAACATAAGACACTTTTCCTTTTATGGTTAACTTTTGTTGGTTTATTACCTGAGGATGTGATAATTATGTCCATCTTTTAACATAGGCCCCACTTCTTAATTTTCCTTTCAATTTCTTACCAGTCCAAGTTTCAGTTTTTCACTGATCATAACCAGGACTACTGCTTTTTTACTAATCTGTTTGACAGGGATTCTAAAGAAGAGGAGGGGCTTTTACTTGATTTCGTCCAGTAAAAATACTTTCCTTTTTTAGCATTGAAGGAAGAGCTTCTCCAATGCTAAACTTGGTCAGAACAAGAAGTCAACCAAGGTCTAATAGATCTATGCCTTTAGGAGGTGAGAGCTCCTAAATCCTTTTTTTCTTTTTCTTTCCTGATTTTTTGTTTATGCTACAGGGTTTTGATTTGATTATTAGCTGATTTGAAATCATGTTTGGATATGCAATTTGAATTTTTTAAGCTGTATTTTTTCTTATCACATAAAAATCTCAGAAGTTGCGAAATCTTATCAGATGAGCAAGCCATAATTTATAACAAAATTAATACGCTACTAAGACCTTTCTTAAAAATACAACACCAAATGATCAAACTTCAGTTCAATAAAAAGGAAAATTAATGTAACTACTCTTTAATATAATACTCCCACATGGTGCGAACATAAATAACGGTTGGTAGAAGTTAATGAGGTTGTTAAATGGTTGGTAGGAGTAATTGTTAAAAATATCTATCTAATTTATGAGTTTTTTTACAAAATATAAACTTATGGGTCAAGTTTTACATTTAAAAGTTTTGAAATCATGATTTGAAATCCTAAATCATGCCTTTTTGGATAGTTTGGGATTTCATTTCATGAGATGAAATCGCATGTAGATGAAATCGCATATCCAAACACTGATTTCATCTCATGACTCGAACTCATGACATGAAATCGCATGTCCAAACACTGATTTCATCTCATGACTTGAACTCATGACATGAAATCGCATGTCCAAACACCTACTAAGTGTTAGATAGTTTGTAATAAATAGAGGTCTTAAATTGAACAGACACGTGTTCGTGAAGGGCATGGCTATGCTGAAAAGTGGATCTCTCAAATTCTATAAATATAAGGACGCATTTGAAGTAGCATATAGAAAAATCTGCAAGTATAAACAAGGGCTTTGTTGTATCCTGAAGGAAATTTGCTTGTATTTTTCTCAATTTGTATACGGACAATATCTCTTTAAGGAAAGAAGATTTATCCAAGCTCAAAGCCATTTCTTCTAGAATTATGTTTTCCTATTTTCCTAACACTAACTACTTAAATTTAAGCTGTTTCTGGTTGTGGCAGTATATGACAGTCAATAGCAGTTTTCTTATTGATCATGATATTTTTCTGGTGGATTAGTGGTTGTTTTGATCTTTTTAATCATGTTTCTGTTGGTTGTTTGCTCAATGTGTCAAGTGTTTATGTTATTATTAACAGCATGTTTTACTGTGGGTCTAAAAAACTTTCTATATTGGTTATAGGCATGGATTATGCAGATCCAAAGAAGAAGAACAATTTTGTGGGTAAAATTCTTATGGCTGCTATGTTGACTGCACTATGCATTCTTATGCTCAAACAGTCCCCAAGTTTTAATACCCCAAGCGTAGTAAGTCCATCATCCTTTTCTTTATTTATTCCCATGTTAATTTTTTCTCAACTAAGAGGTAATATGTTTATCTTACCCAGAAAAGAAAAGAAAAAAAATAAGAGGTAAAATTTTTCCTTTGTGTGCATGCAGAGGCGTATCCAGGATTTAAACTCTATGGGTTCAACTTTAAGATTCTTAGCGTTCCACCTATTATATTTTTAAATTTATGGGCCCTTCCCCGGACCCCGCGCATAAGTGGGAGCTTAGTGCACCAGGCTGCCCTTTTTTATATCTTCTCTTTATTGCAATTTTAGTGAATCTTTACACATACATTAATTAGGCATTTCTCCATGAAAACCAAATTTTTTCACTTCATTTGGAATTTTGAAGTTGAAGTTGAAGATGGAGTTCCGTTTGGTTATAGTTTTTGCAAACAATGTTTGGTTGTTTGAATGTACTAAAAGTGAAAAACGTGAAAACATGATTTTTAGAATTTTCATCGCCAAACACTGATTTTCAAATAAAGTGAAAAAAAAATTCCGAAAAAAAGTGAACAATTTTCATGGCCAAACGGGTCCTAACATTCCGTGCCGAAAGTACTGGGTTCATATGAAGCTCTGTGTGCATACAGAAGCTCTGTTCTTGCTGGTGGGTGGTCATTTAGTGGCAAATGCTGGCTGTATCTTTTGTTAATAGATGCTTGGAACTATACTGTTGTTTACTGGTTCATTATATTTCCTGTAGCTCTGTAGTAGTGCATTATCGTCTGCAGGTTCCACTTGAAATCCAGTTTTGGTATCTATTTTGGTTTTTGGGACTATAGAGTTTTCCTGATAGAAACAGCTTCTTGGTTCCACTAGCTAGCTGTGTGTTAGTTTCTGTTGGGTTTAATCGATAGGTTGAATGGGAAATGGAGGGAAAAATGAGGTGTTCCATCTTGCTTTATGAAACAAGCATTTGTCCCTCATAGGTGGTGGAAAGAAAAGTTCTCCTACTTAAAAGTAGAAGCACTCCTTCGTGTTGCTAAAGGGTCAAGAAGAGGGTCTCCCCTTGCGCCGTCGTCGCTCGGCTCGGCTTCGGCTTCGGATTTGGTCAAATGATGCTTCTTGGTCCCACTAGCTAGTTGTGAGTTAGTTTCTGTTGGGTTTAATCGATAGGTTGAATGGGAAATGGAGGGAAAAAAAGTGGAGGGAAAAATGAGTTGTTGGGTTTCCCCTCGCGCCGTCGTCGCTCGTCTCGGCATCGGATTCAGATTCGGATTCGGATTCGGTCAAATGATCTGATTGATTGATAATCTTTTTGGACCAAATTTCCTTTAATTTTAATTATTTAGACCCGACCCGTTTTCTTTCTTTCTCGGATTAATTTAAAAACATTTCCCTCCGTTTTTCAACGGAATTTTTCTGAAAGGTTGCAAACTTTTCTGAAAAGTTGCAAACCTTTTCCCAAACAGGCTATATATTTCTGTTGATCCTCAGAATTTTTACTTAGAAATTTTCTGATATTCATCTTCTTCTTTCTCTGCACTTCTTAAAAACTCTCGTGTGATATACTACCTTCGAGTGGTTCGTAGTCACCTGAATTTGCTGTACCGCTATTTTGGTGAGTAAATCGTTCTATCCTGGGAGGAAAGATTCCAATACCTCGGGTACATTGAGGGGAATAATTTCCTTAAGGACACACTGTGAATTCAGTGGGCTCGATTTGATTTTCCATATACTGTTCATATTATTTTTCAGTTTCTTGGAGATGCTTGGAGGCTAAAGGTGTACCTGTGGCGTACATTAGGGTGATCAAGGACATGTATGAGGGAGCCAAAACCAGGGTAAGGACAGTAGGAGGAGACTCAGAGCACTTTCCAGTTGTGATGGGGTTGCATCAAGGATCAGCTCTTAGTCCGTTCTTATTTGCCTTGGTGATGGATGGATTGACGCGGCAAATTCAAGGTGAGGTGCCATGGTGTATGCTTTTCGCGGATGACATAGTCCTGATCGATGAGACGCGTAGCGGAGTTAACGCTAAGCTGGAGGATTGGAGACAAACTCTGGAGTCTAAAGGGTTTAAGCTGAGTAGGACCAAGACAGAGTACTTAGAGTGTAAGTTTAGTGAAGCACCTCAGGAGGCCGGCTTGGAAGTGAGGCTTGGTACCCAAGTCATCCAGAAGAAAAGTAGTTTCAAGTATCTTGGGTCTATTATGCAAGACAGCGGGGAGATTGACGATGATGTCACACATCGTATTGGGGCAGGGTGGATGAAATGGAGGCTTGCTTCCGGAGTGCTATGTGACAAGAAGGTGCCACCACAACTTAAGGGAAAGTTCTACAAAGTGGTGGTTAGACCGACTATGTTGTATGGGGCGGAGTGTTGGCCAGTTAAGGTTTCTCACGTTCAAAAGATGAAAGTTGCTGAGATGAGAATGTTGAGATGGATGTGTGGCCACACCAGGAGTGACAGGATTAGGAATGAGGATATTCAGGACAAGGTGGGAGTGGCCTCGGTGGAAGACAAGATGCGAGAAGCGAGATTGAGATGGTTTGGGCATGTGAAGAGGAGAGACACGGATGCCCCAGTGCGGAGGTGTGAGAGGTTGGCCATGGATGGTTTCAGACGAGGTAGGGGTAGGCCAAAGAAGTATTGGGGAGAGGTAATTAGACACGACATGGCGCAGTTACAGCTTACCGAGGACATGACCTTAGATAGGAGGGTTTGGAGGACCCATATTAGGGTAGAAGGCTAGTAGATAGTCTCATTACCCTGCCTTATTAATAGTCGCATTATCGTAGTATAATTTCTTGTGCTCTAATTTATGCTATTATGCTATTATCTGTTATTTCCTGTGCTTTGATTATTCTATGTTATCTGTGTCGCTTGCGTTACTTCATTTCATTTCCATATCGCTTTGAATCTCTTAGCCGTATCTGACCTCTTTTTATGTTTTTATTGAGTCGAGGGTCTCTCGGAAACAGCCATCCTACCTTGGTAGGAGTAAGGTCTGCGTACACTCTACCCTCCCCAGACCCCACGTTGTGGGATTTCACTGGGTTGTTGCTGTTGTTTCTGTTAATTTCGTTTTCTACAGTTTTGCAGAAACTGGACAGATTCTGTTATCTGTTTCAGGAATTAGTCTAACTTACTGGTTCAAAGTATTTTTTGCAATACAGATTTAATAACAGTTTCTTGGAGCTTAATTATATAGGTTTTACTCAAATTCTCCCCACATAGTGGGATTATACTGGGCTTGTTGTTGTTGTTACTCAAATTCTGCTGAATAATTTCTTGAACTTCTGTTTTTGCCTGTGAAGCATTGTTTTTCTCTATACATCAAGTGGGGAGTTGCTACTCACTATGTCTGTTTCTCTTGTTGCCTCTTTCTCTTTAGTTCTCTCGCCACGAACCAGGTGTCACTCATGTCTTAGTCACTGGAGGTGCTGGCTATATTGGTTCCCATGCAGCATTACGTCTTCTAAAAGACTCTTACCGTGTGACCATAGTGGTAATTTCTCCATTTTAAGTCGTGAATAGGCCCCTTCAGTTATCATTGTTATCATTCTTAGACAACTCTTTTCTCTTAGTTTTGAATTATTCAACTCTTGAGCGTTATGTGTACCTGGAACATGATAGGAAAAATGATTTACTGATTTGACAGGACAACCTTTCACGAGGAAACTTAGCTGCTGTTAGGATTCTGCAAGAATTATTTCCTGAGCCTGGCAGGCTTCAGTTCATATATGCTGACTTGGGGGATGCAAAAACGGTATACTGCAGTTGTTCTTAACTACCTTTTGGTACTTAAGTTGTTTGTTTTTTGTCAACTACTTATTCCTGTGACTAATATATGCAGGTGCACAAGATCTTCTCCCAAAACGCATTTGATGCGGTCATGCATTTTGCAGCTGTAGCATATGTTGGCGAGAGCACCCTTGACCCTCTCAAGTAAGTGTTGTTGAGTTTCTTTGAGAACTTTTGTTCCATATATACATGTATTTAGTTTTCAAGAAATTTTATTTTTAAAGCGTAACATTGATCAATGGAGTCTTTTTTTTTTTTTTTTTTTTCAAATTGAAAAAAAAGGAACTCCCAGAAACATCAAGTATGTGCTAATGGTGCAATCTTTGTGACATTATTGTTTGAGAATTAAGCATGAAAGCTAAGGGAACATTTTATTTTCTTGTCTTGATTTAGACGGTGTTTGGATGCAGTGGCTTCTAAAGAAACATTCGTTACTCTCTAAATTTTTACGTTAAGTACATTCTAACTCTTCTATGAAACTTTGACAAGTGATTCACTTTTATCCTAAAGTGGAAATTTGGAAAGGAAGCTGTTGATATTTCTTTTTGTATAAAAAGGTAGTCCGGTGTACAAAGCATCCCGCGTTAGCAAGGTCCGGGGAAGGGCCGCACTCCAAAGGGTGTGATGTGGACAGCCTGCCCTAATGCAAGCATTAGTGGCTGCTTATACACTTGAACCTGTGGCCTATAGGTCACATGAAGACAACTTTACCGTTGCTCCAAGACTCCCCTTCATATTTCTTTCTGTATATGGTACTTAAAAATGGATTGTCACGTACTTTATTTCGAACTGAGAGAATGTTTTTTAACACTAAATTTAGTATACTAATTTTCCTTTGA